>NW_026652284.1:60599423-60922656 GCF_009828535.3 Hylobates moloch
AGATTTAAAGGAAGGAGGCCAGGCGTGGTGGCTCACGCCTGTAATCCCAGCACTTTGGGAGGCTGAGGCGGGCGGATCACGAGGTCAGGAGATCGAGACCATTCTGGCTAACATGGTGAAACCCCATCTCTACTAAAAATGCAAAAAATTAGCCAGGCGTGGTGATGGGCGCCTGTAGTCCCAGCTACTCCGGAGGCTGAGGCAGGAGAATGGCGTGAACCTGGGAGGCAGAGGTTGCAGTGAGCCGAGGTCACGCCACTACACTCCAGCCTGGGCCACAGAGTGAGACTCCGTCTCAAAAAAAATAAAAAAAAAAAAAAAAAGGAGGGAAACAAGCCTGGAGGAGGCCGGGAGCCAGAGAGGAGGAGGTTGTAGCGGCCAGTTGCCAGTTCAAAACCTGTCAATATATCTCTTAACTATCAGATAAATGGGATTCTAATAGTACTTACCTCATAGGATTCTTTTTTTTTTTTTTTTTTGAGACGGAGTCTTGCTCTGTCGCCCAGGCTGGAGTGCAGTGGGGCGATCTCGGCTCACTGCAAGCTCCGCCTCCCGGGTTCACGCCATTCTCCTGCCTCAGCCTCTCCGAGTAGCTGGGACTACAGGCGCCCGCCACCACGCCCGGCTAATTTTTTTTTGTATTTTTAGTAGAGACGGGGTTTCACCGTGGTCTCGATCTCCTGACCTCGTGATCTGCCCGCCTCGGCCTCCCAAAGTGCTGGGATTACAAGCGTGAGCCACCGCGCCCGGCCTTTCCTCCTAGGACTCTTGTAACAGTTAGTTAATGCAGATTGAAAACATAAAACATACCAAGTGCACATAGTAATTGCCATGTGTGTGTTTGCTATTATATTTATGATTGTGTAAATAATACCTTTCTTTTTTCATTTTTCAGTTTTTATTTTTAATATGACTTTCAAAGCCTGCTATCTTCTATCTTCTGCCCACATCTCAGACTCACCCTCACTTCATTCCTCTCACTTGCCCTAAACCCTCAGTTCACTGAACACGTGGCCTTCTCTCACCTCCAGGCTTGAAAACATCTACCTTCCCCCTGTTTTCTGTTTAACCTTCTTCCTCCTTCATGTCTCAGCTAAGATGTCACTCCTCTAGGAAGCTTTCCTTAACTCCCTAAGCCTGGGGGTGGGTGAGGAGCCCCTCCTGTGTATCACATAGTGTAGAACTTTCTGGTATGTGTCTGTAAAGCTCTATGTTGGAGCTCCTGGAGGACAGGCCGCTGATCTTGGGAAGCGTTGTCTTCTCAGCACAGTGTCTGCACGTAGAAGGGCTGTCTACACATTCTGTTTAGATTGATGAATGAATGAGTTAAATTTGGAGGAGAGATCTGGATGAGAGACAGAGACTAGGGAGCCATCTACACCTGGATGGTGTTTAAATCAGGAGAGAGGTGAAATCAAGGAGGCTTCATACACGACCTCTCATCTTTCTCCCCTTCTTTTGAGGAGATTTTTTTTTAGACAGAGTCTTGCTGTGTCGCCCAGACTGGAGTGCAGTGGCGCGATCTCCACTCACTGCAACCTCTGCCTCCCAGTTTCAAGCAATTCTCTTTCCTCAGCCTCCCGAGTAGCTGGGATTACAGGTGCCTACCACCACGCCTGGCTAATTTTTGTATTTTTGGTAGAGATGGAATTTTGGCATGTTGGCCAGGCTGATCTCAAACTCCTGACCTCAAGTGATCTGCCCGCCTTGGCCTCCCAAAGTGCTGGGATTACAGGCATGAGCCACCACGCCTAGCTGAGATTATTTTATAGGTCTTAACAGTGGGCAGCAGAGGCAGGACTGTGTTGGTCCCATTTGGCATCACTGGGAGATAACCATTTACAGACATTTTATCATGAAGATCTTTACACCCCCTATCTTAAGACAACAGGTTTTCACATAACTTTTTTCAAAGCCCACAGCTGACACCTTTAATTCATTTTAGGGCTTCTTCCATTACTTTGAAGCTTCAGCCTGCAGCTCTATTTCTCACTGTCTTTGCAGATGTCAGAAGGAGGCCATCACCAAAGGCCGGGGCTGCTCGCAGGGCTGGCACCGAGGGGAGCCACCCCTTTCACTTTTTCACATTTATGTTTTTTGGAAACTGCAGCCCAGTCGATTCTCCTTATCTGAGCATTCTGCATCCAGGAATTTAACCAATCCCGGAACAAAAGTATTAAGGAACAAACAGTAAAAAAATATCAGTACAACAATAAAAATTATACAGATTTAAAAACCAACATTTATATAGCATTTACATTTCATTAGGTGTGATAAGTAATCTAGAGAAGATTTAAAGTTTACAAGAGACTATGGGCAGGTTATATGTAAATATTATATTATTTTAAAAAATTATTATTTTTTATTCTTTTTTGAGACAGAGTCTCTCTCTGTTGCCTGGGCTGGAGTGCAGTGGCGTGATCATAACTCACTGCAGCCTCCACCTCCTGGACTCAAGCTATCCTCTCACCTCAGCCTCCCTAGTAGATGGGACTACAGGCATATACCACCATGCCTGGCTAATTTTTTTGCTTTTTAATAGAGCCAAGGTCTCACTATGTTGCCCGAGCTGGTCTCAAATTCCTGGGCTCAAGTGACACTCCCGCCTCAGCCTCCCAAAGTGCTGGGATTACAGGTATGAGCCACCGTGCCTGTCCCTAACACTATTTGAGCCTCTGTGGATGTTGCTGTCTACAGGGGTCCTGGAACCAACTGCCACAGATATGAAGGGATGACTGCATTCTCCATGGTTCCAAGTATACCATCCTCTTCTACCTCTTCTGCTACTTTGGTGATAGATCCTTTTTGATCTCTTTCACTGATTTCTTTTACCCTAGCCACCCCTTAGACATCCATTTTTCCCCAATAATTTCAACTCTTATTGACTGTTATCTCCACATGCAGCTTCAGCTTTGCTCCTGACCTCCTGGTCTATATCCTCAACTGCTCACAAACACTCCAGCTGGATATTTCACAGTTCTCCAAGTAGAACAGGACATTATTTCTACTACCCTCATTCCCATACCTCAAACTGAGCTCTCCTCTCCTGTTTGCTAGTATGGCTAATAAGATCCCCACATACACAACCACCCAAATTAAGTCTTGTAAATTTCCATTCCCTCCGCCTCTCCTCCTGCATCCTTTCTCTTAGATATCTTGTAATCTCTCCCTCTGAAAGTCTTGAATTTAACCCCTTACTTCATTGTCAGTGTCACAATCCTAGCTCCGACCTTCATTATCCATGGCTTGGACTATTATAATTTATTCTTAATTGACTTATCTGCGGGTAATTTTCTAAAACACAAGCCTTGTTCTGTCACTCTTTCACTCAAAGACCTATGTTTTTTGTTTGTCTGTTTGTTTGTTTTGAGAAGGAGTTTCACTCTTGTTGCCGAGGCTGGAGTGCAATGGCGCCATCTCAGCTCACCGCAACCTCCGCCTCCCGGGTTCAAGTGATTCTCCTGCCTCAGCCTCCCAAGTAGCTGGGATTACAGGCATCCGCCACCATGCCTGGCTAATTTTTTTTTTTTTTTTTTTTGTATTTTTAGTAGAGACACGGTTTCTCCATGTTCGTCAGGCTGGTCTTGAACTCCTGACCTCAGGTGATCTGACTGCCTCGGCCTCCTAAAGTGCTGAGATTACAAGCATGAGCCACCATGCCCGGCCTTGTTTTTTTTTTTTTTTTTTTTTGAGATGGAGTCTGGCTCTGCTGGCCAGGCTGGACTGCAGTGGCACGATCTTGCCTGCATCTGCCTGGGTGCCTTGGCTCATGCCTGTAATCTCAGCACTTTGGGAGGCTGAGGTGGGAGGATTGCTTGGGGTCGGGAGTTCAAGACCAGTCTGGGCAACATAGCAAGACTCCCTCTCTATTAAAAAGAAAAAAAAAGCCTGTGATACACACACACTTTACCCAAACACATAAACCTACACTCACTGTATATGTATATTTACACTGTATATGGTAAAATAACTGAATTAATTAATATGCACTTCTTTTTTTTTTTTTTCTGAGATGGAGTCTGGCTCTACTGGCCAGGCTGGACTGCCATGGCATGATCTTGGCTCACTGCAACCTTTGCCTCCCGGGTTCAAGCAATTCTCCCGCCTCAGCCTCCCGAGTAGCTAGGATTATAGGTGCATACTACCACGCCCGGCTAATTTTTGTATTTTTAGTAGAGATGGGGTTTCACCATGTTGGCCAGGCTGGTCTCGAACTCCTGACCTCAAGTGATCCACTTGCCTCGGCCTCCCAAAGTGCTGGGATTACAGGCATGAGCCATCGCACCTGTCCTGGAGCTGTGTTTTGAATTGTGTAGATGTGATGAAGGAAGGATAAGTTAAAATTATCCTGATGTTTAATTTAATTAACATGACTTTCTTCTAGCGTTAGCTCTGTCGTTGGACAATAGGGAATAGAAGATAATTTCTTTCCTCTCATGTAATAAGGTCATTATTAGAAATATAAAAGAGAAACTGAATATCAAAAGAACTTCAGTTGAGCATTTCATTCTTTGGGGTTTTGCTTGCTTATAAAACAAGATATACGGGGCCGGGCGTGGTGGCTCATGCCTGTAATCCCAGCACTTTGGGAGGCCGAGGTGGGCAGATCACGAAGTCAAGAGGTCAAGACACTCCTGGCCAACATGGTGAAACCCCATCTCTACTAAAAATACAAAAATTAGCCAGGCATGGCAGCGCATGTCTGTTGTCCCAGCTACTCGGGAGGCTGAGGCAGGAGAATTGCTTGAACCTGGGAGGCGGAGGCTGCAGTGAGCCGAGATCACACCACTGCACTCCAGCCTGGGCGACAGAGGGAGACTCCGACTCCGTCTCAAACAAAACAAAACAAAACGAAGATGTACTATTATTTCTTAAAATGGATCTACATCATGTTCAGGCCCGTTGTGAAAAGCGTGGATTTCTGGGCTACATGTCACATTTTCTGAATCTGAATTTCTGGATCTGCATTTTTAGCGTTATTATTATCTGGAAATTCTTTTGAATGACTTGCCCTGTCACCCAGGTGGATACAATGTTGGACTTACTGTTGCAACTCAACTCTGGCCAAATGATCCTCTGCCTCAGCCTCCTGAGTAGTGGTTACGTATCTTTAGTAGAGACGGTTTCACCATGTTGGTCAGGCTGGTCTCAAACTCCTGACCTCATGATCCGCCCGCCTTGGCCTCCCAAAGTGCTGGGATTACAGGCATGAGCCACTGTTCCCGGCATTGGAAATTCTTTATTACTTCTACTAATTTGGTGATGGATCCCTTCTATTCTCTATTGTTTATGGGCTTCTTTTTCCTTAATCGTTTTGGAGATGTACCATAATTTCAGCTATCACATATAGGCTGTTATTCCCACTACTCTACTGAACTGTTTTTTTTTTTTTTTTTTTTTCGGCTCCATACCCCTGAACTTCTCAAATATTTCCAGTGGTCATCATTGGGTCTTTTGCATGGTCAAAAGGGTTGCAGGTGATTCTTCTGTGTTGTAAAGTTGAAGAGCAGCTTAATCCACACTTCCTTTTTGGTCTCACTTCTCCCCTTCGTTCCAGTCAAATCCTGACTGCTTGAAAAGGAAAACTGAGTGAGTACAGGAAAAAGGACACATATATCTCTATATATCACCTGTTGCAGTCAATTTTGTGGTAGGTGTTGCTTCAATGGCTGCAAGTCAATGACTGTGAGGCCCACTTGTTAAAAATATGAAACAAAGCCAGCTTTTGTGGCTCACACTTGTGATCCCAACACTTTGGGAAGCCAAGGCAGGAAGACTGCTTGAGGATAGGAGTTTAGGAGGAGCCTAGGCTACATAGTGAGGCCCCATCTCTACAAAAAAAAAAAAAAAAATTTGGCCAGGTGAAGTGGCTCACGCTTATAATCCTAACACTTTGGGATGCCGCGGCAGACGATCACTTGATCTCAGGAGTTCGAGGCCAGCCTGAGCAACGTGGCAAACCCTGTCTCTACTAAAAATACAAAAATTAGCCAGGCATGGTGGCACATGCCTGTGGTCCCAGCTACTCAGGAGACTGAGGTGGGAGAATCTCTTGAGCCTGGGGGGCAGAGGTTGCAGTGAGCCAAGATCACGCCACTGCACTCCAGCCTGGGTGACAGAACAAGACTCCATCTCAAAAAAAAAAAAAAAAATTAACCAGGTGTGGTGGTGTGCAGCTGTAGTCTCAGCTACTTGGGAGGCTGAAGTGCGAGGGTCTCTTGAGACCTCCTCCTCACTTGAGCCCAGGGTGCTGGGATTATAGATGTGAGCCACTGCTCTTGGCAACAAGTGCCTTTTGAAGAGCGTATCTTTAATGTATATTATTCAAGGAACTTTAATAATTTAACACCCTCTAAAGGCTAATACTAATAGTATTCCCATTTTACAGATGAGAAAATGGGCTCAGAGATGTTAAGTCGTTTGCTCAAGGTAACTCAGCAAGTAAGTAGCAGAGTGAGGATTCAAACCTGCCGGCACTAAAACACACATTTCATGATATGTTATTGCCTGTTATGTCAAAAGAGGAAGAAAACATGTTGTCTGCCCTTCTTGAGGTTTCAGTCTCTGTAGGGAAAAAAGGTACAACTTTAAAGACAGAAAATTATGCTATTGCCTAAGGGAGTTTTAAGCCCATTGTGCATTGCTAAAAGAACAAAGGAGAGGTTAGAATATACTTCCTGCTCAAGAAAGACTCCTCTGGAATGCTTCCTGGGAAAGGGTATTGAAAGCAGGTAAATGCTGGCAGATATACGTGGTTGACAGAGTAGGAGAGGCAGAGTCAGGATGTAGAAATGCACAGGGGCTTGTTCTGGAAATGGTATGTGGTCTACCTTGATTGGACTATAAAGACACTGTGGATTAATGTAAGGTAACCCTAGGACATAACAGGCTGTGTCCATAGCCCTTCTGAAGAAGACCTTGGATGTCAGGGGTTTACCCTGTTTACCAAGTGGCAAAAGAACTTTCATGAAGATGTTAAAGCAAGGAGTGAAATGGTCTGAGCAGTGCAGTGAAAGTGACCCCATCTTACAGCGTGTCCGATGGATGGAAGTAAAGCCAAATGACTGCTTAAGAAGCAACTGCCAGAAATAGGACGGTGGCAGAGAGGAAGAAACAAAGAGCAGGGATGAGAGATGTGTCAGAGATGGGACTCACAGGACTCTAGTTGATGTGGGGTGGTGGCATGGAGGAGAGGAAGAATGTGATCACTACCATTGTCTCAAATTTGGAAAGAATCCAAAACAAAGGGATGTGTGTGTTCACCTTGGGCAGGAAGAACTGAGGACCTGGGGTATGGATGTGTGGAGTTCAAGGTGATCCGAGGAGATGAAGAGGTTCATCAGGCAGATGAAAACTCAGAAGTTTTTGAGATGAGACCCGAGGTCCTGGTGGTGGGCTCTGATTTCACAGCCCTCTCCCTGGGAGTGATGGTTGGAGTCGCTGGCTCCTGTGCAGGTGTTCTGCGTGAGTGGCTTCCCATTAAAGGTTAACCGCATAAACACCATTGACTTTAAAAAAAAAAAAAAAAAAAGGGTGTCTGAAAACACCGGTAAAAGGAGTTTTGGACTCACATCCAGTTAAATAAAGAACAAAGATTGCTAGCTGGTTAAACTAAAAGTTACTTAAAAGATTACTAAAAAGTTATTTTAACGTTAATGAAATCAATTTTGAAACACTGACTGAGATTTTCCTATAGATTAGAAGGATCGTAATTGAAGTTAATTGTAGCCATGCTAGATTTCCTCTCTGATGTTTATTTTTCTTCTGGTTATATTTCAGACAATTAATAGCGCCTAATGACTCAGGGTTCCAAGTAATTACCACCAAAATTTATAATCTCTCTTACTGGAATGTTCTCTTCACGCAGGTGCTCTGAAACTGAAGGAAATTTGTGATTGTTCATGGAAGTCCTTCCATAGGCTGTTAAAAAAAAATCAGACTTTAAAATAAATGTATTCTTCATTTATGTTTCTATTTGTAGCTAGAAAAAATGATAAAAATAATTAAGTACTAATTAAGTACTCTTTAAAAAGTTCCAATGATTTCCTCTCACACAGCTTTTCTTCCCTCCAATTTTAGAATGTTTGAGAGAAATGACGATTAAAGTAGAAGATGATTTTTTAAAAATTCCTTGAAACATTTGGCTTATATATAGGTCTTTCCCCTCTAGGTGTGAAAGCATTTTAGTGGAAGTTTCATCACAGCTTTGTAAATAATTAATCCTCTGTTTCCTCCAAAAGTCTGACAATGTAAGAGTAACAATAACAGGCCATAAAACACTCCCCCTAATTGAGCAACGGCTCATTCTTCCCTAACAGGGTTCGGGTTGACTGGAATGTGCTGAAGTCACATTCCAACACCTTCCACTGGCCTGGGCAGCTACACAGGACTCCAAAGGGAACTGATGAGAATCTTTGTCTCTATTTCTGCTCTTAGGAAGAAGGTCCAGGAAGAAATGAAGAGTCCAGAAGGCAGACTAGAAAAGGTGGTGGGCCTGAAAAACAAAGGACAAAGTAAATCATGGGGAGAAGGCTGGTCTATGTGTGGAAGGATGAGGCAGGCAGGGATGGAGAAATTCAAACCAGGGGGGAAGCTGACCCAAATACATTGGGGAGGATGATAGAAAAGCAGATCAGACATCTAGCCAAAAGCCCCCAAATATCTTTTCTTTTTCTTTTTCTTTTCTTTTCTTTTTTCTTTCATTTCTTTTCTTTTTTTGAGACAGGGTCTCACTCTGTCACCTAGGCTGGAGTGCAGTGGTGCAAACACAGCTCACTACAGCTTCAACTCCCTGGGCTCAAGTGATCTTCCCTCCTCAGCCTCCCAAGTAGCTGGGACTACTGGTGCTAGCCACCACACCTGGCTAATTTTTGTAGAAACGGGGTTTCACTATGCTGCCCAGGCTGGTTTTGAACTCCTAGGCTCAAGCTATACTCCCACCTCAGCCTCCCAAAGTGCTGGGATTACAAGCATGAGCCATTGCGCCCGGCCTCCTTTTTTTTAATGACTTTAGTGAGGTACAGTAACATACTATAACTTTCACCAGTTTTAAATACACAATTCAATAATTTACCCAGTTGTACAACCATCACCATAATCCAGTTTTAAATTTTATTTTAAATTTTTGGCTTAAACAACCGAAATTTATTTCTTCACATTCTAGAGGCCAGAAAGTCTGAGATCAAGGTGTCAGGAGGGTTGGTTTCTTCCGAGGCCTCTTTCCTTGGCTTGTAGCTGGCTGTCTTCTCCCTGTGTCTTCACTGGTCTTCCCTCTGTGTCCATAATCCAGTTTTAGAACTTTGCCTTCACCCCAAGAAGATCTCTCTTCATCATTTGCAGTTAATCCTCATTCCTGCTTCAAACCCCAGGAAACCACTGACTTCCTTTCTTTCTCCATAATTTTGACTATTCTGGGCACTTCATATAAATGAACCCACATCATTATGTGGTCTTTTGTGACTGGCTTCTTTCAATTATAAATGGTTTTGAGGTTAATTCATATTGTTGCAAGTATCACTATTTCATTCTTTTATTGTGAAACAGTATTTCAATGTGTGGGTATATGCTTTTTGTTTATTTGTCAGCTGATGGACATTTGGATTGTTCCCACTTTTTCAGTTCTTATGAATAATGCTGCTGTGAACATTTGTGTTTATTCAAGTCTTTGTGTGATCATATGTTTCCATTTTCCTTCATTAGATACCTGGGAATGGAATTGCTAGATAATACAGTAAACTTATGTTTAACATTTTAAGAAACTGCCATGTTTTCCAAAGTGGCTGCATCATTTTATCTTACCACTTATAATATATGAAGGCAGAACAATGTATGTGTCTTTCTCCATATTCTTGTCAATTTATGTTACTGCGTGACTGAAATTATAGCCATTCTAGTGGGTGTGAATAGTATCTTACATGGTTTTAATGTGTATTTCCCTAAAGATTAATAATGTTAAGCATCTTTTCAATGTGCTTATTAGCCATTTATGTAATTCAGCAAAATGTATATTCAAATCTTTTGCCTGTTTTTTTAGGCTAGTCAAATGAAACAGTGGGAGACGAGAAGGATTTTGCCAGTTTTAATTGGATGTTTGTCTTATTGAACTGTAAGAGTTCTATATATACTATGGATACACGTTCTTAATCAGATATATGATTTGAAAATATTTTCTCACAGCCTATGGCTTGTCTTTTTACCTTTTAAAGATTTTATTTTTATTGTTTTAATTTTTTTGTAGAGACAGGGTCTCACTATGTTGTCCAGGCCGGTTTCAAACTCCTGAGCTCAACTGATCCTTCTGCCTTAGCCTCCCAACGTGCTGGGATTACAGGTGTGAGCCACTGTACTTGGCCTCTTTTCCCTTTCTTAATGATGTCTTTTATAGTACAAGTTTGAAATTTTGATGAAGTCCAATTTATCAGTTTTTTTCTTTAAGGGTTATGCTTTTGGTGTTGTATCTCAAAAATTTCTGCCCAACACAAGTTCACAAAGATTTTTCTCCTATATTTTCTTCTAAAAGTTGTATATTTTTAGCTCTTACATTTAGGTGTCTGATTCATTTTGAGTTAACTTTTTGATTATGGTGTGAGGTAAGGGTCTGAATCAATCTTTTTGCATTCAATAACTTATTTAAAAGGATTTTTTTTTTTTTTTTGAGATGGAGTTTCACTCTTGTTGCCCAGGCTGGAGTGCAATGGCATGATCTTGGCTCACTGCAACCTCTGCCTCCCGGGTTCAAGTGGTGGGTAATGCCTATAATCCCAGTACTTTGGGAGGCCGAGGCTGGTGGATCACCTGAGGTCAGGAGTTCCAGACCAGCCTGACCAACATGGTGAAACCCCATCTCTACTAAAAATACAAAAAATTGGCCAAGTGTGGTGGTGGGTGCCTGTAATCCCAGCTACTTGGGAGGCTGAGACAAGAGAATCACTTGAACCTAGGAGGCGGAGGTTGCAGTAAGCTGAGATCGTGCCACTGCACTCCAGCCTGGGAAAGAGAGTGAGACTTTGCCTCCAAAAAAAATTACTTTTTTTCATAAAAATAATTGATATTTGTGGCGTCATTTTTTTGTTTGTTTTTTTTTTGTTTTGTTTTAAAGTACTAATACCAGCATCAGCATCTGGGGCTTGCTACAACCCCCTACCAATGCCCTACAAGACATCTATTTTAAATAGTTTTTTTTTTTTTTTAGATGGAGCTTTACTCTTGTTGCCCAGGCTGTAGTGCAATGGTGCATTCTCAGCTCACTGCAACCTCCGCCTCTCGGGTTCAAGCAATTCTCCTGCCTCAGCCTCCTGAGTAGCTGGGATTACAGGGACCCACCACCACGCCTAATTTTTTTGTATTTTTTTAGTAGAGACAGCGTTTCACCATGTTGGCTAGGCTGGTCTTGAACTCCTAACCACAGGTTATCTGCCCACCTTGGCCTCCCAAAGTGCTGGGATTACAGGTGTGAGCCACCATGCCCAGCCTAAATAGTTTTTTTTAAAGTACTAATACAAACTGATAATTTTCTTATGTATTTATGTATTTATTTATTTATTTGTTGTCTTCCCCATTTGGACAAAAACTAGAGGAAAATGTAAAAAAATGTAAACTTGTCTATGTTTACCACTGCAGTATCCTCAATGCCAGGTACCTAGGAGATGCTCACTGTATATCTGATGAATAAATTAAGTGCTAGGGTAGTAAGTCAGTTGGTAGAACAAAATCACTTCTGTAGGTGAGTGGGGAGTATGAAGCTGAAGTTTTAGAGCAGAAACCAACAGGTGAGGCTTACCCTGGGTTTTGGGTCTCTTTTCATGCCACTGTGATTCAGGACCTCTTGCTGACAAAGTGCTTTTTGGCTGCCCTAAGTATAGCTTATTATTTTCTTTTTCTTTTTTTCAATTTTTTAAACTTTTACTTCTTTTTCTTTTCTTTTTTTTTTTTTTTTGAGACGAAGTCTCACTCTTGTCCCCCAGGCTGGAGTGTGATGGCACGATCTCGGCTCACTGCAACCTCCGCCTCCCGGGTTCAAGCAATTCTCCTGTCTCGGCTCCCTGAGTAGCTGGGATTACAGGCGCCTGCCACCACACCTGGCTAATTTCTGTATTTTTAGTAGAGACGGGGTTTCATCGTGTTGGCGAGGCTTGTCTCAAACTCCTGACCTCAAGTGATCCACCCGCCACAGCCTCCCAAAGTGCTGGGATTATAGGCATGAGCCACCGCATCTGGCCTAATTTTTTTTTTTTTAGAGATGGGGTATCGTTCATCACCCAGGCTGGAGTATACTGATGCGATGATAACTCAATGCAGCCTTGAACCCCTGGACTCAAGTGATTCTCCTGCCTCAGCCTCCTGAGTAGCAGGACTACAGGTGTGTGCCACTGCACCAGCCCAAGTATAGTTTTTGAATTTAATATAGTAGTTGGGGGCATATGTATATGTTTAATAATATGCTTATTATTCATTTATTCAACAAATATGTCTGTGTCCCTTGCCAATTATCAGAGGTTTTGCTAAGACTTGGAGATTTAGTGGTAGAGGAGGTAAATGTGTTCTCTGCCCTTATGAAGTGCTCAGTTCCCAAACCTCTCACTAACTAGCTGTGTGACCTCGTGAATGGTATGTGACTTCCTCTAAGCCTGTTTTCTGATTTGTAAGATGAAGATTGTAAAGTAGCTATCTTATTTGATTTTGATAAGTATTAAATAAAGTACACAAAGCAAGGGCAATTACTATTTTGCATAATAAATATTCAGAATGGTATTATTATAAATTGTTTAACCTACCAGGTAAGATGGAATTATACTGTATTATTCAGCCTCACCTCCCACTTAGTACCTTATTAATGATTCTGAGTAAATCACTGAAAGACAGGGAATTAATATTTCTTTTTAAAATCTTTAGACTTGTTTATTATAAAGGCACTACATGTGATAGAGTAAAAAATAATGCAGAAGCATATACAATAAAAAGTACAAATTCCCCCACCCACAGCACACACCCAACTCATTCTTCAGGGGCAATCACTGTAAACAATTCTGTTTCTCCTCCTAGAAAAGTCTTATGCATATAGAAGTATGTACATATATGCATATACTTAGAAAACAAACAGCACTTTCATGTCCTTTGCAGGGACATGGATGAAGCTGGAAACCATAATTCTCAGCAAACACAGGAACAGAAAGCCAAACACCGCATGTTCTCACTCATAAGTAGGAGTTGAACAATGAGAACACATGGACACAAGGAGGGGAACATCACATACTGGGGCCTGTCGCAGGTTTGGGGAAAAGGGCAGGGAGAGCATTAGGACAAATACCTAATGCATGCGGGGCTTAAAACCTGGATGATGAGTTGATAGGCGCAGCAAACCACCATGGCACATGTATACCAATGTAACAAACTTGCACGTTCTGCACATGTATCCCTGAACTTAAAAAAAAAAGAAAAAAGAAAACAAACAGCATAAAGAATTGCACACTGCCAATCGTTATCACAGAGCATTTTCACTTAATAACGTATATTGGAGAGCAGTCCAAGAGGAACATATCTTGCTCTTACTCAGAATGAGTATTTTTACATTTTCTCAACACACAAATAAACACCACCACCACTACCACCACCAAAATACTCTCAAAACTTTTGGAGAAAGTTTATGGGCTACACCCTCCTTCCCTTGCAGCCCCCGCACTCCGCACCCTGGCTTCCCGCGGCTTCCAGCAGCCAGGGCGTGGCACCTGCCCACCCACATTTTCTTGGCCTGCAGCCAGCTGTGGTCAAACCAGCAGCAGAAAGTGAGGGTGGGGGAGCAAAGAAGGAAGAGAAAGCACATCTTCCAAGAATAGTTGAGAAAGAGCTGCACGAGTCAAGCCGACACATAACGAATAGCATTGGAAGTGTTTTATTACAGGCATTTACACAGAAGGTATCAGGAAGAGTGTTCTAGAAGGCAGTGGGTGCGGGAACATCAGGCTTTTGAACTGGTAGTGACAGCTGCATCTGACATCATGATTGGTGGATGTGGGCAGTGAGAAAGTGCTTGGGGTCGCAAGGGACAAACCTGCTCCCTAGAAATGCAGTGATCTAGGGTTGCAGGGGAGGGGCGAGGGGCAAAGAGAGAGATTTCCTTAGAGAAGTGAAATAGCAAGATTGGGCCCAGTGCCAGATGAAGGACAAAGGAACGCTCTGCCCTTCCTCACTGAAAACTAAACCCCACTTCCTCCATTTCCCACCTGCTTGTGTCTCCTCCCACCTCACCACTCTCAGCCCAATTGCTTGACTTCACTTTTGTGAGGGGCTCTAGCTAGAGCTCAACCCTCAGCTAAGGGTCCAGATGACTGACGTCTCTCCCCACACACAGGCTTCCCACTGGTTGGACGCTAAGGCAAGTAAAACCTGGGGTAGACATTCTCATGACCTTGGGAGATGGAGAAACAGATCTTTGATCTTTGCCTCTTTCCTTTGGTTATTCGTTTAATCTTGGTTCTTTGGGTTGTGTCTACCTCCACCTGGGCCAGAAAATATTATAGAATGGTTTAGAGCTTCTAAATTAGGCTGTTAGCAGGGCCAGCACCTCAGCCTGCAGGCCTGGCCTAGAGCCTACACCCAAGAAAGCAAAAACACTCCTTGGGTGCGGCTTTCCTAGACATAAAGCTTTACCATGCCTCTAAGCAGGGGAGCTCCAGCCAAGATTATATTGGGCAGGTAATAAAATTAAGGGCAATAAAACCAGATAAACCACCTCATTAGCAGCAGTGTACTGGTAAGGCCATTTCAAGAAGAAGGGGAGGATAGATGGAAGACTCAAATCCTTTGTCAAGTTCTTTCCAATGGCCTCCTCTGAAAAGGAACATTCTTTTCAGGAGTGTTGGCTTGGAAGAGAGGGCATATGTACATTTATCCAACACCTGCTCAGACCAACGTGGTGGTTCAGAGGAGAGCCTGTGGAATTTGGACCTGTCACTTGATTGCTACTGAGAGATCACCAGCTGAACTGCTTGACTTTTCTCAGAATTTTTTATCAGTCATGTAAATGAGAGAGTGAAAATCCTGTACCAGTCTATGTAGGATCAACTGATCATTGAGTGTAGATTTACACATTAAAAGCTACATTTATATTCAGAGTTTCAAAATAAAAAAAAAGAAAAAAATGACACTACTTATTTTGTAAAGATAGAACCATTTTCTTTTTTTTCTTTCCTTTCCTTTTCTTTTTTTTTTTTTTGAGGTGGAGTTTCGCTCTTGCTGCCCAGGCTGGAGTACAGTGGCGCAATCTCAGCTCACTGCAACCTCCACCTACCTCCCAGGTTCAAGTGATTCTCTTGCCTCAGCCTCCCAAGTAGCTGGGATTATAGGCATGCACCACCACGCCTGGCTAATTTTTTGTATTTTTAGTAGAGATGGGGTTTCACCATGTTGGTCAGGCTGGTTTTAAACTCCCGACCTCAGGTGATCTGCCCGCCTGGGCCTCCCAAAGTGCTGGGATTACAGGCTTGAGCCACTGCACCCGGCCAGAACCATTTTCTTAACTGTATACATCATAGTGATATTATGTTGCTTTTAAGGGATTAAGAAGGAAAAACATGGAAAAAGCAATTCGATTCTCAAAATTGCCTGCACTTGCCTGGGTGCCATGGCTCATGCCTGTAATCTCAGCACTTTGGGAGGCTGAGGTGGGAGGATTGCTTCGGGCCAGGAGTTCAAGACCAGCCTGGGCAACATAGCAAGACCCTGTCTCTATTTAAAAAAAAAAAAAAAAAGCCTGTGATGCACACTTACTTTACCCAAGCACATAAACCTACACTTACTGCATATGTATATTTACACTGTATATGGTAAAATAACTGAATTAGGCTAAACTTTTTTTTTTTTTTTAGATGGAGTCTTGCCCTGTCATCCAGGCTGGAGTGCAGTGGCACGATCTTGGCTCACTGCAACCTCAGCCTCCCAGGTTCAAGCAATTCTCTGCCTCAGCCTCCCAAGTAGCTGAGATTACAGGTGCCCACCAGCACGCCTGGCTAATTTTTGTATTTTTTTAGTAGAGACGGGGTTTCACCATCTTGGCCAGGCTGGTTTTGAACTCCTGACCTCGTGATCCACCCGCCTCAGCCTCCCAAAGCACTGGGATTACAGGTGTGAGCCACCACACCCAGCCAAGATGCACTTCTAAGTAGCATTTATTTATTTATTTATTTATTTATTTATTTATTTATTATCTATTTATTTATTTATTTAGAGATGGAGTCTCGCTCTGTCGCCCAGGCTGGAGTGCAGTGGCACGATCTCAGCTCACTGCAAGCTCCGCATCCCGGGTTCATGCCATTCTCCTGCCTCAGCCTCCTGAGTAGCTGGGACTACAGGAACCCACCATCACGCCCAGCTAATTTTTTGTATTTTTAGTAGAGACGAGGTTTTACCATGTTAGCCAGGATAGTCTCGATCTTCTGACCTCGTGATCCGCCCGCCTCGGCCTCCCAAAGTGCTGGGATTACAGGCATGAGCCACTGCGCCCGGCCAGTAGCTTTTATTTTTTTAAGCATTGGCAAAATATTTTTATAAATAAATAGTTGCCCTTGTCAATTTTATTTCTATAAAACTTCTCCAAATATCATTTGGTAATTGAGCTTCTAAATAAGATGCCCTCCTAAAAATTGTAAACTGTGTTTGCTAACTAATAAGAGGCATGAAGTGTTCCATGACTGTATTATTCTCGGGGATTCAGTCTGTGGTGATGTGAGCAGCCACTGGGACACATCATGCTGGTAAACCACTGATTCATGACACACTGCCAGGAATGGCCATCATCCAAGTCCCAGGGCAAGTTCAGCTAGCGCCAAGAATCACCCAAGAAGAGCTAGTCAGATGTTTAAATTCCTGCCTTTGTCAGAATCCTAAGAATTATTTTTGATACCTCCTTTTCCCCTCCCATCTTTATCCAATCAATGACCAACATCTCTCCACTGGTTTCACTTCCTGAATGCCCCTCCAATCTGTCCACTCCTCTTTTACTCTACCACCGCTTTCCTAGGCCAAACTGCCTGGATTATTACAAAATCTCTCCAACTGGGTTACCCCATCCACTTTTGTCCCCTCCAATCAAGTCCCCACACAGTGGCCAGGTTGATTTAAAAGCGAGCACAGATCTGAGTGGTCTTTCCTCTCCCTCCCAGACTCCAGTGGCTTCGCCTTGCTCTCAGAGGGAAGATCAACATCTGCACCTGCCCAGGGGTCATGAATGAACTGGCCTGTCTCCAACTGGCCAGTCTCATCCTGTACTTCACATCACTATTCTCCCACTTTCTCCATGGCATTAATCTGCTCATGGCTCATATCTCACGAAATTTGGGGAAGACCCACATACCTGAATTTTCCCAAAAGTTCCTTAGGTGGTTCTGAACCACTACTATAGTTGAAAGTATTAATAGCTAGACTGGCTCTTCCCGTCTGTGCCAGGGCGGCATGTGGTGCATGCGGAGCTACGGAGATGCTCAGGCTGTGCCCTCAGGATGACCGAGTGGGAGACAGCAGCACCAGTGGTGGCAGAGAACCCTGGCATCAAGCTCTTTGGAAAGTGGAGCTCCGATGATGTGCAGATCTGACACTTCCCTGCAGGATTACACTGCAGTGAAGGAGAAGTATGCCAAGTACCTGCCCCATAGTGCAGAGCGGTGTGCCGCCAAATGCTTCCGCAAAGCTCAGTGCCCCATCGTGGAGTGCCTCACTTAGTCCATGATGATGCAGGGCCGCAACAACCGCAAGAAGCTCATGATCGTGCGCATCGTCAAGCACGCCTTCGAGATCATCCAGTTGCTCACAGGCGACAACCTTCTGCCGGTCCTGGTGAACGCCATCGTCAACAGTGGTCCCCGAGAGGACTCCACACGCATTGGGCGAGCCAGGATCATGAGACGACAGGCTGTGGACGTGTCCCCATTACGCCGTGTGAATCAGGCCATCTGGCCGCAGTGCACAGGCGCTCTTGAGGCTGCTTTCCAGAACATCAAGACCATTGCTGAGTGCCTGGCAGATGAGCTCATCAATGCTGCCAAGGGCTCCTCCAACTCCTATGCCATCAAGAAGAAGGACGAGCTTGAGCGTGTGGCCAAGTCCAACTGCTGATTTTCCCGGTTGCTGCTCAATAAACCTGTCTGCCTTCTGCCTTTTGGGATGGCCCCACAAAAAAAAAAAAAAAAAAAAAAAGAGTAGCTAGATTGAAGATGGAGCCAAGTTGAAACTTGCATCCCAGGCTCTTATGATAGCATCAGAGTTTGACTTAGGTTTAAAAAGCAGGCCAGGAAAAATTTCAAAGTGGCAAGTCATGGGGCAGGCTTTGCAGAGCAGGTCACTGCTGTTCCTTCTGCTATCCCAAAAGGGCTTGAAGAGTGAATTACAGATAAACCACTGGGTAAATACCTTGTTACTTTCTAGAAAATGTAAACGTAGCTAAAAGAAGCAATCATGAGGCTGAGGATGCATTCACAAAACCTCTGGAATATTATAGATGAAGCAGATGGTTCCTTCATAATCAAAAACTCAGCCGAAAATGTCTTTCTCTGGAGGAATAGAAGTTCGTGTTTGTAGATTCTGTGTAATCATGTTGTAACAGAGCTTGTTAAACGGAGTCAGATGAGCTATGGGTCGAATCCTGTTCTAGAAACTGACAACTAGGAAAGGCTAAGCCTGATCAAATGGTATTTATTGCTCTTCTCTTCCAATTCCATTATAGAAAGATTCCAACATATTGTCAAATTCCCTTTTCTGCCACTATCTCGTGAATTGCATTTTAAAAATGGGATTGATTGGCCACCACGGTGGCTCACGACTGTAATCCCAACACTTTGGGAGGCCAAGGCAGGCGGATCAGGAAGTCAGGAGTTCAAGACCAGCCTGGCCAAGATAGTGAAACCCCGTCTCTACTAAAAAAAATTAAAAAATTAGCCAGGTATGGTGGCAGGTGCCTGTAATTCCAGCTACTCGGGAGGCTGAGGCAGAGAATTGCTTGAACCTGGGAGGCAGAGGTTGCAGTGAGCCAAGATCGTGCCACTGCACTCCAGCCTGGGTGACAGAGTGAGATTCCATCTAAAAAAAAAAAAAAAAAAGAAGAAGGATTGATTTTATTTGTCACTGTTGCTTATAGCAAATACTGAATCCTCAGCCAGCTGTGGGAGGATATGGCTAGTTTAGATCCCCTCCAAGTTGTGTGTGACAGTATCTGGCATATTTTCAATAACTGCAGTCATAATTCCCAACATTACTTGGAGAGCAAAGCACAGGAGGAAATAAATCAACTTTTAATGTCAGGATATCACACCCTTTCTAACTTTTTTTTGACATGAATGAGGCAGTAATTGTATAATTAACCTTGAACTTATCACTTTATAGTCAGATGATTACTTTACCAAGAAGCTCTATCTGTAACACACAAGTTTATTAATTTTTTAAAAAACAGCTTTCCAAACTAGAAAAAATTTTAAAAATATGACTAGAAAAAATCTTAAAATAATGATTATGATCTGGGCATGGTGGCTCATACCTGTAATCTCAGCACTTTGAGAGGCCGAGGCAAAAGGATCACTTGAGCCCAGAAGTTCAAGACCAGCCTGGGTAACATATCAAAAACCTGTCTTTACCAAAAAAAAAAAAAAAAAAGATGATTTCTTAATAAGTAATATGTGCAAAAGTTCCCAAATATAAAATGTTCAAGAGAATATATAGTGAAAAATATGCCTAACTCCTACCCTCATGACCTCAGCCATCCAGTTCTCTTCCCTGGAGGCAAACACAGTGACCAATTTTTTGTTTATCTGTCCAGAGACATTCTATGCATTTACATATAAACACACATTCTTTTTCAAAACCCACCTGGTAGCATATCTTACATAATGTTGGCTTTTGTGTGTATATTTTAAATGAGATATGCTGTTATTCCACATTAGTGCATGAAGAGGAGCCTAATTTAATTGTTAATAGCTGTGTTTCATGAAATAATTTCTTTCTTTGTTTCTTTTGCTGTAGAGAAAGAATTTGATGTGAGACTAGCTCATGTGGAAGAACTGGAGTGATCATTTAAATCAGTGTCCCTGAAAGCTCAGAGGTTAGGGTTTTTATGGACAACTTGGTGAGTAGGGGGCTAAGGAATAGGTGCTGCTGATTGGTTGAGGATAAAATCACAGGGGTGTGGAAACCTAACCTCATGCACTGAGTCTGCCTTTGGGAGGGACCACAGGACCAGTTGAGTCATGAGTCATGCGTCCAGGTGGGGTCATTCTGAAAAACATCTAAAAAAAAAACCAATCTTAGGTTCTACAATAGTGATGTTATCTATAGGAACAATTGGGAAAGTCACAAATCTTGTGACCTCTGGCCACATGACCCCTGAGCATTAAGGAATTATAGAAATCATGCCTTGTCTGGGTTTGGGCCTCATAGTTGTAATCTCCCAGCACTTTGGGAGACCAAGGCAGGAGGATTGCTTGAGCCTAGGAGTTTGAGACCAGCCTGGGCAATATAGTGAGACCTCTTCTTTATTTTAAAAAAACAAGAAGAAAAGAAGAAAAAAAGAAACTATGCCCACATCTTAGCAGAGATCAGGCTCCTCCCATAACCCTATCCTTATGACCTTTCATTAGTCTTAGAAAGGCAGTGTTCAGTCCCTGAGCAAAGAAAGAGTGGGTTAGTTTTAGGGAGGGACTATTATTATCCTTGCTTTCAAGTAAACTATAAACAAAATTCCTCCCAAAGTTAGCTTGGCCTATGCCCAGGAATGACCAAAGACAGCGTGGAGGTCAGAAGCAAGATGGAGGCAACTGTGTCAGATTTCTATTACTGACATAATTTTGCAAAGGCGATTCCAAATCACCCATTGGGCTTCAGCACACTTCAGTCCTGAGGTATGAGCCGCAGAGATGGGAAAAGGCTGATGACTGCTCTAACTTCTTCCTGCATGACAGTGGGCAGTGGGTTTAGTTGGGGTAGGAGTTGCCCCAGGGTAGGAGGAGTGAAACCATCTTGCAGTTGTCTGTATGTATTCATGGGTACCTGGCTTGGGTCCCAAGGTACGCATAACAAAAACATTAGTGCTGTTATCCACAGCTTTAGTGACTATAAGACAAATCATAACCCTAACATAAGGAGTGAAAGTCCTAGCTTCAGGAGTCCCAGTAGAACTGGCTAGATGTCTTCTTCTTCTTCTTCATTTTTTTTTTTTTTTTTTTTTGAGATCGGGCTCACTCTGTTGCTCAGGTGGGAATGCCCTGGCACAATCATGGCTCACTGCAGCCTTGACTTCCTGGGCTTAAGTGATCTTCATCCTCCTGAATAGCTGGGACTACAGGCACACACCAAGCCCAGCTAAATATTCAATCTTTTGTAGAGACAGGGGTCTCACTATGTTGCCTAGGCTTGTCTTGAACTCCTAGGCTCAAGCAATCCTCCTGCCTCGGCTTCCCAAATTGCTGAGATTACAGGAGTGAGCCACTGTGCCCAGCTTGACCTGAAGTCTGAAGGGATCCAGGTGAATGACCCTGATAACTAATTAGATGTGGAGTCATCAGCAGACACTCAAAATCAGTGAACAAGGCTGAAATCTATAATAAACTGTAGTTTTTCCTAAACATATTTTTTTCCTCTCTAGTTCTCCATGTTTAATTAAAGACAAATCATAATAGGACCAATTTATTTGCAAAATAAATTTCAGTCTTACTATACTTGGCCTAATTATTTGTATAAAGTAAGAAAGGAATAATTATTTGCCATATAGGCACTTTTAAAAAAAATTGGCTTTGCTGGAACTCTTTCATAAGAAATCTCAAATTAAACCTTTTAAAAGCCTCTTGAGCCCACCTAAGGATTTATTTGTGCCTGCAGATACCTGTATGAATTGAGTATATTCCTCTCCTGAAGGTCTCAGAAGAGCTTGGGCTTCCTGGGCCTGTCAGAAAGTGACATTTTTTATCAGGTCAGAAATCCAGTACAAAACATGGTACAAGGCCAGTTTTCCCAAAAGGCTTTTACCATCTCTATAGGTCAACTTCAGTTCCTCAAAGCAGTCTGAAAACATGTTTTTCTAGTCAAAACCTTGGTGAAATAACCATAGTCTCCAATTGTGTCCTGTTACAAAAGAAAACTGATTCTTTTTTCCCCCCTCCATCAGACTCTGCTTGATGAGGGAAACTGATTCTTATTGAACTTATGCAAATAACTTTGTTGCTATAAGTTAAGAATACTCAGAGTTTCCAAATTCTGGAGAGATTCCGTAGAGAGAAATACACTCTAAATTTTGCTCACAGGAGTAAATTTTACTCAATAGTTAAAAGCCGGCCAGGCACGGTGGCTCACGCCTGTAATCCCAGCACTTTGGGAAGCTGAGGTGGGTGGATCACCTGAGGTCAGGAGTTTGAAACCAGCCTGGCCAACATGGTGAAACCCTGTCTATACTAAAAATATAAGAATTAGCTGGTATGGTGGTGAGCACCTGTAGTCCCAGCTACTTGGGAGGCTGAGGCAAGGGAATCACTTGAACCTGGGAGGTGGAGGTTGCAGTGAACTGAGATCGCACCACTGCACTCCAGCCTGGGCATCAAAGTGAAAGAAAAAAAAAAATTGTTAAAAGCTGTAAATATTTGCTCAAAATAAAAGTTTTTGTGACTTTGAAAAATGAAACAAAAATAATCGGTGGGTTGGGTATCTAATAACAGGTATTAACTAACTGGGTATTGAAGAACCGGTATAAAAGTAGATTATTGCTGGGCATGGTGGCTCATGCTTGTAATCCCAGCACTTTGGGAGGCCAAGGTGGGAGGATCACCTGAGCTCAGGAGTTCAAGACCAGCCTGTGGTCAACAAGGTGAAACCTTGTCGCTACTGAAAATACAAAAATTAGCTGGGCGTGGTGGTGGGTGCCTGTCATCCCAGCTACTTGGGTGGCTGAGGCAGGAGAAGTGCTTGAACCCAGGAGGTGGAGGTTTCAGTGAGCTGAGATCGGGCCTCCGCACTCCAGCCTGGGCAACAGAGTGAGACTCGGTCTCAAAACAAAAACAAAAACAAAAAAACAAAAGAAAGCCAAACACCATTTCCTACTTGACAGTGCTTCCTATATAATTTTTTGGTGGTTGTATGGTTTTTAAAATATAGACAACTCTTGATAATTTGTACCAATGAACTAGGGATGATGAACGGGTATGATGCTCAATAATCCTTTATACTTGGTTTGACCTTCCTTATCGATGCTTGGCTTGACCTTCCTTATCGAATTTGTAACAAAAAGCAAAATACTAAAGCCATACTGGAAGGTGTAGTTTGGGAAGAAAGGGAAAGCTGCTCACCTGCTGCATTCGTTTTTTTTTTTTTTTAATCTGTGGTTTTCTTTTTAATTATCTTTAGTCTTGTGATCACACATAATTTTAAAATTTGTGTATATCTCCGTTACTTTAATCCTTTTAAGTTGGCAAAAGCACCATTCCCAATCACAAATATACGGTTCTACAGTTTTATGTTTCTGAATGGCTGTTTAAAGACAATCCTAAATTATAACTTAGTTTGACTTAGATTGTAAAGAATTCAAGAGTGAAGTTTAACTTGCTACTATTTTAAAAGCATGTGACCTTATAGATCTATAAGATCACACTAAAATGCCTTTCAATAAGTAAAAGGAACCATTTTAAATCCAGGGAATTATAATTAGATTGGCATAGTTAAGGCCAAAACTATAGACATTGCTACCTTATTTATCTTCAACCCTTGCCTTTAAGAGGCAAATGAACACAAAACACAGGTGAATCTTGCTTGGTTCTAAGACAGTGAAGGAATTTCCCCAGTATTTAAATATATTCACATAATTAGTTATATAAATCTAAATATAAAACCAATCTCCAGTAAGCTTTAAGATGGCACTCACCATCTTTGTGAAAAGTTGAACATTACTAACGAAGCCTAATCATATCTTTAAAAGGGGTAAACAGTGATAGCATTTACTGAATTGGAGTTACTATTAAAATTCAAAAACTGAACATATTCATTTAACCACAAGCCAGTCTTAGTTTTAAATCAGGACTGCCCAACAAAACATTCTGTCAGTCATTCATGATCTGAATTCTGGTGTATGAGATCTATTCAAGGATGGTACACACAAAAAAGTCATGAGACATTTCTGTTTTGTAATAAATAAGGCAGTGGCCAATTATTACTCATTAGTAGCTTTTTTGAGATAAGCTATCAAGTCTGCCCTTTCTTCCTTCTTCTTAATGCCGACAAAGATCATTTTTGTTCCAGGGATGTACTTCTCGGGATTCTCCAAATACTCCATCAGTGTATCCTCTCCCCAGATGATGCCTTTGTTCTTATTGGTGGCTGCGTAAGAGTATCCAGGGGCCTGACTTGTCTTCCGCCCGAAGAGACCATGGATTTGGCCCAGTCTTGTGCTTGCCTTCCTTTTCAACGGTGTGGCACTGGGAACACTTTAAAATAAAAACCTTCTTGCCTTTCTCAACATCACCCATGTTTAATTCTGTCCCTAGTTAGGGCTCCGCCGCACCTCAAGCCGTTACTCGCCTGGCTCTGTCTGACCACAGTCCAGGGTCCTCGCTCCCCGCCCTCCCACCCAGCGCGGGCTCCACTCGGAGGCTCCCCGCGTGGGTCTCGGTCGCTCGCGAGTGCGCGCCTCCCACAGCTCTGCCTCTAACCAGGTGCCCACCTGCTGCATTCCTGTACTCTCCTTTGTGCTGGGAATGAACATCGTCATCTTGCCATAGAGCTGTCTTCTTTGCAAACACCTTATAATTGCTCAGCTGGTCTGGAGTTCCGGGAAGGAAAGCCTCTCTGTGTAGAAGTGAAGTTTCAGCAGTGGTTTGCCAAGTCCTGAGATCAGAATTTCTTTCTTGGCAGTGGTTCGCCAAGCCCTGAGATCAGAATTTTGTTTTTGAGATGAATATAAAAGCACCTAAAGGTCAAGGAAAATGTTCTTCCTATGATAAGGAACTTAAGACCTTTGCTTTGTAAGTGTAGATGACCACTCCCCTCTGAAAGGGAGGGAGAAAGAATGTTGCTTTAATTCCTTTCCCCTGGCAGATCTCTTTTTTTCTTCTCCGGGCATGGTCCAACACATGCATGAGGCCTCCCGGGGGGCTGGCATGCCTCCAGCCCGGAGGCTGGTTTACAGCGGCATGCCTCACTCTGCCATCTTTGATCCTTCCCTTATATAATTTTAACATATCAAATAAGCCAAATGTGTCTCTTGGACTTCAGGGGACTTAGTATCTAAAAGCTTAATGAGTTCAATAGGGCTGAATTTAGAACTTGAAATTTTGATTTTTGGAAAGTTTGTCAAATATCAAAGATTTCACACACTTGATATCACAAAATAGGATCATAGGTCATTCATTTAGCCAAAGTGAAAACTCAAAAAATTTCAAAAGGGAAAAACCTTTTCTCTGATAGAGAGGGGACTGAGCTTTTCAAACAAAACCCAAGAAGGACAACATGAGGCCAGCTGAATCTGTCTCTTCTTTCTCCCCCCTTTTTCCTTTTTTCTTGCCATTTACTCAAAAGGCAAACAAAAACCTTTCACTATCTCTCAATATTGCATGAAAGTCTTGTTCAAAATAGAAAACAAAAAATTTTCCTTTGTATTAGTGTACTATTAATGTTAAACTCAATCTTTAATAAACTCAATTTTTAATAAAACCTTATAAACAAATCATTTAATTTTTATTTATTTATTTATTTATTTATTTTTTTAAGGCAAAGTCTTGCTTTGTCGCCCAGGCTGGAGTGCAGTGATGCGATCTCGGCTCACTGCAGCCTCCACCTCCTGGGTTCAAGTGATTCTCCTGCCTCAGCCTCCTGAGTAGCTGAAACTACAGGCAGCTCTGCCACGCCCAACTAATTTTTGTATTTTTAGTAGAGGTGGGGTTTCTCCATGTTGGTCAGGCTGGTCTCAAACTCCTGACCTCAGGTGATCCGCCCACCTCAGCCTCCCAAAGTCCTGGGATTACAGGCATGAGCATGAGTCATCACACCCGGCCTCATTTAATCTTAATCAGTTGTGTACCTGCAGTACCATAAAGACCTTCTGTAGCTTCTCAGTGTTCAGGTATGATGCAGAAAGGTCTCCACAACCATGACCCACATCTGCTACTATTCTTTAACCTGAATTCTCCACTCCAATTAACTGACCTACTGGGGCTCTTGAACAGAGTTCTAATCCCTGCTCTGTCATTAACTCACTGATAAATGCTGTCTTCCTTCTGGCTCTTGGTCAGCTCACCCACAAATTAGGAGTGGTACTGGGAAGGGAGGGGGTAGATGCCTCCCCTAGATCCTTTTCAGATCTAACATTCTGTCAATCTGTGACTAGATGAGATCAAAGGGCCTTCCTTTCCAACTCTACACTTTGATCAGCAATTTACATTTTCATGAGTTTGGTCTTGTTTCTCCAATTGTCCTTGAGCTTATTAAAGACAAGGCTATCTCTTTGTATCCCCTCAAGAATATCCTGCTAGAATCGTTGCTCCAGAAATGTGTGTTGATTTTCTGGGTTATCATTTAAAATGCTATACATTAATAATTGCTCCATTCCTATTATTTGAATAGGTTGATTGAGCCAGTTTCTTTTAGAACAAGGAACAGAAATCGAAATGCTTGCGCTGAATTAGAACAATTGGGAACATTTGGGAGGTTGAGGCAGGCAGATTACTTGAGTCTAGGAGTTCAAGACCAGCCTGGGCAGCATGGAAATATCCTGTGTCTACAAAAAAAATACAAAAAAATTAGCTGGGTGTGGTGGTGCACACCGGTGGTCCCGCCACTCGGGAGGCTGAATTGGGAGGATCACCTAAACCTGGGAAGTTGAGGCTGCAGTGAGCTATGACCATGCCACTGTACTCTAGCCTGGGTGATGGAATGAGACTCTGTCTCAAAAGAAAAAAAAAGAACAATTGGAAACAGTTCTTGATCTTAGCATTAGGTCCTTAATATATCTAATTTATGCAATCTATATATCACTGACATACATATAAATATTATTAGCAACTTGAAGAATAAAAGTATCTGTTTTTAGAAATGAAGAGGACATTGGGGATGACAAAGTTCAAACTTTTTATTTTACAGATTTCCTTTTTTTTCTTTCTTTTTTTTTTTTTTTTTTTTGAGACAGGGTCTTGCTGTGTCACCCAGGCTGGAGTGCAGTGGCACAATCTCGGCTCACTGCAGCCTCTGGGGTTCAAGTGATTCTCCTGCCTTAGCCTCTCAAGTAGCGGGATTACAGGTGTGAGCCACTGCGCCTGGCCTTTACTTTATAGATTTAGAAAATCAAGTTCTAGAGTTTATTTGTCTGAGAGAAAATAGATAAAATTTAAAAATTGATAAAATTTTAAATAGATAAAAATTTAAAAATGAAATTAAAGAAATGACCTTTTGGGTCATTTTAAAATTTATTCACCAAGTTATGAGACTGGCTAATTTTTGTATTTTTGGTAGAGACATGGATTTTGCCATTTTGCCCAGGCTGGTCTTGAACTTCTGGGCTCAAAAAATCCTCCCAAAAGTTCTGGGATTACAGGTGTGAGCCACCGTGCCCAGCCACTGAAAGTTTATTTTGTATAGTAATATAATTCCTCCCCCACAACCTTTTTTTTTAGGGAGGGACAGAGTTGGATTTAAATATCAAATTTTGTTAAAGGAAGATTTAGCCTAGCTAATGTCACAGCCATTCATTGCCTTGTTCTTTATCTTAAAATGGGACAATTACCCCTGGTTTTTGCCCATCTCTCAGTGATTATGAAGATTTGATTATGAAGGGTATGAAAATTTCATTCATACATATCTAAATTCATGAATTTTGCCAAATCTACGTATCACCTCTATTATTATTATTATTATTATTATTATTATTATTATTATTTTTTGAGACAGAGTCTCGCCCGGTTGCCCAGGCTGGAGTGCAGTGAAGTGATCTCAGCTCACTGCAAGCTCCGCCTCCCGGGTTCATGCCATTCTCCTGCCTCAGCCTCCTGAGTAGCTGGGACTACAGGCGCCCACCACCACGCCCAGCTAATTTTTTGTATTTTTAGTAGAGACAGGGTTTCACCGTGTTAGCCAGGATGGTCTCGATCTCCTGACCTCATGATCCACCCGCCTCAGCCTCCCAAAGTGCTGGGATTACAGGCTTGAGCCACCGTGCCCGGCCCACCTCTATTATTATTTACTTATTACTTTTATAGCCACATGACACATAATGATGTTTTGATCAGTGATGGATCACATATACAATGGTGGTCCCATTTCGGTTTTTTTTTGAGATGGAGTTTTGCTCTTTTTGCCCATGCTGGAGTGCAATGGCACAATCTCGGCTCACTGCAGCCTCTGCCTCCTGGGTTCAAGTGATTCTCCTGCCTCAGCCTCTAGAGTAGCTGGGACTACAGGTGCACACCACCATACCCAGCTAATTTTTGTATTTTTAGTAGAGATGGGGTTTCGCCACATTAGCCAGGCTGGTCTCAAACTTCTGACCTCAGGAGATCCACCTGCCTTGGCCTCCCAAAGTGCTAGGATTATAGGCGTGAGCCACCATGCCTGACCTAAATTTTCTTTAAATTTATTTATTTATTTTTTAGCTGCAGTGTTAAATTATATATATATATATTTTTTAAGAGACACGGTCTTGTCCTGTCACTCAGGCTGGAGTGCAGTGGCACAAAGATGCTCACTGCAACCTTGAACTCACTGCTTAAAGGTTCAAGCAAGCTTCCCACCTCAGCCTCCCAAGCAGCTGGGGCTATAGCTAATTAAAAAATTTTTTTTGGTAGAGATGGGGTCTTGTTATGTTGCCTAGGCTGATGTCGAAGTCCTGGTCTCAAGCAGTCCTCCCACCTCGGCCTCCTAAAGTGCTGGGATTATAGTCATGAGCCACCATGCCTGGCCTATACTTTTAATCATTATTTTAGAGGTAGTCCTTCTACATATATCTTTAGAAAGTTAATTGTAAAAGAGCAGGTCTTCAGAGGTATTTCTGACGAAGGCATTGTTATCCTAGGAGATGACAGCTCCATGTATGTTATTGCCCCTGAAAATTTTCCAGTGGGACCGGATATGGAGGTGGAAGACAGTGATATTGATGATCCTGACCCTGTGTAGGCCTAGGCCAATAGGTGCGTTTGTGCCTTCATTTTTAACAAAAAAGTTTACAAAGTAAAAACACTTTAAAAATAGAAAGAAGCTTATAGAATAAGAATATAAAGAAAATATTTTTGTATAGCTGTACAATGTGTTTAAAACTGTTATTATAAAAGAATCAAAGGTTAAAAAATTAAAAAGTTTATAAAGTAAAAAAGTTTCAGTAAGCTAAGGTTAACTTTTTACTGAAGAAAGAAAATATGTTTTTATAAATTTAGTGTAGCCTAAATGTACAGTGTTTATAAAGTCTACAAGAGTGTACAGTGATGTCCTAGGCCTTCACAGTCACTCACCATCATTCACTCACTGACTCACCCAGAGAAACTTCCAGTCCTTCAAGTTCCATTCACAAGTGTACCATTTTTTATCTTTTGTACTGTGTGTTTTTTTTTTTTTTTTTTGAGACGGAGTCTTGCTCTGTCACCTAGGTTGGAGTGCAATGGCATGATCTTGGCTCACTGCAACTTTCACCTCCCTGGTTCAAGCAATTCTTCTGCCTCAGCCTCCTGAGTGGCTGGGATCACAGGCGTGCACCACCATGCCCTGCTGATTTTTGTATTTTTAGTAGAGATGGGGTTTCACCATGTTGGCTAGGTCAGTCTTGAACTCCTGACCTCAGGTGATCCACCTGCCTTGGCTTCCCAAAGTGCTGGGATTACAGGTGTGAGCCACTGTGCCTGGCCTATACTGTATTTTTATTGTACCTTTTTCATGTTTAGATAAGTTTAGATACACAAGTACTTAACCATCATGTGACAATTGCCTACAGTCAGTACAGTAATATGCTGTATAGGTTTGTAGTTTAGAAGCTATAGGCCATACCAGCAGCCCTAACATTTTTGGCACCAGGGACCAGTTTCATGGGAGACAATGGTTCCACAAATGGGGTGGGGTGAGGGGGATGGTTTTGGGATGAAACCGTTCCACCTCAGATCATCAGGCATTAGATGCTCGTAAGGAGTGCACAACCTAGATCCCTCGCATGCACAGTTCACAAAAGAGTTTGCACAACTATGAGAATCCAATGCTGCTGCTGATCTGACAGGAGATGGAGCTCAGGAGGTAATGCAAGCAATGGGGAGAGGCTGTAAATACAGATGAAGCTTCGCTTGCTCCCCCGCTGCTCATTGCCTGCTATGTGGCCCAGTTGGTAACAGGCCATGGACCAATACTTGTCCGCGATACAGGGGTTGGGGACCCCTGGGCTATACCATACAGCCTAGGTGTGTAATAGCCTATACCATGTAGGTTTGTGTAAGTACATTCTATGATGTTCACGCAGTGGAAAAATTGCCTAAAGGCACATTTCTCAGAACATATCCCCATAATTAAGGGATATATGACTGTAGTTAAACTGATCACCATTTTATTTAAATAATTTATGTAAAGTTACACTAAAATCTGTAACAATTTAAATAAAATATATTTCTTCATAGGCCACCCAGGAAACACTGGTATAGTGGAAATAAATGCATTTGAGTTGAATAATCAGAAGACTTGGATTTCAATCATAGCTTTGCTTTTTTTTTTTAACTTTTATTTTAAGGTCAGGGGTACAAGTGCAGGTTTGTTGCATAGGTAAACTTGTGTCATGGGGGTTTGTTGTACAGATTAGTTCATAACCCAGGTGTTAAACCTAGTACCCATTAGTTATTTTTCCTGATCCTCTCCCTCCTCTCCCACTTCATCCTCCAAATGTCCCCCGTGTGTGTTGTTCCTCTCTATGTGTCCACGTGTTCTCATCATTTAGCTCCCATTTATAAGTGAGAACATACAATATTTGGTTTTCTGTTCCTGTGTTAGTTTGCTAAGGATAATGGGCTTCAGCTCCATCCATGTCCCTACAAAGGACATGATCTTGTTCTTTTTTACGGTTTCAAGCTTTGCTTTTTGCTAGTCAGGTGATTTTGAGGAAGCAATCTTGGTTTCTTTACATTGAAATTGTGACCATAATACATAAGTTATAGTGTTGTTATAGTGATAAATAGGATCATGTGTGTGAACACACTTTGAAAAAGTTAAGACAATGCACATGATTAGTTGTTATTGTTAAACAAAGGAAATTAGTGTGTTGGGAGAAGAAAGTACTATTGTTTTAATAGTAGGTTATTCAGAAGGATAGAAGGTGTAGAAAATATCTATATTTTAAGGAATGGATATACAAAAATGTATTATTGTATTAGGTGGATCAGAAAATGGAAGAAAAGTTAATCAAATACTGCAAAAAGATGGAGCAAAATCCACCTAAATTTTCTTGATAAAAAGAGCATTCTTAGTATAGGTCCAACATAAAGTTGTGACAAGTTTATGTGAAGTTCAAAAAATATAATTTCAAGTATTAAAAACTTATATATATGAATCAAAAGTTATCTTAACAGTAATTAATGTTTTATATATTTCATTACAATCATTAATTCTCTCCTAATACTGATATAATTTCTTAATTGATCTCTAGTGTCTAATGTAAACCATGTTAAGGCTCCTGAATATGTGTTACTTAATTGCAAAGTGTATGAATGGTAAAAACTACAGCTCCTCAGAATCAAACCATGTTTATTAATAAAAAGCTCTTTGAAACATATTCCAGGCCGGGTGCAGTGGCTCACGCCTGTAATCCCGACACTTTGGGAGGCTGAGTTGGGTGGATAGCTTGAGTCCAGGAGTTCGAGACCAGCCTGGGTAACACAGCGAGATCCTCTCCCTACAAAAAATACAAAAATTAGCCTGGCATGGTGGCATGTGCCTGTAGTCCCAGGTACTCAAGAGGTTGAGGTGGGAGGATGACTTGAATCTGGGAGGCAGAGGTGGCAGTGAGTCGAGACTGTGCCATTGCATTCCAGCCTGGGTGACACAATGAGACCCTGCCTCAAAAAAAAAAAAAGAAAGAAAGAAACACATTCCAACACTTCTTCACCCTCTTTATTCCCTTGACTACTTGCTATGCCCTCTTATTCTTACTAGGGATTTCGCGTTCAACTTCATAAACTAGTGATCAACTGAGTCACTGTCAACTTTCTGTTCCCAAATTGCCGCATCTGAACTGCCTTCCCTTTGCCCTGGACCGATGGAGGGGGCGTGTCTCCATTCTGGGTTCTGAATTTGGTGCTCACTGTGTCTTCTGCGCTCTCTGTGACTCCAGTCTTTCCCTGTCTGCCAGCTTTTCGCATCAACATTAAACACTTCCGCAACTTCCCCTGGCCACAGGTTCCCGTCTAGCACGGCCTTGACTCTTTCTATCCCTTGTGGCCAAATGTGTCCTGTCCAAAGAACTCTATTCCTAAGGTCCTATTTTGTCATCCTTTGCATCCTTCACTTTCCAATTCAGCCTCCATATTTCTGTTTCCTGAGAATATTGTTTCCCCCCACCCAAAGTATAATCCATAAACCTTTTTACATACTTTTAAAGAAACTCTGGCTATGTGCAGTGGCTCATGTCTGTAATCTCAGCACTTTGGGAGGCTGAGATGGGAGGATCACTTGAGCCCAGGAGTTTGAGACTAGCCTGGGCAACATAGGAAGATGTTATCTCTACAAAAAAAAAAAAAAATTAGTAGGGCATGATGGTGAACGCCTGTGGTCCTAGCTACTTGGGAGGCTGTGGTGGAAGGATCACCTGTGCCTGGAAGATTGAGGCTGCAGTGAGCAGTCATCGTGCCACTGCACTACAGCCTGGGCAACAGTGCAAGATGCTATCTCAAAAAAAAGAAAAAAAGAGTTTCCAAATTCTCAAAATTTAGAAAGTATTAAAAAAAGCATAATAAAAGAAAACAATACATAAAATCTGCCTGTAATACCTCTATATAAATTGTTCACATGCTCCATTTCCCCTCACATGCCCTTTTCATGTGGGTAGATTTCTTGTAGTCATAGCATTCACACTGACTTTTTTTTTTTCTGAGACAGAGCTTGCTCTTGTTGCCCAGGCTGGAGTGCAGTGGCACAATCTCGGCTCACCGCAACCTCCGCCTCCCGGTTCAAGCAATTCTCCTGCCTCAGGCTCCCGAGTAGCTGGGATTACAGGCTTGCACCACCACACCCTCCCAATTTTGTATTTTTAGTAGAAACAGGGTTTCTCCATGTTGGTCAGGCTGGTCTTGAACTCCCACCCTCAGGTGATCTGCCTGCCTCGGCCTCCCAAAGTGCCACCCATACTGACTTTTAATTCCACTCCAGGAAGCAAGCATGGCCTGGTTCCCAAAACAAGTGGACTGGGATCAAGAGGTTACCTGAGAGAACTTTGCCTTAGTGATTTGGGTACTTTATTCGTATTAAGATTAAAAAAGACTTGCATGCTACTAAATCTAATGTACACTTCAATCTGGATTTAAATCTCGACGTCTTAGTAATGTTTGACACAGCCGATCACCCCTTCATGACCTCTCTTCTGTCCCTGGTTTTGTGGTGTGTCCTCCTGGTGACCTGTTTACTGTGGTTTATCTCCTCAGTCTCCTCCAGTGGTTCTTCCTCCTGTACTGTTTATTATATCCTGGGGTTCCTAAGGGCTCCATCCTGAGTTCCTCTGTTCTTGTCACTCTGCAAATGCTTCTCAGGTGATCCCATTTACTCTTGAGACTCCCATTACCATCTTCATGCTGGTGATTCTTAAATTGATTACTCCAGCAAAGACTTTTCTTAGACCTTCTGCACTGTCTATCCAGTGGTCAACTGGACACGTCCACAGCATGTGTCATAATAGACATGCAAAGCTCAGGATTTTCTTTCTGTTTCTTTCTTCTTCTTTTTTATTTAACCAAAAATAATGTCTTGTCCATGCAGAAAAGATGAAAATGATTTACTTCATTTCAATTTATATGTCCCAATATTATTTTATCCCATGCATATAACTGCTTGTATCATTATGAGACTATAGCAGCAAATAAATGGGAGGAAGCTCAATATTTTCTAAAATGGAAATTCTTACTTTCTTCAGTGTCTTCCTATCCCCAAATTCTTACTTTCTTCAGTGTCCTCCATTTTATTTTATTTTATTTATTTATTTTTTGAGACGGAGTCTTACTCTGTTGCCTAGGCTGGAGTGCAGTGGTGCAATCTTGGCTCACTGCAACCTCTGCCTCCCAGGCTCAAGTGATTCTCCTGCCTCAGCCTCCTGAGTAACTGGGATTACAAGTGCCCACCACCACGCCAGGCTAATTTTTGTATTTTTAGTAGAGCCGGGGTTTCACCATGTTGGCCAGGCTGGCCTCGAACTCCTGACCTCATGTGATCTGCCCGCCTTGGCCTCCCAAAGTGCTGGGATTACAGACGTGAGCCACTGCGTCCAGCCTGTCCTCCATTTTAGTAAAGGGCACCACCATCCCCTCAGTTGCTCAAGCCAGAAATCTAGGAGTCATTGTTGACTTTTCCTTGACTACTTAATGACTTCTGATTCCTTACTGTGCCCCCTCCCCATTAATTAATCACCAAGTCTTTCCCATTCTATCTCCTAAATACATCTTCAACCCATTTGCCTCTCTGTATCATCGTCACCACACCAAGTGCAAGTTACCATCATCTCTCAAGCAGACTGCTGTGAAAACTTCTTACCCTCCCATTAAAGCACATTTGATTATGTTGATTCTCTCCTTACACTCTTTTTTTTTTTTTTTTTTTTTTTGAGACAGAGTTTTGCTCTTTTGGCCCAGGCTGGAGTGCAGTGGAGTGATCTTGGCTCACTGCAACCTCCACCTCCTGGGTTCAAGTGATTTTCATGCCTCAGCCTCCCAAGTAGCTGGGATTACAGGTGCTCACCACCACACCCAGCTAATTTTTGTATTTTTGGTAGAGACGGGATTTCACCACGTTGGCCAGGCTGTTCTAGAACTCCTGACCTCAGGTGATCCACTTGCCTTGGCCTCCAAGAAGTGCTGGGATTAGAGGCATGAGCCACCACCCCCGACCTCTCCTTACACTCTTTAAAGGTTTCTTGTTGCCTTTAGGATAAAAACCCAAATCCTTAAGACCTATGAGACGCTGTGTGATCCTCCCTCTGCCTAGTTGTTGAGGTTTAACGTATCTCATTCCAACTCTCATTCTTTCTGTTCCAGAAACTGGCCTCTCAGTTCTTTCCATAAGAAGCCACTCTTCTTCCATCTTGGAATTTTGCCTGGAATATATTAGCTTAACCTCACCAACTTGAACATAGATAAGTTATTCTCTTTTTTCTTTTTTTTTTTTTTTTTTTTGAGACAGAGTCTCATTCTGTCACTCAGGCTGGAGTGCAGTGGTACAATCTTGGCTCACTGCAACCTCCACCTCCTAGGTTCAAGTGAGTCTTCTGCCTCAGCTACCTAAGTAGCTGGGACTACAGCACATACCACCATGCCTAGCTAATTTTTTTTTTTTTTTTTTGAGACAGAGTTTCTCTCTTGTTGCCCAGGCTGGAGTGCAATCTCGGCTCACTGCAACCTCCGCCTCCTGGGTTCAAGCAATTCTCTTGCCTCAGCCTCCCAAGTAGCTGGAATTACAAGCGTGCGCCACCATGCCCGGTTAATTTTTGTATTATTAGTAGAGACGGCATTTCACCATGTTGGCCAGGCTGGACTCGAACTCCCGGCCTCAGGTGATCCACCTGCCTCAGCCTCCCAAAGTGAGCCACCACGCCTGGCCTAATTTTTATATTTTTAATAGGGATGGGGTTTCACCATGTTGGCCAGGGTGGTCTCGAACTCCTGACCTCAAGTGATCCACCTGCTTCAGCCTCCCAAAGTGCTGAGATTACAGGCAGGAGCCACCGTACCTGGCCAGATAAATTATTCTTTAGGTTTTATCTTAAGTATCACTTAGTCAAAGAACTTCTGTGAACTCTCACCCACAGTTTGTACTCCTTCTCAGCTTTATAAATTATATTTGTATAACTCTTCAACTTTCCAGCTGCTAATCTTTATGCCCCATGGGGGCAATGAACTTATTGTGCCTGACACACAATAGGCATAGAATAAATAATTGGTGAAGCAATAGTTAATTTTTCAGAAATCTTTTACTTCTGGCTATTAACATATTTAATATTTATTTACAACAGTATATCTGAATGACTTTTCATTAATTAGGTTGCATTAATTGCAAGTATGATTTTTTTTAATTTTCAAAATTAAATTTATTTATTTTTTTTTAGAGATGGGATTTTTTTATGTTGACTGGGCTGGTCTTGAACTCCCAACCTCAAGTGATCCTCCCGCCTCAGCCTCTCAAAGTGCTGGGATTACAGGTCTGAGCCACTGCACCCCGCTTGATTTTTTTTTTTAACTTTTGACCGATAAAGTAAATTATTTGAAGGCTTAAAAATTTTGTATTTTTCCCCCTAGACTTTCTGTCTTTATATGGAGATGGTAAGAAAAACCTTCTACTTTGGGCGCCATAATTTAATTAATAATATAGCTGTCATTTATTAGATACTTGCTATTTTCCAGGGATAGTCCTCAGTGCACAGTGTGTATTAGTTAATTTAAAACAAGTTTATGGGCTGGGTGCAGTGGCTCATGCCTGTAATCTCAGCACTTTGGGAGGCCAAGGTGGGTGGACCACCTGACGTCAGGAGTTCGAGACCAGCCTGAACAATATGGTGAAACCCTGTCTCTACTAAAAATACAAAAATTAGCCAGGCGTGGTGGCACGTGCCTGTAATCCCAGCTACTCGGGAGGCTGAGGCGGGAGAATCACTTGAACCCGGGAGGTAGAGGTTGCAGTGAGCTGAGAGGGTGCCACTGCACTCTAGCCTGGGCGACAGAGCGAGACCCCGTCTAAATAAATAAATAAAACAAGGCTATGAAGTAGTTATTATTTTCACCCTTGCACTGGAGTGTAATTTTATCACTTTGTTCATTGCTCCAAGGGCAGCATGAAGGAGGCCTCTGCCTGTTGCTGACACACCTCTTCATTGGGTCATATTTTACAGTTAGTTACACTAGATTCTGACCATGACAGGAACTTTTTCCTGGCTCGTGCAGACAGCTCTCAGGCCTCACTGCCAGAGGATTGTCTCCCGTCATGTGCTGCCTCTTGCATCACAGCTTCTTCTCCGGTGGCTTTGGCTCCATCTTATTTCATGACTGCCAGAGGAATTTATCTGGTCATGCATTGCCCTGGATGTCACAGTAGCCAGTCCCTATGATTTCTTTGAATATGGTGGTTCTTCTAAAGGTGTTCAGAAAGGAGAATACTGCAGGGGACCTGCACTTGGCTCCTATCCCGAGTCCTCCTGGGGCATAAGGATGGGAAGCAGTGAATATGTCAGGGGAGCTGGACAAAACCTTGAAGCTGAGGGCACAGGTTCTGGAGCCAAACAGACTTGACTTCAAATTCAGCCTTCATCTGTTCCTAGGGGTGTCCCTGGTCATGGCAACTGACACAGGCCAGTGCTGGGGTAGTGCAGAAAGGAGGAGAACCACGCAGGCTGGAGGGGTCATGAACAGCCACTGGGAGAGGGAAGAACCTACCTATTTTTTTTTTTTTGAGATAGAGTCTCGCCCTGTTGCCCAGGCTGGAGTGCAGTGGTGCGATCTCAGCTCACTGCAGCCTTGACCTCCAGGGTTCAAGCAATTTTCCTGCCTCAGCCTCCTGAGTAGCTGGGATTACAAGCAAGAACCACCATGCCTGGCTAATTTTTGTATATTTAGTAGAGACGGTGTTTTGCCATGTTGGTCAGGCTGGTCTCGAACTCCTGACCTCGTGATCCGCCTGCCTCGGCCTCCCAAAGTGCTGGGATTACAGGGGTGAGCCACTGTGCCCAGCCTGAACCTACCTTTTAGGATGAGTAAAATTTGGACAAATAGAAGGGCGCAAAAAGATATTCTAGGCTGGGGACAGCAGCATGCACCAAGGTGTAGAGTTAGGAATGAGCATAGAAGAAGATAAAATAAGTCAGTAGTAATTCTAAGATGCAATATTTTTGGGCGACATGAAATGGGAAATTGGAAGATGAGCTGACTTGAGGAACAATGGAGAGTTTACTTTTGGACTCAGGAATTAACATTTCCTATGGAATGTCCAAGCAGAGAGTAGTCAGAGTTGCAGACAAGATTTAAATTGAGGCAAGAAGGCAAGAGCTGGAAAGGTATATACAGTAGATATAAGAAAGAGCTGTACCTTAATGTAAAGGCTTAGAGAAAAGAGGAAACATGTTTGTTGAAGATGTGTTCAATAAACAGAATAAATGAAGAAATGGAAGGAAGAAAGAAGGAAAGGAGGAGAGAGAGAGAAGAAGAGAAAACAGTCGGATGTGTGAATGAGGAGAGAAAAGAATAAAATTGTGGCCATGTGGAATCACGGAAGCCCAGGGAGGAGAAAGTTCAAAGAAAGGAAGAGCTGCCAATAGCATCCAATAGCAATTTAAGATATATATTTCTAGCTGGAAGGCAGAGGAAGACATCCAATTAAAGATAGTCCAAAAGTAGCATTAGGACATGGAGGCAGCTGTTATATAAAAATTTTGGATGTAAGACAAAGATGCCCATTATCACCGCTATTATTTTACATTGATTTGAAACTTCTAATTCAATGCATAAGTACAAGAGAAAGAGGTATAATTACTGAAAACAAACAAAACAAATGAGCAAAACATTAACTCTTTGTAAATCATATTATCCTCTACTGACAAAGTACCCCAAAGATGTAAGTTTTTTAAAAAACTAATAAAACAAGAAAAAAGACTCAAATTAATTTAAATGTTTACTACAACTAATCAAAATCCCAATTCACTCTTGTGGTGACTTGAGAGACCAATTCTAAATAACAGCAAGGTTAGAAGGCTGGATCCTGTAGAGAGCGGTGGTAAGAAACTCTTTTTGGTGAGGTAATCAAAAGATTTTAGGAAAGGAATATTAATATTCAAGTCTCATATATTCAATATAAAAACCCCCTCCCTTTTCCCAGACATTCAGTAAGATCTGCTAAATACAGAAATGTCTTCTGTGGCAGTTTCAGGGGAGGAAAATCAAACAAAGAGGATGGTCTTCGGCCTTTGGATTGGTTGAGAAAAAAGCAACTTGCAAAGATGAGACATAGTTAAATTCAGTGGAATCAGAACCGGGAGTCAGAAATGACCAGGAGATTGTAAACCCCTGGGAATTTGAAGAAATCTTAGAGAATGAATTGCAACCCCAGTGAAATATGGGAAAGGCCTCAAGACAACCTTTTCTATATCTTAAAGTTCAGGGTAAAATTTTAGTTGGCATATCAGTTACTTATGTGGAAGTTGTAAATTTTTTAGAAATCTCTAGAAAAAAGACAAAATATTAGTAGCACTTATGTCTATAATATTATCAATGATTTTATTCTTTATACTTTTCTGAGTTTTCTGAATTTTCTATAATGGGCATGCATTCTTTTATAAGAAAAGTCTGTTAGTAAAAAAAGAGAAGAAGGTAAAGCTGGGCATAGTGGTGCTCGCCTATAGTAAAAAATTATTATTATTATTATTATTATTATTTGAAGTGGAGTTCCGCCCTTGTCACCCAGGCTGGAGTGCAATGGCGAGGTCTCAGTTCACTGCAACCTCCGCCTCCCAGGTTCAAGCAATTCTCCTGCCTCAGCCTCCTGAGTAGCTGGGATTACAGACGCCCACCACCATGCCTGGCTAATTTTTGTATTTTTAGTGAAGATGGGGGTTTCACCAGGCTGGCCAGGCTGGTCTCGAACTCCTGACCTCAGGTGATCTGCCAACCTCGGCCTCCCAAAGTGCTGGGATTACAGGCCTGAGCCACTGTGCCCGGCCAATATTATTATTTTTTTTAAAAAAGGAGAGAACTAGGATGAATGCTTGAATGGAAGGCAGGGTCAAATAAAGGTTTTCAAGTTTGCTCGCTTGGGGATTTCTAGGAGGGCCACAGTAAATGACTCATCGTCAGTCAGTTATGCATCATGATTCTCACTTTATATGCTTCGCTGTCATTTTAGAACCAAGCACCCAGGGTGATCAGTGGATCTCTTCCCATTGATACCTCCCTCTTCTGATGCCACACACAAACCACACCAATCATACACTCTCTTGAAATGTTGTCTAATTGTTTCATGTGCTTAAATATTTGAAAAAATTTTCTCATGGACTGACCATGTGCTGAAATATTATTTTGCTAACTAGGTTATAAATGTGTGTATAAACATGTCATGCCTTATATTTCTGTTGATTTTTCCTGTGACTCCTAATAATTAGCTAATCTATGTGGTTATTTATTTATTTATTTATTTATTGAGACAGGGTCTCGCTCGGTTGTCCAGGCTGGAGGGCAGTGGCATGATCTGCAGCCTCTGCCTCCCAGGTTCAAGCAATTCTTCTGCCTCAGCTGAGTAGCAGGGGCTATAGCTACAGTCCCGAGTAGCTGGGACTACAGGTGCCCGCCACCACACTCAGCTAATTTTTATATTTTTTAGTAGAGATGGGGGTCTCGCTATGTTGGCCAGGCTGGTCTCAAACTCCTGGCCTCAAGTGATCTGACCACCTCAGCCTTCCAAAGTATTAGGGATTACAGGTGTGAGCCATGGTGCCCAGCCTGGCCATAGAGACTTTGTTTTTTTTTTTTTTTTTTTGCAGACAGAGTTTTGTGCTGTCGCCCAGGCTGGAGTGCAGTTGCAAGATTTCGGCTCACTGCAACCTCTGCCTCCCAGGTTCAAGCGATTCTCCTGCCTCAGCCTCTCGTGTAGCTGGAATTACAGACAGCTGCCACCACACCTGGCTAATTTTTTGTATTTTTAGTAGAGACAACGTTTCACTAGGTTGGCCAGGCTGGTCTCGAACTCCTGGCCTCAAGTGATCTGCCTACCTCAGCCTCCCAAAGTGCTAGGATTACAGGTGTGAGCCACAGTGCCCAGCCTGGCCCTAATAACTCTTAAAGACCATATTCACATAAACTATATTAGCACGGGCTTCCAATTTTTCATAAGATCTCCTCCATGAGGCAGCCTAGGAAGACACCTACTGTAGTTAATCAAATTATGCTTGATGAACTGATGGTAGGTTGATATTAGTTCCTTATTGCTGTAGAGCTATGGAATTGTATTTTACATTGATATCTGTATTTAGAGCTATAGAGTTGTATTTTTATCAAATTAGTGCCTTTCTGTGTAAGTTCCTTGCAGGCATTCATGTTTATATTCTCCTACACCTATTGTAATGCTTAGCACATAGCAATAACTCTAATAAATGTTTGGAGGCAATGACCTCATTTGGCTTCCCAACAACTCAGCAAGATAGTTAAATACAAATAATGATAAAAATGTAACAAGAATTAAGTACTAATTGAATACTTCTGGGTGGCAGGCATTATGTTGAGCATGTCATATGGAATAGTTCATTCACTCCTTACTTATTCCGAAAGAGGTAGGGCTCTGATTATTTCAGTTAATGGATGGGGAAACAGGATCTTAGAAAGGTTAGCTGGTTTGAGCAGTGTCTATGTAAGAAGCTGCAGAGCTGGGAGAAGAACTGGGGTCTTCTCAAGAGAAAATCAGGGCTCTTCCTATTATCTTCTACCTTTCATAAAACCAGGTTTTGTCTCAATATTTGAGATTCTCATTTTTCTCAACTGGGAAAAAAAACTGAGTTTCATAGAATAAAATATAAGGAGCCTAAAATATGTAATAAAAGCACTCTGCTCAGTACAAAAGGATTAACTATTAAATACCAGTGTCAGCAACCACAAAACAAATGAAAACTTTATGCCAATAGAGTATGACTTTAATTAGGAAACTGACTTTCTGAATTATTAAATTTAGGGAAAAAAGGGTTTGATTCCAGTTTGAGCCAGTTCACGGTAGAGATCATTCAGCCTACGCCCTAACACCACATCTTTACAAAATGCTGTCAAATTTATCTCTATATTCAGGCCATACTTACTGAGTTGGTTAGCTATGAAGCCGACTGGGGCAAGTCCAAACCACATCAACTGAATTATGCCTTTGTTCCCTAGGCATTCTGAACTGGTTGCTTAGATCACTTTTTATTACTCTTTAGTAGAAATTCAGGGTGAGCATGGAAACAAGTATGTATCTGTTTTTTGTTTTGTTTTGTTTTTGAGACAGCGTCTCACTCCATCACCCAGGCTGCAGTGCAGTGGAGTGACCTCGGCTCAAGCAATTCTCCTGCCTCAGCCTCCTGAGTAGCTGGGACTACAGGCACCCACCACCACATCCAACTGATTTTTGTATTTTTAGTAGAGATGGAGTTTCACCATGTTGGCCAGGCTGGTCTTGAACTCCTGACCTCAGGTGATCAGCCTGCCTTGGCCTCCCAAAGTGCTGGGATTACAGGCGTGAGCCACCGCACCTGGCTGGAAACAAGTATGTATCTTTGTTTACAAACCTTTGAAGGGCAGTGCTCTGTTCCTGCCTGTGCCTCCTGTGCCCATCAGCGTTTTGCGTGCTGCCCCCATCTCCAAGCCTCTGGTGTGCTGGGGCCCTCAAGCTTGCTGACTCATACAAGGAACACATGCAGGGCTGGTATCACCCCATAGTCCTGCTTTCCCTTCTCTCCCCTCCTTAGAGTCCTCGAAGATGGGCATGGAGCAAAGGCAGTTTGCTGGGCAATTAACCAAGTGTAGCTCGGCTGACAGCTATGTGCAATGGGGGATCTCAGGCCAGACCAGAGCTCCCCTTGGCGTGGGGACAAGAAAGACAAACTCCTTTGATGTCCACACCCCAGGGTACCCGCACGAGGCAGGTTGACGATCAGAATTGCCTGTGGTCTAAACAGGGTAGGTGAAAGGCAGTGGGCGGGAGAGAAGCAGAACTGGGGGTGGGTTTGGCAATACCTAGCTTAACTTCCTGAAGCCCTGGGGTGACAGGCAGGCAGCCTGACTCGGTCCCTTTCATGACGCACTCCCAGCCTCCTTGCTTCCTGGGATCTGGGTACCTGTGAAGATTCTTACCTGTTCAGGACCTTTCAGCTCCCCAAAAAAACAGCAACAGAGAAAATTTTAATTAAGAAATGTTATAATATATACTATTCCTCTGGGATCCTAGACCCCCATAAACATGCGTATTAGTTTCCTGTTGCTGCCATAACAAGTTACCATGAACTGAATGGCTAAAATATGACAGATGTATTAGCTTATAGCTCTGGAGGTCAGAGGTCTGAAATAGGTCTGCCGGGCTGCGTTCCTTCCGGAGGCTCAAGGAAGAATCTGTTTCCTTGCCTTTTCTGGCTTCTAGTGGCCACCGACTTTTCTTGTCTTATGGCCCCTTTCTCAGTTTCCAAAGTCAGCAGTGTACCATATTTTCTCCTCTCTGACCTCTGCTTCCATCCTTGCATTTTCTCTGGGACTCTCCTCTTTCCTTATAAGGACCTTTGTGATTACACTGGGCACATTTGGATAATACAGAATAATCTCCCAACCTCCAGAGCCTTAATTGAATCACACCTTCAAAATTTCCCAGGTAGTGTAAGATAACATATTCACAGATTTTGAGCATTAAGATGTGGACATCTTTTTTGGGGGACAGTTTATTACTCAGCCTACTATAACATGTTAATCTGATTTTCCATTTTCACACATTTGATCTTCAAACACATTTACAGAAATATATTGTATATAAAAGTAGAAAGCTATCTACAGTGAGGTGGAAAGACATTTCATCAGAAAATAAAACATAGGGGTCGGGCGCAGTGGCTCACGCCTATATTCTCAGCAGTTTGGGAGGCCGAAGTGGGTGGATCATCTGAGGTCAGGAGTTTGAGACCAGCCTGACCAACATGGTGAAACCCCATCTCTAGTAAAAGTACAAAATTAGCTGGGTGTGGTGTCGCATGCCTGTAGTCCCAGCTACTCAGGACGCTGAGGCAGGAGTATCGCTTGAACCCGGGAGGCAGAGACTGCAGTGAGCCAAGATTGTGCCATTGCACTCCAGCCTGGGCAACAAGAGTGAAACTCTGTCTCGAAAAAATAAATAAATAAATAAATATTAAAAAAAAAAGATGGCATGGTGACTCACACCTGTAATTCCAGCACTTTGGGAGTATATAGCTTGAGCCCAGGAATTCAAGACCAGCATGGGAAACATAGCAAGACCCTGCCTGTACAAAAACGTTTAAAAATTAGCCAACAGTGGGTGGTGCATGCCTGTAGTTCCAGCTACTCAGGAGGCTGAGGTGGGGAGGATCGCTTGAGCCTAGGAGACTGAAGCTGCAACAAGCAGTGATTGTGCCACTGCATTCCAGCCTGGGCCACAGAGCAAGACCCTAGCTCCAAAAAAAAAAAAAGAAAAAAAAAAAAGAAAAGAAAGGAAAGAAAAAATATGAACTGCTTTCATCATAGAGAAGCTACTTGTGTATTTATTTTTATTTTTTGTTTTTAAACTGCCTTCTCTTTCTCCTCTTTCTAAATAGAATGAGGAGTCAGGAAAACTAGAAGACCAGAGGTGACCCTGGGAAAGACAAAACTGCTCTCCGATATTCTAAGAACAGGGAGGGCTTAACAAGCCTACTTCGTGTCTTTTGCTTAAGTGTGAACAGGTGGCTGTCTTAAAAGACTAGTAAGGCCAGGTGCAGTGGCTCACACCTATAATCCCAGCACTTTGGGAGGCCGAGGCGGGTGGATCATGAGGTCAGGAGTTTGAGACCAGCCAGGCCAACATGGTGAAACACCATCTCTACTAAAAATACAAAAAAAAATTAGCCAGGCATCGTGGCACGCTCCTGTAATCCCAGCTACTTGGGAGGCTGAGGCAGGAGAATTGCTTGAACCTGGGAGGTAGAGGTTGCAGTGAACCGAGATCACACTACTGCACTCCAGCCTGGGTGACAGAGCAAGACTCTGTCTTGGGGGGCTGGAGGGGGGGAGCAAAATCAAGGATTTTTAACTATGTTGCCTCTGAAGTTTATGTATTTTCTTGGAAGGCTTTTTATTTGTGAAATTGAAAAAGTTTGTACTCAGAGTAAAACATGAATCTTTGACCATAAAAAAATTATTATCTGACTATCAAACATTTCCTTTTCCTCCTTTAAGGAAGCTGTTGTAGGACTATATTCTCAGCTACTTAGCCGTACTGGCTATTTCTCAGAATAAAATTGCTGACTTGTTAATATTTAAAGGCAAAAATTAGCTGGTCATGGTGATGTGTGCCCCTAGTCCCAGCTACTCGGGAGGCTAAGGTGGGAGGATCTTTTGAGCCCAGGAGTCGAGGCTACAGTGAGCTATGACCATACCACTACGCTCCAGCCTGAGGGACAGAGCAAGACCTCATCTCTAAAATAAAAAAACCAACAACATAGTCCTGAACTAGCAATTATACTTAAACAAAAAAAGCAAAAATTTATGGTGAGCAAAAAGAAGTGTTTGATTTAAGCCTGGAGAAGAAACCAAGTTTAAATTAATCTGAATTCTTATTATATGAGAAATTGAGAATAGAATTCTATATTTATTTAAATAACGGCTTTACTAATATTATTTAATAGTTATACCTGGTTGCTTTACTAGATAGTTACGCTGGCCAGACATGGTGACTCACACCTATAATCCTAACACTTTGGGAGGCTGTGGTGGGCGGGTGGCTTAAGCCTGGGAGTTAGAGACCAGCCTGGGGAACATGGCTCTGATTTTCCTGTCTCTACAAAAATACAAGAAAATTAGCTGGGCGTGATGGCATGCGTCTGTAGTCCCAGCTACTTGGGAGGCGGAGGTGGGAGAGTCGCTTGAGGCTGGCAGGTTGAGGTTGCAGTGAGCCATGATGGTGCCACTGCCCTCAACCTGGGTGATAAAGAGAGACCATGTCTCAAAAAAAAGTAAATTAAATATTAATAGTTACATCATTTATTGAAGGAAAAAAACATAACTGAGTGAGGGAAAAAGACTAATTTCTCTGGCATAATCCTTACTATGTAATTCTTTGTTCCAGTAGGCCACCCCAAGGCATTATCTGGGGACAGTGTGGCCTGCTTCTAGGTAAAATCCACAGATAAAAGTCCCTGCAAACTGAAATTAACAAAGTGGTAGTAAATGTCAGATTTCACCCTATAGGTAGAAATGCAAAGGAATTCTAAGTCCCCTTTTGGGTTAGGTTGAATTTATTGAATTCTCAATATACTATATTCACTTTAGGGAGAAATCTTCAAAGGGAAACGGGCATAATACCTTTCTGCCTTCACTGGCTCTTCCCATACCCTGTGCTCTATTCATATAAATCATAACAATATTTGTCATTTGTGCAGCATTTAGTCCATGTTAGACACTGCTCTCAGCATTTGGTAAAAAATTATTTTCTTTATTTGGATTTCCTTATGGCTAGAGGCACATCCATGCGTTAGGTACAAATTCCCGAGTAATTTCAGGAAATTCTCCTTTTCCTACTTTTCATTTCTTAGCTCATTAAGAGCCCCACAACAGAACAGGCCAGGCCCCATGTATTAAGAAGCATCTATCCTTCCTTCCTGTGGGAGATAGCTTAAAAATAAATAAATAAAAGCAGCATCTACCGGCAGGGCTTGGACTCCACATCACACTACTGTTAGTTTTCTTTTGGCAGTTGGAGATGGGAACTTCGTAGTGTCATGCTGGCCAATTTTGAACCATATTATGTTTTCTTTCTTTCCTTCCTTCTTTTCTTTTCTTTTTCTTTTCTTTCTTTCTCTCTCTTTTTCTTTCTTTTTTTTTTTTTTTTTTTTTTTAGCTGGGATTACAGGTGCCGGATAATTTTTGTATTTTTTTTGAGATAGAGTTTCATTCTTGTTGCTCAGGCTGGAGTGCAATGGCATGATCTCAGCTTACCACAACCTCCGCCTGCCGGGTTCAAGTGATTCTCCTGCCTCAGCCTCTTGAATAGCTGGGATTACAGGCATGTGCCACCACGCCCGGCTAATTTTGTATTTTTAGTAGAGACAGGGTTTCTCCATGGTGGTCAGGCTGGTCTTGAACTGCTGACCTCAGGTGATCCACCTGCCTCGGCCTCCCAAAGTGCTGGGATTACAGGCGTGAACCACCGCACCCGGTCTAATTTTTGTATTTTTAGTAGAGATGGGGTTTCACCATGTTGGCCAGGCTGGTCTTGAACTGCTGACCTTAGGTGATCCACCTGCCTCGGCCTCCCAAAGTGCTGAGATTACAGGAGTGAGCCACTGCACCAGGCCCGATATTATGTTTTCAGACAGTACAACAAACAGTGGTGAAGAACACTGGGTTCAAAACTAGGTTTAAAATACTGACCTGCCACTCAGTAACTATGTGACAGGAGTAAGTTACTTCTTACCTCTCGAAATCGTCTGTTACTTCCTTTGTAAAATGGGGTGGTAAGCGATCCTACTTCACAGGGCTCTTCTGAAGATTAAATGGCACAATGTAAAGTGTTGGACAGAGTAAGAACTCAAGAAATGTGACTTATCGTTCTTAGCTTTCCTTTCTTGTTTTGTGTTATTTTTCTCCGTAAAGTTAATGAGGCCAGCAAGCTAGCAAACTTACAGATAGATTGTGTGTATGGGCTGCATGCAATATTTCATCTGATCCTCCCAATAACCCTGCAAAATGGATACTATTGTTATCCTAACTTTATAGAGGAGGAAGCCGCATCTAAGTAATTTTCCTGAGGTCGCACAGCAAGCAAATGACAGAGTTGGCCAGGGTATGAATGTTTGACTCCAAATTCCACATCACTGACCACTACACTCATATTTTGCATCTTTTGACAGGACACAATTTTTAAATTCCAGATGGAAATTTGCTTCATAGGTATTAACAAGAAATATAAATGTCATAGAAGAACTGGTTAAGTCATCTTGGTTTCGCACTACCTAGTCGTGAGACAGAAGGCCACCCCTCCTGGATCTGGAACAAGCACCCTCCTCTCTGTTATCTGTGAATAGAGCGTTCAGGGCAATAAATCACTCTGTGGTTTTCCTTCGCCCCATTGACCCACAGAGGCCCGTTTCACACTCAGTGAATTCAGTATATATCAGCCAGCTTGTAAGGAGTGTAGCTGTCACTAAAGGAACGAAGTAATTTTACACTCTCTTTCTAAAGTAAACAAACCTGGACAGCGCCATGAGCCGCCACAGTGAGCCTGGGGGTGAAGGCAGGCCCCCTGGCTATGAAAGTGGACTTTGTGAAAAGGAAAGGCACTATTTCTTTTGGAAGGGCACTGGGACATTTTAAGCTCACTTTGATCCCTTTTTCTGGCACCCTGGTTCCTGAACCACCGTCTGCTGCCCAATCAGATGATGAAACTCTCCAGCGATTTGATATGCTTGATTCGAGGTGCCAGGGATGTCTGCATGGCATGCATGACCCAGGACAGCCACACAGGGTTGGGCAACGGGTAATTCACAAGAGAGATCTTCCCTAGTTTATCCCCTGAAGTTTTCCTGTAAATAAAATCAGGCTAAAATGGATCTGCAGAGCCTTGGGATGGCAGCATGGGGAGAGAGCAGACCAACCATAGTTCCGTGTGGTAACAGCGAAGGATATTATAAGGCTGATTGTACTGATGGGGGCTTCATATCCTATTGGGCACTGGTTAAACCAGCTCTTCTCCCCATGCCTTCCTCCTTAAAACACTGCCCAGATACCTGGTTTCAGAGTTTGAGGTCTAAGAAAATTTCCAGAATTCAGTACAGATGGCAAGATGCAGACCCAGCTCTCAAACCAGAAGAAAAGGAGAAAAACTCTTGGGTCCAAAGACTCTCTACTCTCCCTAAGGATGATCAACTAATCTTTCTTCTTCTTCTTCTTCTTTTTTTTTAAATCTCTGTTGAGGTGCAGAACAATGACTTAAGGGGTGACATAGAAAAAGAACAGCATTAGACACCAACAGTTCTTGGCGCTATGATTAGTAGTTGCTGCTGCTTGTCATAATATATCAGAAAAGCAGCAACCCATCTGTTCCAAATTGATACAGTAAAGGCTCAGCAAGAAGTGTTTATCCAGATTGTGAGGGGGAGTGTCTGCATTTTACGGCACATTGACATGTGTGCCCGTGCAGCTCAAAGTTGTCAGATGCCAGCTTTCTACCTAACTGTGTATCATGTAACATCTGTCACCACAATAGCTAAGAGTTTTGACAAGTGGGCTGTTTTAGCACGAAAATGTCCAAGTGAGAGGAAGGATATCCTCTGCTGAAAGTTAAATGCCACTTCAAATCTACAATGCCACTTAGCCTAGTATACACTGAGGATATAATAGGACATGGAATCAAACCACCTCTCCAACCCACAAAACAAATTGCTGTAACACTCTGTGTTGGCGTTTCCCAGGCACTTCTCACTAGTGGTAATTAGCAGCATATAAATGCTAATGGCTAATTACCTTGGCCTGTGTAGACATCCGGGAACCAAAGTAACCTGTTATCCAAAAGCCTGACTTAACAGATATAGAGACAGTAAAACCCTAGGTTTTTTCTTTCGGTAACGCCTGGGTTTGCGGGGAGGAGGGGGCTGGGGAAATGGGGAGGTGGCAAGGAAGGTATGTCAATAACTTAATGGTAATTAGATTTTAGGAGGTAGATCTGGGCAACTGTCAGCCTCTGTATGCTAATATCTCTGAAAATAAATTTAATTCAGGGTGGCATACATAGTCTGTATACATTTACTTGAAGGTCTGTTTTTCCTCTAGACACTCTGTTGTCAGAAAGTATGATACCTAAAACTTATGCGGGAACATCTGGTATCCTTAATAAAACATGTCAGATAAATGGGTGGCTTCTGGGCAGCATATGTGGATATAGGTGGAAATAAATAATTTACTTTTCTGGAAAAAAATATCAAGGTCAAAGAGATGATTCTTCATAACAAGGTGTTAGTGAGGTGTTGCAAGAATAGGCCCTGCCTGTGAAACCCCCCTTACTGTGTCCTTGAGGAAGAAGCCGTGCAGACTCCTGAATTTCTATAAAGTTAGGGGTTAGGGACAGCAATGGAGTTAAACGGACTAGAGAGCTTGTCTTGTAGCTGCGTTGGCCACGCAAGCACAGCTTTGACTCGCAGGTTTGTTTCGTTTTGGTACATGGCTTTGGGAAGGGGCAACTATAGGGAACTAAAGTCCCTCCAAACAACCCCCTGGAGCTGCCGTTGGTGGGAAGGAAACTGAATCTTTGAAAAATTTTATTCCTTATTTATCTTCACCTACCTTGTGTAATACATTTTTCTTAGAGAAATCAGAAGGAGAATTTGAATTTATACCAGTTAGCTTTACCTAAATGTAAACATCTGTATTTCAAACTCTGTTGATTTATGTTATATAACTGAAAAGCATTATCTTTTCTGTTGAATAATTAAAGCTTAGCTTTGTTTCTGTATTATTTTCAGTCCTTTAAAGGGGTTAAAATGGTCCCTTGGGATGTAATCTCATGTATATTATCTTTTGCAATCCCATTCAAGCACCAAAAAAACTGAATAGCATGCATTTTACTAATTCAATGTCTTCTCATTTTATTTTTAATTTTTAATTTTTTGTTAATTAATTAATTTATTTATTGAGATTGCATTTCTCTCTTGTTGCCCAGGCTGGAGTGCAGCGACACGATCTTGGCTCACTGCAACCCCCGCCTCCTGGATTCAAGCGATTCTCGTGTCTCAGCCTCCTGAGTAGCTGGGATTACAGGTGTGCGCCACCACACCCAGCTAATTTTTTGTATTTTTAGTAGAGATGGGATTTCATCATTTTGGCCAGACTGGTCTTGAACTCCTGACCTCAGGTGATCCACCTGGCTCGGCCTCCCAAAGTGCTGGGATTACAGGCATAAGCCACTTCGTCCAGCTATACATTTATTTTTAAAGACAGAGTCTTGCTCTGTCACCCAGGCTGGAGTGCAGTGGGTGATCATAGCTTATTGGAAACTCAAACTCTTGGGCTCAGGCAATTCTCCCACCTTAGCCTCCTGAGTAGCTAAAACTACAGGTGTGTGCCATATTTAAATCTAAAATACTATGTTCTAATTTCAATGTCTCTACACCAAACTCATAAAATATACACATTATAAAAAGCCCCACCAAAATTAGTGTAGATTTTTTTTGTTTTGTTTTGTTTTTTTGAACTACTCTGTTTATATTTTCCATAAGTTGTTTTACTATACTATGTAAACACTAGAGTGATAAGAGATTCAGAACGATTTCTGGCCAGAAATCTCTATTCTGGCCGTGTCAACCAACTTGTCACTAGTGAGAACTTGGTTACAATAAAACTAAGGATATAATATCCTTAGGCTCCTAAAAGTCAGAGATTACTTCAAAACCTCAGGATAGTGTAGAAAAATGACCTTGGATATCACTGTGGATCACGCCTTGTCCAACCCACAGCCCATGGGCTGCATGTGGCCAAGGACAGCTTTGAATGCAGCCCAACACAAATTTGTAAACTTTCTTAAAACAGTATGAGATTTTTTTTTTTTTTTGCATTTTTTAAGCTCATCAGCTATTGTTAGTGTTATTGTATTTTATGTGTGGCCTGAAACAATTCTTCTTCTTCCAATGTGGCCCAGGAAGGCCAAAAGATTGGATACCCCTGCTGTAGATGAATCTCATTACACACACATCACAAACACGAGGGCCAAGCTGAGATAGGATAACAGGTTAGAACCCTTTCAAAGGCATACTCTGCAAGTATCTACTTACCATTTGCTTTGGGGAAATGTAGAGTAAGAAAATGGTAGAAAGGTGGTCCACTAGAAGGTATACTGAGTCTCACCCTTATTGTTTTAGGTAGTCCGGCTATGGCCCCAAGCTTGCATTTCCATTAAAACATTAGCCTGGATTCAGTGACACCCATTTTCCTTAAAAGGCAGGGGATCCCTACCTCAAGTTGCTCAGCAGAATAGTTCTCTAACCATATCTTCTATGAGGGAGACGTCTGTGACCTGGACACAGTGGCTCATGTCTGGTAAATACAATTTTCTCTCTTTACACTTCCAGTGACGTTTTAATGTTCAGTAACATTTTTGTTACACCTAAATAATTGCCAGCTGGTCCACCTTTTAATTTTTTTTTTCTTTTTTTGAAACAGGGTCTCACTCTGTGGCCCAGGCTGGAGCACAGTGGCATGATCACGGCTCACTGCAACCTCCACCTCCTGGGATCCTCCCATCTCAGCCTCCAGAATAGCTGGGACTACAGGCATGCACCACCAAGCTTGGCTAATTTTTAGATTTTCTTTTTTTTTTAAGAGACAAAATCTCACTAAATTGCCTAGGCTTGTCTAGAACTCCTAGACTCAAGCACGTCTCCTGCCTCAGCCTCCCAGAGTGCTGAGGTTACAGGTATGAGCCACCACACTCGGCCCCACCTCTTCATCTTATTTCTGTCCTTATACACCTCTCCCTAGTCCTTACGGCCTTGTTGAAATAAAGTAGTTTGCCTGCTGGGGAAGCACAAGTATTTTAAAGGTTTTTTTATTCCCATTCCTTTTCCAAATGTAAGGTATTTGAGAATCTCAAGAAACAACACCTGGCAAATAAGGCCATCTTACCCCGTTTTTCTTCTGTCATTAAAGGCTTGATGAGATCCTGCCTATCTTTAGCTGTCTCAAAGTGTTTCCAATTTTCTTCCCCCTTGTCCTAGGGACTACTTGTGAGAAGACTCTGATCAGGAAGGAACTTTATAAAAAATTCTATAGCTAGTAGCAATATTACTAAGTTGCTACATAAAAGTGTCACTTGATTTGTCTAGGCAACAGAGAAGTCTCTATCTTTATTCATTTCTTAGTGCCGCTGTAGCAAATTACCACAAACTTAGTGGCTTAAAACAACATATATTTATTTTCTTACAGTTGTGGAGGTCAGAGCTCCGAAATGGGGCTCAGTGAGCTAAGATAAGAATTTTGGCAGGGCTACATTCCATCTGGAGCCTCTAGGGGAGTATCCATTTTATTTTCCAACCTGTAGAGACGGCCGGCATTGCTTGACTCACAGTCTCTTCCTCCACCTTGAAAGTCAGCAAGGACCGCTCTAGTCTTTCTCCGCATCACTCACTGATTCTTCTGTCTCCCTCTTCCATATTTAAGTACCTGTGTAATCACACTTGTGATTACATTGGGCCCACCTGGATAATCCAGGCTACTCTCCCCACCACAAGATCAGCTAATTAGCAAACTAAATTCCGTCTGTTACCCTGATTCCCCTTTGCCATGTAATGTGACATATTCGCAGGTTCCAGGAATTAGAATGTGGACAGTACTGTCAGCCTATTATTCTGCCCACCACGCCATCTTACTCTTCTAAATATTATAAAGTTTGGCATATTCTCTTTTTCAGTATTTATCCTGATTGCCTACTCACTAGAGTTCTGGACCTGTTTTCCAAAGAATTCCACAGTGGGGGCCACCTTGTATTGGCAGTTGAAAAACAGGAAATGGACAGGGATCATCCAGTTCCCCTGAGTTCACTGAAACACTCCAGGAAGAAGATTGAAAATAGCAGACCGAGGCCGAGCGCAGTGGCTCACGCCTGTAATCCCAACACTTTGGGAGGCCGAGGCAGGCTGATCATCTGAGGTCAGGAGTTCGAGACCAGCCTGGCCAACATGGCGAAATCCAGTCTCTACTAAAAATACATAAAAATAAATATATGTCACTTGAGTACTTTGAGATGCCTGCACTATTTTCCAACTGCAACAAAACTATCAAAATCAGTGTTTTATAACCTTGTTACATTTGACATTTTGGACCAATAATTGTTTGTTGAGGCTAACACTCAGGTGCATTGTCCAATGCTTAGCAGCATCTCACATCTCTATCACTAGATACTAGTAGCACACTGTGTTCCAACCCCCCAGTTGTGACAACCCAAAGTTCTGGAAGTATCGCCAAATGCCCCTCAAGGGGCAAAATTGCCTGCCTCCATTGAGAACCATTGATCTAGAATCAATTTTAATTTTTATCTCAGATAATGACTTGAAACCAACATGAAGCTAAAAGCTAAATCAGGCATAGCTGTGGATTGACAGAGCTACAAATCCTTGCTGAAGGAGTCTTGTTTCTTTATTGTCTACACCATCCAAGATTTAAGGGACAGAAGCTCTGAAGATATATAATTATTATCTGTGGTAACTCAGCCAGTCCAGAACACCCTTATTCTGGAGATATGGACATTATCTGTAAAATAAAAGTCATAAGGTTCTGTACTCTACCCAAAGGCAGAGCTTTCCCAGCTGTCCTTGCCAAAGGCATGTCTGATGATCCCGTATAATAGCAGGACCTTCACACATATCTCTCCACACTTTGAGAGTTTTCACAGAATTTTTTTTTCTTTAAACTTAAATGATAGTACACACTATGTCCAAAATAACCCAGGTTTACTCTTCAGGGAGAAACCTTTGGAAGTATTATCGAGTCTTTTACAATTATGTTTCTAAATATTTAAAAGGTCAATAGTTGAAAATAAAGCCTTTTAGAGTCTACTTGTGTGAGAAAGGAGAATGGCCCAGAAAATTAATATTTGCTTCCAGTTGCATGTACATGAAGAGCTAAGAAAACTCACTAATAGAAAATGTGGACCGGGCGCGGTGGCTCACGCCTGTAATACCAGCACTTTGGGAGGTTGAAGTGGTTGGATTGTTTGAGCTCAGAAGCTTGAGACCACTCTGGGCAACATGGCAAAACCCTATCTCTACAAAAAATACAATAAATAAACAGATTTGGTAGCACACGCCTGTAGTCCCAACTACTTTCAAGGCTGAGGTAGGAGGATGGCTTGAGCCCAGGAGATGGAGGTTACAGCGAGCTGAAATCATGCCACTGCCCTCCAGCCTGGGCGACAGAACCACAAACCCTGTGTCCAAAAAAAAAAAAAAAAAAAAGTTTGAACTGGATCTGACCACTATACATTATATGTATTGAAACATCACTATGTATGTCATAAATATGTATAATTATTGTCAATTTAAAAAATAAATAAAGTTAGGAAAAATCAATAATAGTTGGTAAAAGAAAGAAGAAAAAAAGGAAGGAAAGAAAAGGGAAAATGTGTAAAATTTTCCTCCCTCAGATCTTTCTTCCCTCAGAATACCACAAAAATGGCCTGTTGATAAAGCAGAATTTTATTTAAAACTATTCTAATGAAAGCAGAATGACTCTATTGCTTATTACAGTGAAAGTGACCATTACCCTAACAGTGTCTTAACAGCGTCTGAGAGGGTAGAGGACAAAGGTAGCATATTTATGATGTTTTGGGGGACTGGTTATGGGTGGGTTGTTCAATGTGGAGGTCTAATTGGGATTAGGCAGTAACTTATGATGTAATAGTTTAGGATTTTAAAAAATAGTTTAGGATTGGGGAACACAGCAAGGAAGGAGCTTTAAAGTGAATCCTGAAGAGTAAATAGTCATTTATAAAATATCTGTCTATTGCCCAAGAAGGGAATATTTACTGAGGGGTAGTTGAGTAGCCTGTAGTTTGGATAGATTTTGGAGTTCTTATAACAATAAAGCTATCTGCCACATTTTCATGGGCAACTTTCTTGGAATAGCCAAATTATATTAATGTATGCAGTTGAAGAGTGAAGCCATATTTAGGTACACTGTTAATTGTGTGGATATAGATGGTTTTGAGTCTCAATCTGAAAATACCAAAATGTATAAGAATAAGATACTATGAGATCATCATCCTCTCCCCACCCCAAACTCATTCTTTTTCTTATATGTTTCTGTCTTATTTAATATTTCCATCTACCCTGACACCCAGGCTAGAAACAAGAGTATCTTCCTTGACTCACCCCTAACATTTAATCAATAATCAATCCTGCCTCTTTAAGATGGTAGATATTTCTTTTTTCTTTTTTTTTTTTTTTTCAGACAGAGTCTCCTTCTGTTGCCCAGGCTGGAGTGCAATGGCGTGATCTCTGCTCACTGCAACTTCCGCCTCCTGGGTTCAAGCGATTCTCCGGCCTCAGCCTCCCAAGTAACTGGGATTACAGACAGCCACCACCACACCCAGCTAATTTTTGTATTTTTAGTAGAGACAGGATTTCATCATGTTGGCCAGGCTCATCTCGAACTCCTGACCTCAGGTGATCCGCCTGCCTCAGCCTCCCGAAGTGCTGGGATTACAGGTGTGAGCCACTGTGCCCAGCCAAGATGCTAGATATTTCTGGAATCTTTTGCACTCTTCATTCCTACCACCTCTTTCCTAGTTCAGTTCATCATCCTACCTCACCTGGATGCTCAATATCCTCCTAACCGGTTTTCCATCTCAATCCACGTAAGTGACATTTTTATATGCACTATTTTACTTGGTGGTAGAAATAAACTTTTCTCAGTTTTAAAGGAATCTTTCTGTAAGCTATGGTTCTATTAAAGAAAAATAAAAGAATCTTTGTTTTTCATGACCAGTGAATGTGTATTCTAGTTATCCTCACCTTTTTCATGATTACTACCTTGTCCTTTATTTCTCAGGTGAGCCCAAATATAGGAACTCTGTCACTACTCACTCAGAAGGGAAATGGCAGTCAGAGAAGGGAAAAGATCTGGGGGTAGGGTAGGGGTTATAGCTACCTGTTACACATATTCCTTATTTTATTGATTGATTGATTGAGATGGAGTCTCCCTCTGTCTCCCAGGCTGGAGTGCAGTGGTGCAATCTCAGCTAACTGCAACCTCCACCTCCCGGATTCAAGCGATTCTCCCACCTCAGCCTCCCAAGTAGCTGGGATTACAGGTGCCTGCCACCACGCCTGGATAATTTTTGTATTTTTAGTAGAGATGGGGTTTCATCATGTTGGCCAGGCTGATCTCAAACTCCTGACCTCAGGTGATGCACCCGCCTTTGTCTTCCAAAGCGTTGGGATTACAGGCGTGAGCCACTGCACCCAGCCATATTCCTTATTTTAAAAATAGTATTAAAAAGTCCCACTTTAGGCCGGGCATGGTGGCTCACGCTAGTAATCCTAGCACTTTGGGAGGCCGAGGCAGGCGGATCACGAGGTCAGGAGATCGAGACCACGGTGAAACCCCATCTCTACCAAAAATACAAAAAATTAGCCGGGCGTGGTGGCAGGCGCCTGTAGTCCCAGCTACTCGGAGAGGCTGAGGCAGGAGAATGGCGTGAACCCGGGAGGCGGAGCTTGCAGTGAGCCGAGATTGCGCCACTGCACTCCAGCCTGGGCAACAGAGCGAGACTCCGTCTCAAAAAAAAAAAAAAATCCCACTTTAATTTAGTCTTCCCTGTGGATACTATTGGTACCTTGCCCAAATTCTTTCCATCTCTGTCACCAGCTGTCTGTCTGTCCACCCCCAGCTCTTGCATCTTTGCTGGTACCTGTCATTGAAAGAGGATTGTCCTTTGCAATGGAACTGCCTAGCCCATAGGGACAAAAAGACCTGCCAAGAATCAACTCCAGGATGGCCAGTTGGTGACAACTGACTGGTGTGCAGATACAAAAGCCCAGCTACTTGCCTTAGGTTGACAAACTTTGAGGTGTAATTTTCACTCCAGAGATTCTCACAGGATCAGAATGAGTCTAGGACTTCTCTTGAAACTGCTCCCTTGCTTGGCTTCTTCCCTTTCCCCTTTCCCTAGTCTGTTTCTCCCACTTTCTTACTGGTTTCTTCTAGGATCATTTCCTTTAAAAATGACTTTGGCTTAAATCCTTGGTTCAGGGTCTGCTCCTGAGAGGAGCTAACTTACACATGCCCCTAGGGTTCCTTCACCAGAAATAAATCTAAAGATTTGACTCCCCTGTCAAAGCCCATCACCTACTTGCTGCTTTCTTGAGGCATTTGAGGCTGCCCATATTGGTGTTCGCTGGTGTTGTCTATCTCTCCAGTCTCAAGGCTCACCAATCCCAGTTTCCCACTCTATGGTGCAGTAACGTCAAACAGCTATGGTTCCCCATTCACCTCTTTGTCATCTGCTTGGTTTCTGGTGTTCCCATTATCTGTGAAATTTTTAGCAGCCCCTCAGCCTCCACAGCTTCCCCAGATGGGGTAAGATTCCTCTTTTGTCCTCTTCTGATAACCTATCCACTCACTTCCATTGGGTTTACCACATTACATTGCAATTCTTTTTTTTTTTTTTTTTTTTTTGAGGCAGAGTTTCACTCTTGTTGCCCAGACGGGAGTGCAGTGGTGCAATCTTGGCTCACTGCAATGTCCACCTCCTTGGTTCAAGGGATTCTTCTGCCTCAGCCTCCTGAGTAGCTGGGATTATAGGCACCCGCCACCATGCCCGGTTAATTTTTTGTATTTTCAGTAGAGATGGGGTTTCACCATGCTGGTCAGGCTGGTCTCGAACTCCTGACCTCAGGTGATCCACCTGCCTCAGCCTCCTAAGTGCTGGGATTACAGGCGTGAGCCACTGCGCCTGGCGCAGTTCTCTTTTTGTCTGTCTCCCCAACCCGACAGTGAGATCCTTAAAAGCAAAGACCATGTCTTCATCATTTCAAAGGTCTCACTAGCTAGCACAATGCCTAGCACATTCTGTAATCAAAGGTTTTTGAATGACTTCACATAACCGTTTTTTTCATGCAGAGTAACTAGAGATGTGAAGGTAATTATAGCAGTATGAAACTCAATTCTATCACTTGGAAACTAGAAACACATTCTTAAAATAATAAAAATGACAAAGACTTTCAAAATATTTATGTTCCTAGCAGTCAAGGCATAACTATAGTGATTAAACTGATAAGGCATAGGATTTGGGGCTTCATCCTGCAATACGAGTCCTTGGGCTTTTATGCTCAAGCATTTTTTTAGTCCAACTCAGATGATCTAACTGGCTGGCAACCCTTTATGTAACCCTTGTTTTTTTTGGTGGCTTTGTTTACAATTTTTTTTAACTTTGTGGTTTTCGTGGACTCCACAGGACTGCTCCCTGACCCTCCTCCTGGATTAGGAGCACAGCTACTGGTTCCACAGCAGCTCCTCACCACCATGTCTCATTCCTTAGCTGGGTTGGCATGAGTGAAAATGCCACAGGAAAAACAAGAGAGGGAGCTAAAATAAGCTCACTTGGTTTCATCCTGCCAGAAACTATCTGGGAGAATAATTCGGCATCCATCAAATGTGAAAATGTCAAAATTGGGAGAAAAAGAAATGTATTTGCTACTTGTAAGGAAAATTTACATTCTGTAAATTGGAGAAGAATGTTGGCAATAAGGTTTGTGGCATGAAGATCTGGGGTCGCCATGAAGTGAGAGGTCAGAGCAAACAGTCCTCACACATTCAGCTGTGCAAGGAAAGGTTTTTCTTTATCTACAAATGATTCACATATGGAAGATACTGAGTCAGAACTGCATTGGGAGCACTCAGAGAATCACAACATATGTGTCATTGGGAAGTTTGATTAAAGGTCCCTTCTCTCTTTGTTTTAGAGACAGGGTCTCACTTTGTTGCACAGGCAGGAGTGCAATGGTGCAATCACAGCTCACTGCAGCCTCAAACTCCTAGCTCAAGCAATCCTCCCGCCTCAGCCTCCTGACTAGCTGGGACTACAGGCATGTGCCACCACGCCTGGCTACTTTAAAAAAATACTTTTTGTAGAGACAGGATTTCACTTAGTCACCTGGGCTTGTCTCGAACTCCTGGCCTCAGGTGATCCTCTTGCCTCAGCCTCCCAAAGTGTTGGGATTACAGGCGTGAGCCACCTTGCCCAGCCTGAAGGTCCTTTTCTGTCTTGTTTTTCGTAGTATGGTCTACCCGCTACTCACTCCTGTCGTCTTTTGCATTGCCAAAAACATTGTTCCAGAAGTCATCCGTTCTCTCCCAGAATTGTCCATTTTTCCCTACCACTGGATCACTGCCATCAGCATCAACCCTTTTGATTTTTTCTGTGACTCTCAAATCCTTTCTCTATCTCCCCTTCTCCCTATGGCTCTCGTACGATTTCACCTCTCCTTTCAGAACTCCTTTTAAACGTTTTCTATACTGCTGTCTCCAATTACTGTCCTCACATTCTCAGTTTAACCAGTCAGGCTTTTGTCCCATTGGTTGTTAAAACTGCTCCTGTCAGGGTTACCATTGACCATCAGGTTGCCAAATCCAAGGGTCAGTCCTCAGTCCTCAATTTGCTTGATCCATCAGCAGCATTTAGTGCAGCTCTTCACTCCCTCCTTAAAAGTGCTCCCCCTGCCACCTGCCCTCCACAACATGGCTTCTAGGAAAATGCACACTCTGGCTTTCCTCCTAGCTAACTGGTCCCTTCTTCTGAGTCCCTGTGCTGGTTCTTCATCTCTCTGGCTTCTTGACATTGGAATACTAGGGGTTCAGTCTTTGGAATGCTTTTCTTTTCTCTCTCTACTCTTTTGGTGAATTCATCCAGTCTCGTGGCTTTAAAAATCATTTATATCCTAATGACTTCCAAACTTCAATTTTCAGTCCACGACTCTTTTCCTCAAATGTAGATTTCTGTCTACATGACATTTCTACTTGGATGTCTAACATACGTCTCAAACTTAGCATGTCCCCAAACGAATTTCTGATTTTATTCCCTAAACCTCTCCCTGAAGTCTACTCCCCGTCTCAATGCTATCCTCCTAGTAGCACAGGCTTACTTGATGAGTCTTGGACTCATGCTCTACTCCCCGCTACCACTTTTTTTCTTTTTTTTTAAATTTGAGATAGGGTCTTGCTATGTTGCAGTCTGACCACTGTTCACTTATTTCCACTGCCGTTATTATGGTGTGTCTAACTCATCATCATCTCTCTTCTCGGTTATTGCAGTAACCTTTTAATTGGGCCCCTTGCTTCTACCTGTTTAAAAATGACACCAACACCTCACTCCCACACACGCCCTATCCTTCTTCTTTGCTTTGCTTTTCTCTAAACCATTTACTACCTCTTAATATGGACACAAAATATACATTTTATCACCTTTATTGAGGTGTAGTTTATATATAACTCAATACACCCACTTTAAGTGTGTATTTTGATGAGTTTGACAAATTTATACACATGCAACTGCTACCACAATCAAAGCATAGAACATTTCCCATTCTGTCAAAAAGTTTCCTCTTGTCCCTTTCTTTGCAGTAAATTATCTCCCCATCCCTGGCTCCAGGCAACAACTGATGTGATTTTTAACAATGGGAGTGGGAGTGAAAGGACATGTTTTCCATTAATGGGAATGATCTAGCAGAAAAGAAAAATAGATGATGCAGATCACAATGAACTTTCCTTTTCTAGAATTTCATATAAATGGAATCATTACATATGTACTCTTTTGCATCTGGTGTCTCATTCAGCATAATGTTTGTGAGATTCCTCCATGATGTTGCATGTATTGGTATTTCACTCCTTTTAACTTTCTGAGTAGTATTCCATTTTAAGGATGTATACAACTTGTTTATTAATTCACCAGTCAATGGCCATTTGGGTAGTTTCCACATTGGGACTCATGAATAAAGCTGAATAAATATGAATAAAACATTTATGTGCAAATATTTGCATAGATATGTTTTCATTTGTCTTGGATAAATACCTAGAATTGCTGGGCCATAGGGTAGCATTTAATTTCGTAAGAGACTGCCAACTGTTTTCCACAGTGGTTGTACCATTTTACATTCCCTCTAGCAATGTATGCAGTTTCTAGTTGCTCTGCAACCTCCATATCACTGATATTTTTAGCTTAGTGTTTTTTTTTTTGAATTTCAATAGGGTTTTGGGAAACAGGTGGTGTTTGGTTACACGGATACGTTCTTTAGTGATGATTTCTGAGACTTTGGTGCACCCATCACCCAAGCAGTGTACACTGTACTCAGTGTGTAGTCTTTTATCCCTCACCCTCCTCCCACCATTTCCCCAGCGTCCCCAATGTCTATTGTATCGTTCTTTTTTTTTCCTTTTTTTTTTTTTTTGAGACTGTGTCTCACTCTATGGTCCAGGCTGGAGTGCAGTGGCACGATCTTGGCCCACTGCAACCTCCGTCTCCCTGGTTCATGTGATTCTCCTGCCTCAGCCTCCTGAGTAGCTGGGATTACAGGCACCTGCCACCATACCAGGCTAATTTTTATATTTTTAGTAGAGATGGGGTTTCACCATGTTGGCCAGGCTAGTCTCGAACTCCTGACCTCAAGTGATCCACCCGCCTACTCCTCCCAAAGTGCTGGGATTACAGGCATGAGCCACTGCACCCAGACCCATTGTATCATTCTTATGCCTTTGCGTCCTCATAGCTTAACTCCCACTTATGAATGAGAACATACAATGTTTGGTTTTCCATTCCTGAGTTACTTCACTTAGAATAATGGTCTCCAATTCCATTTATATTGCTGCAAATGCCATTATTTCATTCCTTTTTATGGCTGAGTAGTATTCGGTGGTATTTATTTACCATATTTTCTTTATCCACTTGTTGATGGATGAGCATTTGTGCTGGTTTCATATTTTTGCAATTGCCAATTGTGCTGCAATAAACATGTGTGTGCAAGTATCTTTTTGTATAAGGACTTCTTTTCCTCTGGGTAGACACCCAGAAATGGGATTGCTGGATCAAATGGTAGTTCTACTTTTAGTTCTTTAAGGAATCTCCATGCTGTTTTCCATAGTGGCTGTACTAGTTTACATTCCTACCAGCAGTGTGAAAGTGCTCCCTTTTCACATCCATGCCAACATATATATTTTTTATTTTTTTGATTATGGCCATATTTGCAGGAATTAGGTGGTATCACATTGTAGTTTTGATTTGCATTTCCCTCATAATTAGTGATGTTGAGCATTTTTTCGTATGTTTATTGGCCTTTTGCATATCTTCTTCTGAGAATTTTCTATTCATGTCCTTAGCCCACTTTTTGATGAGATTTTTTTTTTTCTTGCTGATTTGTTTGAGTTCCTTGTAGATTCTGGATGTTAGTCCTTTGTCGGATGTATAGATTGTGAAGATTTTCTCCCAGTCTGTGGGTTGTCTGTTTACTCTGCTGATTATTTCTTTTGCTGTGCAGAAACTTTTTAGTTTAGTTAAGTCTCATCTATTTATCTTTGTTTCTGTTGTGTTTACTTTGGATTCTTGGTCATGAAGTCTTTGCCTAAGCCAATGTCTAGAAGGGTTTTCCAATGTTAACTCCTGGGATTTTTATGGCTTCAGGTCTTAGATTTAAGTCTTTGATCCATCTTGAGTTGATTTTTGTATAAGGTGAGTGATGAGGATCCAGTTTCATTCTCCTACATGCGGCTTGCCAATTATCCCAGCACCATTTGTTGAATAGGGTGTCCTTTCCCCACTTTATGTTTTTGTTTGCTTTGTCAAAGATCAGTTGACTGTAAGTATTTGGCTTTATTTCTGGCTTCTCTGTTCTGGTCCATTGGTCTATATGCTTGTTTTTATACCAGTACCATGCTCTTTGGGTGACTATGGCCTTATAGTAGAGTTTGAAGTTGATTAATGTGATGCCCCCAGATTTGTTCCTTCTGCTTAGTCTTGCTTTGGCTATGCAGGCTCTTTTTTGGTTCCATATGAATTTTAGGATTGTTTTTTCTAGTTCTGTGAAGAATGATGGTAGTATTTTGATGAGAATTGCATTGAATTTGTAGACCACTTTTGGCAGTGTGGTCATTTTCACGATATTGATTCTACCCATCCATGAGCATGGTATGTGTTTCCATTTGCTTGTGTCATCTATGATTTCTTTCAGCCGTGTTTTGTAGTTTTCCTTGCAGAGATCTTTCACCTCCTTGGCTAAGTATGTTCCTGATTTTTTGTAGCTGTTGTAAAAGGGGTTGAATTCTTGACTTGATTCTCAGTTGATTGCTGTTGGTGTGTGGCAGGGCTACTGATTTGTGTACATTAATTTTGTATCCTAAAACTTTGCTGAATTCATTTACCAGTTCTAGGAGCCTTTTGGATGAGTCTTTAGGGTTTTTAGCTATTTTAGTGGGTGTGTAGTGGTATCTCATTGCAGTTTTAATTTGCCTTTTTCTATGACGAAAGATATTAACGGTCTTTTCATGTGCTTTACAAGTCATCCATATATCTTTGTTGATAAAATATCAGTTTAACTCTCTCCACAAATCTTTAATTGCATTATTGTTTTTCTGTTGAGTTGTTAAGAGTTCTTTATATATTCTGGACACAAGTACTTCATCAGATATTTGTATTACATGTATGTTCCCCCTGTATGTAGATTGCATTTCATTTGCTTAATGGCATCTTTTGAATAACATACATTTAAATATTTTCGAGGAAGTACAACTTATCAATTTTTTTTTTATTATTTGAACTTTAACCTTCTGTGTCCTAAGAGATCTTTGCTTACCTCAAAGTTATGAAGATTTCCTCCTGTAACATAACGTATATTTTGCTTATTTTATTTTGTCTCCCACAAAATGAAAAATGCAACAAAACGCTAGAGGAAATGAATAGAACCCAACTGATTACGTCCACATTTTCCAACTTATAGCTTAAATAATCTGTATTTCCTTCATTTGCTGATGTGTTTCTATAGCTAGACAATCTAGCATAGTGGTAGAGTAAAGACATGCAAAATAGACAGACGTGGGGCCAAAATCTGCAGCCTGTGCATAGCGCCCTTGATTGGGAAAGTCCCTTAACCTCTCTGAGCCTCTTTCTTCTTGAGCAAAATGGAAACAGTGATGAGTTTATGACACAAAGCCTGTGTCCCAATCCTGAGCAAATGGATAGGGTTTAATGAATTTTAGATGCTATTATTATTATTATTATTGTAAATTCGAAGCTGCCAGTGCCAAGTTGGCCAACAGGATATGGTGAATAGTATTTATAAGATAGTCAGAAGTTAGAACTATTGCTATGATTATTATTAAATTATTACAGGAGCATCTCCCAAATAGTAATGAGCCACACATTTCACAGTTGGCAGTATGTTTTCCTAACAAAAATTTGGGGGTGTTTGTAATTTGTTACAGCCATATGTCAACAGATTTCTTCCAAACTTCTAAGAATAGGATAACTTCAAATTATTTTGACCACAAAAGGACCATCTAAAAATGTTTCTTGGCTGATGCTGCTTCTGTTTCACAAACTCAGGTCTGGAATAGGTTTTGTAAGTTTAATGCATTTGTAGCAATTTCTTGTTTGTTTTCTTCTCATCCTTGACCATGACAGCCACTCATCGGTCATGTGCTACATCTTAGGACAGAATCAAGATTTACCTGCCGTCTTTCTTTTCCACTCACCTTCCTGGTAACATCTATATTAATAGAAATTTTGTAATTTCTGGCTCAGAGAGCTTTCAGGCAAGTTCATAGGATAACTATTCCTCCCACATTATTTGTATGTTGGTTTATAACTGAGTTAACTTGTCATGTTTAGAATGCTGGACTAAATAGGTAATAAGCAATCTGAGCTCAAACATCAGTTGCCTTTAGTATACATATGTTAAACCAGCCACTCAAAAAGGGCGGCTTTTGGTTCCTTCCGATAATTGCTAAGCTGTATGCACAAAAGTCTCATGATGCATTCTGTGATGACTTTCCTGGAGGATGTAAACACAATATAACCTGAGTTAGCTGTAACTAGGTTGTGGTGACTTAGGGGCTTCTGCTGTTTGTATGATTTGAAACCTGCCCTGCTGGGGCAGCAGAGCTCATTCTCCAGTGAAACATCCTGAAAGCATGAAATGACTCACCCTTTGCACTCTCACTGATCTATTGGCTTCTATTCAAACCACACGAGATATATACAGCTTGGTTTTGATGATTTGTCATATAGTTAAGTAGAATTTAGCAAATGTTTATTTGCTTCCTTACCCCTGAATTATATACTCTCTCTCCATCTTTCCTTGGGGCATACTGTTCCTTCTTCAGAGATAGGAAAGCTCGTTCTTGACATAGCAGAACTATTCTGCTTTCTGAACACACTTCCAGTTGCACAGAATGTCTATTGGTGTCAATGCGTGCTTCCTTCTGTTTCTCTGCTTCTTTTGGGATTTGCAAGAGGCTGGTCCTGGGGACACTGGACCAGGGCACAGGTGTGTCTAGTGAAGCTCTCAGAGTTACGACCAGTGGGGCAGAGGAAACTTCTTCTGGCCCACATGTGCTACATTTCCTAAGCATGGGCATGGTGCTAGTGGTGGCTACGGGGTTCTGCTGAAGCCTGTTGCCCTTGGTGAATTAAAGCATGGTTTTATTCCACAATAAAGATGAGTGCGTGCTCCTGTGAGGGTGGTCGCTTTACGTTACCAGTTTATACATATATTTGAAGACATAGTCTTACTCTATTGCCCAGGCTGGAGTACAGTGGTGCAATCATGGCTCCCCGTAGCCTCAACCTCTGGGCTCAAGTGATCATCTCACCTCAGCTCCTGAATAGCTGGAATTGCAGGTATGCGCCACCATGCCTGGCTAATTTTTGTATTTTTTTGCAACCATGGGGTCTTGCTGTGTTGCCCAGGCTGCTCCCAGCCTCAAGCAATCCTCTTGTCTCAGCCTCCCAAAGTGCTAGGATTACAGGCATAGGCCACTGTGCCCTGAGAGTTTTATATACTTTAATGTGAATAGGTTCCTGTTTCCTGTGTACTGATATTTATAGGAGAGGAGATACAGGAGGGAGGCAGAACCAAATGGAAGAGAAGAGCACTGAATATGTGAGGTGGGCAAGGAGGAAGTGGGGAGGGCCATGCTGAAAGACAGGAAAGGCAGAAGAGTGCCAAATTGCAAATCTTCACACTCCCCAGTTGTTTGTTTGTTTTTTAGACACGGTCTGGTTCTGTCACCCAGGCTGGAGTGCAGTGGCGCAATTTTAGCTCACTGCAACCTCTGCCTCCCGGACTCAAGCAATTCTCCCACCTCAGCCTCCTGAGTAGAGTAGGTGGGTCTACAGGCACGCGCCACCACGCCCAGGTAATTTTTGTATTTTTTGTAGACACGGAGGTTTTTTTTGGCCAGGCTGGTGTCTAACTCCTGATCTCAAGTGATCTGTCCATCTCGGCCTCCTGAAGTGTTGGGAGTACAGGCATAAGCCACCGCACCTGGCCCTCCTCAGGTTCTCTAAGTGATCGTGAAAGTGGAATGCAGAGGCCTTTGTGATTATTAGCAGACAGCCTAAAGCAGTGGTCCTCAGCCTCTACTGCACGTTAGCATCACCCAGAAGGTTCTCAAACTACTGAAGCCTAGGCCCCACTTCTTATCTCCAGCCAGGCAGATTTAATTAATCTGGGGTGGGGCCCAGGGATCAGTATTTTTGTCAAATCTCCCAGTGTTTCTCAAAGGTAGTCAGGGTTGAGAACCCCCGCTTAAAGGAAGCTTTAGGAGTCCCCAAGAGTGGGGATCCCCACTTTGGTATCTTCTCTTATGGAGCCTGGGGAAGTCCTAAGGACTGTTCAGCAATGGAAGAAATCCCCACTTTTATTTTGTGGGAAGAGGAAGAGGACCTGAGTCGGTGATCACCCTGGAAACTCCCTGGCCCTCAGGACTCTCCCTGCTCTCTTTCCTGGCTACAGAATGCCTTCCTAAAAAGGTGTGGCCTGATGTTTATGCCCATTCTTTCGCTTTTTTTTCAGGACAAAATTCCATTGGAGATATTTACAATTAACAGTTTCTCAAATTTGATTTCAGACAAGTTGGTATGGTCGTAACATGATTTTCCGGTTTGGCTTGGATTCAGACCTACTTCCCCAGTAGCAAGGAAAGCCTATGGGGTTTTATGGAACATTTCTTAAACATAATCACAATGCAATTTACAACTGCCATAGGTGTGGACAAAATATGTGATAATCTACTTTAAAATCAGATTAATGATTCTTTTTTTTTTTTTTTTTTGAGACGGCGTCTCACTCTTTCGCCCAGGCCGGATTGCAGTGGCGCTATCTCGGCTCACTGCAAGCTCCGCCTCCCGGGTTCATGCCATTCTCCTGCCTCAGCCTCTTGAGTAGCTGGGATTACAGGCGCCCGCCACCGCGCCCGGCTAATTTTTTGTATTTTTAGTAGAGACGGGGTTTCACCGTGTTAGCCAAGATGGTCTCCATATCCTGACCTCGTGATCTGCCCGCCTCGGCCTCCCAAAGTGCTGGGATTACAGGTGTGAGCCACCGCGCCTGGCCCAGATTAATGATTCTAAGCTTCTAGATTAAAACTGGGGGGAAAAAAACAAAAAAAACCTCTTGTCTCAGGCCTGGCGCAGTGGCTCATGCCTGTAATCCCAGCACTTTGGGAGACTGAGGTGGGCAGATCACGAGGTCAGGAGTTCGAGACCAGCCTGACCAACATGTGTGAAACCCCACCTTTACTAAAAATACAAAAAATTAGCCGGGCGTGGTGGCACGTGCCTGTAATCCCAGCTACTTGGGAGGCTGAGGCAGGAGAATTGCTTGAACCCAGGAGACGGAGGTTGCAGTGAGCTGAGATCACGCCACTGCACTACAGCCTGGGCGACAGAGCAAGACTCCGTCTCAAAAAAAACAAAAACAAAAACAAAAACAACTCTTATCTCTTTCAAGATCTTGGTAAACATGATAAACATGGAGGAATTCAGAAACTATTCTGGCATAGTGAAACATCAGTTTCAGTTTTCTCATCTGAAAAATAGGATTGCAAATATCCGCCTTTTCTGTTAAAGATTTGTTTATGAAGATTGAGTTAGATGATTTAGGTGAGTGCATGTTAGAAACTGTAAATTAAGGGGAAGGAGGTGTGGAGGGAAGTTGTGGCCCTCTTTGGATTTACAGAGTTGCATGCTGAGAATTTGAAAAATGAAAATGATGCAGACACTGGGCTATTATGACTGGTCTAGACTTCGCTTATAATATCCCTAACTGCTGGATTCTCCTGTTGCAGCTTTTCTTGGACAGTGACTTACTTCGATTCTTTTGAACCAGGAATGTTTCCTCCTGCTCCTTGTTCACCTGCCAGGTTCAAGAAACTGACTGGACACTCTTTCCATATGGGCTGTAGCATGGCGATTTTGAATGGCATCATAGCTGCTCTTACTGTAGTGCGGTGCCTCATGTAAACCCACAATGGAGCAGTATTGTTGGCAAAACTTAGTCATGATTGTTTTGTAATAACAAGAAAACATCATTGCCTACTCAGAAGACCAAGAAACCTGCTGTTCACTATGTGGTTCAGATATATGTCATCTTCATCATAATTATGGAAGAGCTTCTAAAGCAGAATCTAGGCATGGGGATATCTGAGTATTAAGTTTTAAATACTTTCCTCAATGTATAAGAGGCTTACTTCATCTTTTTACTTTTGTGTGTAGTTCTTACAAGTTGTAGAAAACATTGTAATGGAAATCAAACTTGAAAACTTGAATACAGAACAATGCCTGCCTTTCCATGTATGTACTACTTTTTTTTGCTATGATACACTGATATTTCTTTTTTCTTTTTCTTTTTTTTTCTTTCTTTTTTGAGGCAGAGTCTTTCTCTGTTGCCAGGCTGGAGTGCAGTGGCGAAATCTCGGTTCACTGCAACATCCGTCTCCTGGGTTCAAGCGATTCTCCTGCCTCAGCCTCCTGAGTAGCTGGGATCACAGGCGTGCACCACCACACCCAGCTAATTTTTGTATTTCTAGTAGAGACAGGGTTTCACCATGTTGGCCAGGATGGTCTCGATCTCTTGGCCGTGTGTTCCACCTGCCTCGGGCTACCAGAGTGCTGGGATTATAGGTATGAGCCACTGTGCCCGGCCGATATACTGATATTTCCATTTAATTGTGAAAGGTTTCTTATTTACACATCTAGGAAAGCAAATAATGTCTACTACTCTGAAATTTTATAGAAGCTACTTTTAAATCAGAATATTTAGTTTTCAATATTTATATAATTAATAGGAGGTGCATTTATCTATTTTTTATTTATTTTGAGACGGAGTTTTGCTTTGTCGCCCAGGCTGGAGTGCAATGGCACGATCTCGGCTCACTGCAACCTCCGCCTCCCGAGTTCCAGCAATTCTCCTGCCTCAGCCTCCTGAGTAGCTGGAATTGACAGACATCTGCCACCACACCCAGCCAATTTTTGTATTTTTAGTAGAGATGGGGTTTCACCGTGTTGGTCAGGCTGGTCTCGAGCTCCTGACATCAGATGACCCACCTGCCTTGGCCTCCCAAAGTACTGGGATTACAGGTGTAAGCCACCATGCCCGGCCTGTTTAGCTCCCACTTAGAAGTGATAACATGTGATATTTGATTTTCTGTTCCTGAATTAATTTGCCTTGGATTATGGCCTCCAACTGTATCCATGTTGCTGCAAAGGATATGATTTCATTCTTCTTTATGGCTGTGTAGTATTCCATGGGGTATATATACTACATTTTCTTTATCCATTCTACCATTAATGGGCAACTGGATTGATTCCATGTTTTTGCTATTGTGCATAGCATGGCAATGAGCATATGAATGCGTGTATCTTTTTGGCAGAATGATTTATGTTCCTTTGGGTATATACCCAGTGATGAGATTGCTGGGTTAAATGGTAGTTCAATTTAGAATTTGCATTGAAAACAAATCACTTTATTTAGCTAGTTCTTAATTTCAGGAAGTCATGGAAAATGAAAATGTGTATATTAGCTCATCCACATGTCAATCAAGATTTGCTAAAAAGATCTTACTTTCTTAGATATTTTTAAGTTTTTTAAAGAAAACTTTTCAGGCCAGGCATGGTGGATCATGCCTGTAATCCCAGCATTTTTGGAGACCGAGGTGGGACGATTGCTTGAACCCATGAGTTTGAGACCAGCCTGGGCAACACAGGGAGACCCCTTCTCTACAAAAAATTTAAAAAATTATCCAAGTGTGGTGGTGTTTGCCTGTGGTCCCAGCTACTCAGGAGGCTGAGATAGGAGAATTCCTTAAGCCCAGGAGGTTGTGGCTGCAGTGAGCTGTGATCACACCACTGCTTTCCAGCCTAGGCAACAGAGTGAGACCCTGTCTCAAACATATATATGTATTTTAATATATATATTTATTAAAATATATATTTACTTATATATTTAAAAATAAAAACTAAAACTTTTTGAAGGTTTTGGTCATTTCATCTTTTTTTTTTTTTTTTTTTGAGACAAAGTTTCGCTCTTGTTGCCCATGCTGGAGTACAGTGGTGCCATCTCGGCTCACTGCAACCTCCCAAAGTTCTGAGGTTACAGGCGTGAACCATCGTGCCTGGCCCATTTCATCTTATTTTATCCTTATATCCACTTAATAGTATAATAAAACCCCAACTTCAGCAATTTTCAGCAATAGACTGTCTTGTTTCTTCCATTCAAATTATTCTCACCCTCTCTAACTCCCAGGCTATTTTGAAACACATTCCAGACATTTTATCATTTTATTCATAAGTAATTCAATTTTAAAACATGTTTTGAGATAAATGGTAGTAGTTTCAACAATAGCAAATACAGAGGCTGAGACCCCTTGGCACCCTGCACAAGGTTACATAGCTTTTTCATAAATGAATTTGGACTTGAAAGAAGCTTTTTAGACTTTATTAGAAATAGGCAACACTTCTTTAACGTTCATTAAAAAAAAAATCATGTCTCATGGGTAAATGTTTTGCTAAAAAAATTACCAAATATGTATTATTTAGGGTTGGTTCTTTAGGATTAGGGAATAAATAAGTTGCAAGAATGAGTCAAAAAACGGCCAGCATCCTGGCTAACATGGTGAAACCCTGTCACTACTAAAAATACAAAAAAAAATTAGCCGGGCGTGGTGGCGGGCCCCTGTAGTCCCAGATACTCGGGAGGCTGAGGAAGGAGAATGGTGTGAACCCGGGAGGCGGGTAGTGAGCCGAGGTTGTGCCACTGCACTCCAGCCTGGGCGACAGAGCAAGACTCTGTCTCCAAAAAACAAACAAACAAACAAACAAACAGACAAACAAACAAACGGCCAGGCAGGGTAGCTCACGCCTGTAATCCCAGCACTTTAGGAGGCCGAGGCGGGCAGATCACCTGAGGTCAGGAGTTTGAGACCAGCCTGACCAACATGGAGAAACCCCATCTCTACTAAAAATACAAAATTAGCCAGGCGTGGTGGCACATGCCTGTAATCCCAGCTACTTGGGAGGCTGAGGCAGAAGAATTGCTTGAACCCAGGAGGCAGAGGTTGCGGTGAGCCAAGATCGTGCCATTGCACTCCAGCCTGTGCAACAAGAGTGAAACTCTGTCTCAAAAATATAAATAACTTAAAAAAAAAAAAGAATGAGTCAAAAAAAGTAAAATAACTAGAGGCACTTGATTATCTTGTCCAACCCCTTCATTGCAAAGATGAGGAAATTGAGGTCTACAGAGAATAAGAGAATCTTTTTTTTTTTTGAAATGGAATCTTGCTCTGTCACCCAGGCTGGAGTACAGTGGTGCGATCTCAGCTCACTGCAACCTCTGCCTCCAGGGTTCAAGCAATTCCCCTGCCTCAGCCCCCGCTAGTAGCTGGGATTACAGGTGCGTGCCACCATGCCCAACTAATTTTTGTATTTTTAGTAGAGACGGGTTTTCACCATGTTGGGCAGGCTGGTCTCAAACTCCTGACCTCAGGTGATCCACCAACCTTGGCCTCCCAAAGTGCTGGGATTACAGGCATGAGCCACTGCGCCCAGCCATTTTTTTTTTTCCATAGAAAAACCTGTATTTACAGTCTGGAATTTCATAAAGAGAATTAGTTGACATTTTGCAGAGATGAGGCAAAAGATTCCAATAGGTAAAATAATTAAGAACTTGTTTTAAAATGGTTGAGAATTTAAATGAGTTCTATAAAGATGTATTTAATTTTATTTATTAATTTTTTTGAGATAGGATCTCACCGTGTCACCCAGGCTGGAGTGCAGTGGTGCGAACATGGCTTACTGCAGCCTTGTTCTCCTGGGCTCAAGCGATCTTCCCACCTCAGCCTCTTGAGTAGTTGAGAGTACAGGCGTATCGCTTCTCGGCCTTTTGGCTAAGATCAAGTGTGAGAGTACAGGCGTGTGCCACTATACCAGGCTATTTATTTTTTATTTTTTTGTAGAGACAGGGTTTTGCCATGTGGCCCAGGCTGGTCTTGAACTCCTAGGCTCAAGCAATCTGCCCCAAACTGTTGGGATTACAGGTGTGCACCACTGGGCCTGGACGTTTTATTTTCTACTTTCCCAGTATTCTGTGACAGTGTTACTAATATTGATGATAAAGGTGAGAAAGTGATGACAACGTCTAAGTGTCCAGATTGGTTAAACTCATTTTGGAGCCAGTAGAAAGAGAACAATGGTCTCCATGGAGCAATGATTCTGGGCTGAAACAGAAATGACAAAATATAATTATGCACAGAACACATAAGATGCAAAAGAAAAGTTCCTATTAGGGAAAAACAAACCCAATAGTGTTTAATTCAATAGTTTCCTTTAAAACTCAGTTGAAAGAGAGAGAGAAAGAGAGAGAGAGAAAATGTGTGTGTGTGCGCGCACGCATATGTGTGGTTGTCTAGCCATTAGCAGTAGCAAGCAAATTAGCATGAATTACAGTTGTAGAACTCAAGGTCACATAGGCTAGTGTCATTCATGGATATAATAGTCAACAAGAGTCATGGTGCCAGTACAAGCAGCTCTGATGGTGTACCAAAGAAAGCTTCCAGGCAGTAGTTACTATACCAGTGTTCTCCTGAACACTGGGGTCTTTTAGATGCCATATCAGCTCAGAGTTACTACGTTGGTTCTGTTTTCTTTTCCCAGGTAGAAATATAGGCATGAAAGACCTTGATTGCTTAGACTGTTGGGCCAAACTCCCAGAGATCCTGATTTTTAAATATTATTTATTTATTTTATTTTAAAAATTTAAAAGGTTTTTGTGGGTACTTAGTAAGGGTATATATTCATGAGGTACATGAGATGTTTTGATACAGTCATGCAATGTGAAATAAGCACATCTTGGAGAATAGGGTATCCATCCCCTCAAGCATTTATCCTTTGAGTTAAATAGGGTGGAGCCTAGTCAGTGGTATATTTTTACACGTTCTTCAAGTGATTCGAAGGTGTGGCTGGGGTTGAGAATCGCCGACTTAGATGAAGAGAAGCTCTCCGTGACTGGAGCTCTTATGCATGAGGAATTGTCTTCCTGTACTAGGAGTTACCCACATCACTACCCATGGTGCTGACAGAGGTGCCATGCTCTTTAGGAGGATGAAGGGTCATTTGAGATGCGGACTAAGGTGGTATCCATGTCCTGTCATGAAATTGACTCCCTTAGTGAGTAGCTAGAGTTCAACAGCGGAGACTCCTTATGTAATCAGAGCTCTTACCGTTAGGGACCTGGACATCCTCTGAAGTCAGAGCAAGAAATTATTTTTAGGTGAAGTTTTTAGGTTTTTTGGTTTTTTTGTTTTGAGACAGAGTTTCATTCTGTTGCCCAGGCTGGAGTGCAGTGCGATCTCAGGTCACTGCAACCTCCACCTCCCAGGTTCGAGCAATTCTCCTGCCTCAGCCTCCTGAGTAGCTGGGATTACAGACGCCAGCACCACGCTCGGCTAAGTTTTTGTATTTTTAGTAAGATGGGGTTTCACCATGTTGGTCAGGCTGGTCTCAAACTCCTGACCTCAGGTGATCCATCTGCCTCAGCCTCCCAAAGTGCTGGGATTACAGGCCCGAGCCACCGTGCCTGCCTGGCTGGTTTTTTGTTTTGTTTTGTTTTTTTGAGATAAGGCCTCACTCTGTCTCCCAGGCTTGGAGTGCAGTGGCATGATCAAGACTCATTCCAGCCTCGACTTCCCAAGCTCAAGCCATTCTTCCATCTCAGCCTCTGGAGTAGCTGGAATTATAGGCTAGCACCACGATGCCTGGCCGCCATGTTGCCCACGTTGGTCTCGAACTGCTGAGCTGAAGTGATCCACCTGCCTTGGCCTCCCAAAGTGCTGAGATTACAGGCATGCACCACTGCCTGGCATCCAACTATAGCATTATCTTTCCCCTACTTCTTTTTTTTTTTTTTTTTTTTATTTGAGACAGAGTCTCGCTCTGTCGCCCAGGCTGGAGTGCAGTGGCGCGATCTCGGCTCACTGCAAGCTCTGGCTCCCGGGTTCACGCCATTCTCCTGTCTCAGCCTCCCGAGTAGCTGGGACTACAGGCGCCCGCCAACACGCCCGGCTAATTTTTTTGTATTTTTAGTAGAGACGGGGTTTCACCGTGTTAGCCAGGATGGTCTCGATCTCCTGACCTCGTGATCCGCCCACCTCGGCCTCCCAAAGTGCTGGGATTACAGGCTTAAGCCACCGCGCCCGGCCTCCCCTACTTCTAAATAAAAAATGGCTTCAATTACCTCCAATTACCACTTGCAGTTGGATCAGTTGCAACCTTGTCTCCCAGGCTGTCATGATTCTCTATAATCTAGCAGCAGTAACCATTTCTTCAGCTTTGTTTTCCACGTTTTACTCAGATGCTCTCAGTCCCATCAGGTGGATTCACTAATAGTTCTCAAAGGGCATCATGACATTTTCCTTGTCCCTCCCTGGTCCCCATGTTCTCATCTTGTCTGGGATGTTCCACCTTCGTCCCTCTGTCAGTTTATTGCCTCCTCCAAGGCCTGGATGTAGTCACACCTCCTTCCCAATATGAACCCAGGTTATTTCAATCCGCATTGATTTGTGTTTCCTCAGACCTACTACACTAGTCACAATTTGCAATTATTTCTTTATGCCTTGTGTTAGTTTTATTTTTGTTAACTATTCCTCCTCAACTAGATTCCAAGCTTGTTGAGAATGAAATCTGTAGCTTGTTCTTTTCTCATTCACTATATCGGGCTGAATTTGTATAAATACATCCATAAATACTCAGTTCATGGGATAAAAGATTGAGATTATATGCTGAAAAATTTAGTATTCAAAATCTGTTACAGTAGATTTTTCCAACATTTTAAAAGAAATTATGCTTTTCTTTCTCTGCTCACTGAAATAGTTTTCCTATTTATCCAACTTATATAGGTTGCCTCAATAATAAAACTTAGGAAAGATTATAGTTTATAGGTCTAACAGTCAAACTTAAATATTTTACCTATTTTTTCATATTCATCAATGGCTTTAAAATAGATTCAGGCCAAGTGTGGTGACTGAGTCCTGTAATCCCAGCACTTTGGGAAGCCAAGGCAGGAGGATAGTTTGCGCTCAGGTGTTCGAGACCAGCCTGGGCAACATGGCAAAACCCCCTCTCTACTAGAACAAAAACAAAACTGAAACAAAACAGATTTAGTCAAACTTTATTTATCATAGATGTGAGTTTATCACCCTCATGACAATGTCATGAGCTCAAGGGTAAGAAAGTCATACCCTTTCTCTAAGGCCATTTAGCCAATGCCATTTCATCTGTATTCACTTTCAATAGTCATGTTGGAATGTAATATTTAGGAAAAATGAATCTTTAAGAATCCGTATGTAAAGAACATGTATAATAGTAATAATTATAAAATTAAATAAATAAAATCATAAACCGAAACACAGGAAAATACTAGCACAGATAAGAGCCATCATCCGGTGGCTCACGCCTATAATCCCAGCACTCTGGGAGGCCGAGGTGTGTGGATCACCTGAGGTCAGGAGTTTGAGACCAGCCTGCCAACATGTCGGAACCCCGTCTCTACTAAAAATACAAAAAATTAGCCAGGTGTGGTGGCAGGAGCCTGTAATCCCAGCTACTTGGGAGGCTGAGGCAGGAGAATCACTTGAACCTGGGAGGCAGAGGTTGGCGTGAGCTGAGATAGTACCATTGCACTCCAGCCAGGGTGACAGAGTGAGACTCTGTCTCAAAAAAAAAAAGCCATCATCTAGGTACCATTTCCTCCTGGAAGACAGACATACAATATTTATTTATTTGAAGAATGATTCTCCACTTGAATAAGTATTGTTGTTTGCTGGTTATAAAACTAATAAATATTCACAGAAAAAATTAAGAAAATACCAAGCTCCACATCATGAGCGAAATTGTGTCCTCCTTCAAATTTGTTAGTTAGTTGAAGTCCTAAACCCAGGACCTCAGAATGTGACTGTCTTGGAGATAAGGTCTTCAAAGAGGTGATTAAATTAAAATGAGGTCACATGGGGGGACCCTAATCCAATCTGAATGGTGTCCTTACAACAAGAGGAGATTAGGACACAGATAACACACAGAAAGAGGGATGACCTTGTGAGGACGCACAGGGAGAATCGGCAAGCCAAGGAGAAAGGACTTTTAAAAATCCAAATCTGCTGATGTCTTAATCTTGGATTCCTAGCCTCCAGAATTGTGAGAAATAAATGTATGTTGTTTAAGCCACCTAACTAGTCAGTGGTGTTTTGCTAATGAAGCTCTAACAAACTATAGAGTATATAAGTAGGAAAGCTGTACTGCACTTCTTTTTTTTTTTTTTTGAGACAGAGTCTTGCTCTGTCACCTAGGCTGGTGTGCAGTGGCGTGATCTCCGCTCACTGCAACATCTGTCTCCTGGTCCAGCGATTCTCCTGCCTCAGCCTCCTGAGTAGCTGGGACTACAGGCGCCCACCACCATGCCCGGCTAATTTTTGTATTTTTAGTAGAGACGGGGTTTCACCATGTTGGTCAGGCTGGTCTCGAAATCCTGACCTCATGATCCGCCCACCTCAGCCTCCCAAAGTGCTGGGATTACAGGCGTGAGCCACTGCGCCTGGCCTATTGCACTTACAATCCCATCTTCAGGATAAAACAAAACTGTTTTAAGAGCTTAATACATATATACATTAAGTGCTTTCTAATACAAATAGGTTCATGGTAAACATCAAGTTTGTAAACACTTATCATGGACATTTCCCCATGAAATATGTGCAGATACACATCTTTTGTTACAGGCTCATAGTCTTCTAATGGATTGAACCAATCCTTATCAATAGCTGCAAGTTTGAGTCATAGTATTCCACTGTCTTTGACTTTTTTGGTAGCCATTTAGGTTGTTTTTGTCTTTGTGCTAAACACTGCACAAAGAACATATTTATTATTGTACCCACATCTGTGTGCACTTAAGAGATTAAGAAACATGATTTAAGGGGTGGGTGCAGTGGCTCATGCCTGTAGTCCCAGCACTTTGGAAGGCTGTGGTGGATGGATGGCTGAGCCCAGGAGCTAGAGACCAGCCTGGGCAACATGGTGAAGTCCCATCCCTACAAAAAAATACAAAAATTAGCCAGGCATGGTGGTACAGGCCTGTAGTCCCAGCAACTTGGGAGGCTGAGGTGGGAGGATTGCTTGAGCTACAGTGAACCAAGATTGTGCCACTGCACTTCAACCTGGGCAACAGAGTCAAAAAAAAAAAAAAAAGAAACATTTTTCTTCTGATTAATGTATTCATTGAAAAATTGAAAATAATCATAGAAATAAGCAAAATCTTGGCCAGGCATGGTGGCTCATGCCTGTAATCCCAACACTTTTGGGAGGCTGAGGTGGATGGATCACCTGAGGTCAAGAGTTCGAGGCCAACCTGGCCAACATGGTGAAACCCCGTCTCTACTAAAATTACAAAAAATTAGCCGGGTGTGATGGCACATGCCTGTAATCCCAGCTACTCAGGAGGCTGAGGCAGGAGAATCGCTTGAACTTGGAAGGTGGAGGTTGCGGTGAGCCAGGATCATGCCATTGCACTCCAGCCTGGGCAACAAGAGTGAAACTGTCGAAAGGAAGGAAGGAAGGAAGGAAGGAAGGAAGGGGAGAGAGAGAGAGAAAGAAAGAAAAGAAAGAAAGAAAGAAAGAAAAAGAGAGGGAGGGAGGGACAGAAAGGAAAAGAAAATAAGCAAAAGCTCAAAGAAAAAAAATTTAAATTGCCCATAAGCTCAAAAATCAGACAATTGCTTATAATGTGAAGATGTCTGTCCTTCCAAACTTCTATCTACATGATTTAAAAGCACAACTGTATATTCACCTGTTTCTCAGTAGGATCAAATGGACAAAAATTCCCTGGCTCTCATTGTATCCCATGATGCAATTATGAACTCTCAGGGGGAACAAAAGTTGGCTGTGGAATATATACCTAGAATTGAATGTCTTAGCAATTGTGAACGTTGTTTTACTTGTCCCTTTAAAATCACTGGAGTTCGACTATTTTTCAACAATAAAAACACCTGCAATCTTGTAGGCTGAGCCACAGGGGGTTGGTAAAAAGAAGGCTGGGGGTGGTGGACATGGTGGCTCATGCCTAAATCCCAGCACTTTGGAAGGCTGAGGTAGGTGGGTCTCTTGAGCCCAAGAGTTTGAGACCAGCCTGGGTAACATGTCAAAACCCCATTTCTACTAAAAATACGAAAATTAGTTGGGTGTGGTGGCACATGCCTGTGCTCCCAGCTACATGGGAGGCTGAGGTGGGAGGATCACCTGAGCCTGGGAGGTTAAGGCTGGAGTGAACCATGATCACGCCACTGCACTCTGGCCTGTGTGACAGAGTAAGACCTTATCTCAAAAAAAAAAAAAAAGAGGTAGGTAGCAGGATAAGGCAGCCTAGAGATGATGGACCTAGAGATGACTGAGCAGCAGGAGAAACTCACCTGCAAATACCTTCAAAGAAAAGCCCTTTGATAGCCTTTCCCCTTCCTTTTGGAATGAAGTCAGACTTCCATTCACAGGCCACACAGTGAGCCCCCAGCACAGTGGCTCATGCCTGTAGTCCCAGCACTTTGTGAGGCTGAGGCAAAAGGATTGTTGGAGGCCAGGAGTTTGCAACTAGCCTGGACAACATAGTGAGACCTCATCTTTATTATTAAAAAGTAAATAAGGCTAGCTGTGAGAGCTCACATCTGTAATCCTAGCACTTTAGGAGGTTGAAGTGGGTGGATTGCTTGAGCCCAGGAGTTTGAGACCAGCCTGGGCAACACGGTGAAATCCCAACTCTACAAAATATAAATAAAATAAAATAAAAATAGAAAAATAAAAACGATTAATGCAACATACAAATCATAAAAAAATTACCTGGGCATGGTGGTGCACACCTGTAGTTTCAGTTACTAGAGAGGCTGAAGTGGGAGGACTGTCTGAGCTGGAGAGGCTGAGGCTGTAGTGAGCTGACATTGCACCACTGCAGTCCAGCCTGGGCAATAGAGTGAGACCAACTCTAATAAATAAATAATTAAATAAGTACGCACAGCACTCCGAAACAGAGGAAAGAGACTAAATGAGAAGTTGTAATTTGGGATAGGTAACCTGATCGTAACTCCCTTTCTGTGTATGAAATTTCTAATTTATGAAGAAGTTTCATCATCTGTAAGATGAGGAACATGGGCCAGGTGCAAGCTACGGAATTCTCAGGCTGTAAGTCTAATTTACATATTTGAACACTACTGCCACACAGTGCCTAGCACAAAGCAGCCTCTCCATAAATGTTTGTTGAGTTAAATTAAAAAGGGACAGAAAAAATTGCAAACTAGATTAATTACTTCATAAAAAATTAAACTGAAGCTCTGTATAGATGACTGAAAAGAGCAAATTCCTCTGTGGTAGGACGTCTGGTAATTATTTTGCTCCTAATTATCCTTAAGTTGATTGTGAAAATGTTGAATGGTAATAAAATCTATTATATTATATTTGGCTTCAATTATAATAAAACCAGATTGATGAAATAAATATTAAAGTTTGAGCTCATTCTACACGAACTGGACAACTGAGTTAAAGTATAGTAAATTAGGCTGGGCACAGTGGCTCACGCCTGTACTCCCAGCACTTTGGGAGGCCGAGGCAGGCGGATCACCTGAGGTCTGGAGTTCGAGACCAGCCTGACCAACACAGAGAATTTTAACTGTGTTGTACTAAAAACACAAAATTAGCCAGGCGTGGTGGTGCATGCCTGTAATCCCAGCTACTTGGGAGGCTGAGGCAGGAGAATCACTTAAACCTTGGAGGCAGAGGTTGCAGTAAGCCAAGATCGTGCCATTGCACTCCAGGCTGGGCAACGAGAGAGAAACTCTGTCTCACCAAAAAAAAAAAGGAAAAAAAGTATAGCAAATTAGGGTAGAATTCATTGTAGACATTTAAGAAAGACGGAAGGCCCCCGGTGGATAAAAAGGACTGGCCCCCAAGTTTATAATTCATCTCACCCTCCTTGATCGTCAAAGCAGAACTAGTAGGAATTCTTCCTCCCTCATGTGAATTGCCTGCCCTACAGGCTGGCCTTTGGTGACTTCTTGTCTTCAAGACTATTCACTTAACCATGCTTCCTCTTTCTAAATATATTGGGGGTGGGCATGGGACAAACCAGATACTCCATGGAATTTGTCCCAGGTGTCCCTCTCTCCAATTGAAATGGAAGAGAACTGAGGGAATTGGTACTGAATATTATGTGTAAATTCACTGGAGGTTTAGCCATATGGGAACCCTGGCTGATTAAAATGTAAATGTCCTCCATAATAAAATTCTCATACTCTTAGATTTTGTCTTTAAAGACAAAGTGTGAAAAGAGGAAAAATCAAGTAATTGTGGGATCTGAATAAATGATGCCTCCAAACACTTTAACTCAATTATCTAAAGCTTAAAAGATTTTTTTAAATTTAAATGACATGGAGGATGAGGTCAATGATTTCTCTTCTGCTGCATGCCTGGTTTCAGTCTTACTCAGTATCTCCAGCACCCACAGAATGCTGACCTTAAGAAGATGAATGGGAGAATGGCGTGAACCCGGGAGGCGGAGCTTGCAGTGAGCCGAGATCGCGCCACTGCACTCCAGCCTGGGTGATAGAGCGAGACTCCGTCTCAAAAAAAAAAAAAAAAAAAAAAAGAAGATGAATGCCAGTCACCGATATTAAGTCAATGCTGAGTTTAAGACATGACTGCATCTTATTAAGCAATTGCAGGTGTGAGGTAGTCCCAGCTGCACTGAACCTTTGAAAAGATTTGTGGTTATCTGCAAGGGTGTGTGTGTGTGTGTGTGTGCGTGTGCGTGTGTGTGTGTGTGTGTGTGTATTCACCACAAATAAACATTTGAGATTTGCATCTTTAGAAAATGTGGTTTGTTGTCAAGCATGCCATATCAAACTAATGCAGTTTTCACAAGAATGCTCATAAAATTTATTCATGGAGAAAATCAATCACATTATACCTATCACCATAGAGTATCCTGTCTGCCTATGATAGGCTATTTGGAAAATAGAATTGAAATTATACTCAAGTAGACCTCACCTACCAACTAACAATGATATCATCAGGCCAATTGGTACAATATGGCCTTGCATCGCAGTCTGGCACCACTCACTAAGGCAATTCCTCTAAATTATGTTTACTCCAACTCATACAGAATTCCGTTTACTTGCTTCCCATTATAATCCTTTAGGATTTCCAGATTGTCCAGGTAGAGTCATCTGAATCCATGTGCAGAGTGTACAGAGACTTTGAGGCATTCTCATGCTATTGAGTGTCTGTGGGGATTCTTTTTGGACTGCATAATTGGGCTCGCGCCCTAGGAGAATATTTGCAATCAAGGTCATACTCAACCTCTGTGATAGCAAGTGTCTCTCCCACTGGACCCTACTCAACATGAGTTCATGGCCGGGCACGGTGGCTCATGCCTGTAATCTCAGCACTTTAGGAGGCTGAGGGAGGCAGATCACTTGAGGTCAGGAGTTCGAGACCAGCCTGGCCAACATGGTGAAACCCCATCTCTACTAAAATACAAAAATTAGCTGGGTATGGTGGTGCCTGCCTGTAATCCTAGCTACTGGTGAGGCTGAGGCAGGAGAATTGCTTGAACCCTGGAGGCAGAAGTTGCAGTGAGCCTAGATCGTGCCACTGCACTCCAGCCTGGGCAACAGAGTGAGACCCTTGTCTCAAACAAAATCAAACGAAAAACAAAAAAACATGAGTTCAGGGACTGTAGCCTCAGCCTCTTTGCCTAGTACTTGTATCCATTCAATGAATGTTTGTTGAGTGAAAATCTAAGGGAGTAGATTTTTAGTGTTCTCATCACAAAACATAAGTGGGTGAGGTTATGCATATGTTATTTAGCTTGGTTTAGCCATTCTGCCATGTATACATATTTCAAAACATCATGTGTACATGATAAATATGTAAATCTTTTTGTCAACAAAAAATAATTTAAAAATATTTGTTGAATAAACAATTATATCCACAAGAAAGAATAATTAGCAAATTTGTTAATATCCATTTATTCTTTTCTTCTCAAGCTTTAATTAATATGTTTTGCTGCTAATAAGGGCATTAATGCTTGAGATGAAGATTATTTTTTCCTAAAAATAAATGAATAAATATTATCCTTACTTAGAGCTGTAGTTTAATACAGTACCTGACTTATCTTGGGTTCAGTAACTTTTTATTAACATAAATTGACTTAGCCAATTTTTATATATGTCCAAGATCCATTGAGATAATAATAATTTTATAATCTGAGCACTTTCAAACTAAAATTATACAGGAAAATGATTATTAAGAAATATAATATCTAAAATGCCTTTTATAAAAATTAGTTGGGCTTGGTGGTGCTCGCCTGTAGTCCCAGCTACTCGGGAGGCTGAGGCAGGGAATGGCTTGAACCTGGGAGGCAGAGGTTGTAGTGAGCTGAGATCGTGCCACTGCACTCCAGCCTGGGTGACAGAGCAAGACTGTGCCTCAAAAAATAAAATTAAATTTAAAATGGCTGGAAAAATCCTTGACATGTAGTATTTACTAATTCTTTCCCTCACATATATTTTCAAACAATAATGAAGACTGTAACTCCGAAGCTGGGTAGAAAATATAAAATTAATTTTACTCAAGGGCAAATGGCAAAAAGAAAAGGTTGGTAGCTTCTCTTTTGACCCAGTAAAGAGGTTTAACTATCTCATCAAAGTGTCAAAATATTACTCTGCCCTTCCCATATTTCCTGGCATCATAGTGAAATGCATCTAAATTAAGGCAGCCAGATAAAATACACAAAACCTACTTGAATTTGAATTTCCAACAAACAATGAATTTTTTTATTATAAGTATGCCCTCATGTAATATTTTGGACATGCAAGATTTGGGACATAATTATACTAAAAATTTATTCACTGTTTATTGAAAATTCAAATTTAACTGACTATCCTGTATTTTTAGTTGCTAAATCTGGCAACCCTAATCAAACAGCAATGTGTACCAGCAATTTGAAAAAACAGTAATAATTTGGTGAGCTCTTTTTTTAAAAAAAATTTTTATTGTCAGTCGACCAATTTCTTTCAAGTTAAAAAAAATTTTAATTTGAGATTTTAGAAGTGAGATAAAGTCTTTAAGCTAATTTTTCTCTTATCCTAAACCTATGGTTAGTTTGCATAATGGCACTGTGATTTCACCTTCCTTTAGAAAATGCTCTAGAATCAAAATATCTATTTTGGCTCTCCATGGTCACCAGAATGTGGCTTGCAAAAAAGGGAACAGTTGTTGGTTCTGGCTAAATGCCAGACATTTGGTGTAGAATTATCAGTTGCTTATTCTACCAGAAGTTTCAGTGGAAGCTTGTAAAGCAGGTTTTCCATATTGGTGTGGATCAAGTAGCCAGCAGACCATTTACATTGCTGTTTATTTTCATTGCATAGCGAAGAGCCCCAAGCATTCACACTGGAGGAGAAAAGGGCCAAGCTTGATAAGCAGTGTGGGAGGGGATAATAACCGGCTGTGACCTCGCCCGCCGGGCAGCTCTGGTTCACAGTGCAGAGGAGCCGCCAGCCAAGTTTGGATGGAGGTCTTGGCAGAGTCCTGCCAGCAAAGAAAGAAAAACCAGAAGTTGTACTAAATTGGTCCTTTTATGGGCACTTTCTCCCTTCATTATTCACCTCTCTCAAGCAACCATATAAATCATCTTGTGCCTGAATTCCAAAATTCCAGGGAGTTGGTAGGTGAGCAACGGCGGGAGGCCTGGGCCTCTTGCCAGTACAAAACCCGGAGGACATTCCGGGGCTTCAGCCAGCTCCCAAAAGCCCTCTTTCCTTTCTTCTCTGAGCCCTAGGGATTGGCCAGCCTGTTTCCTTTCCACTGATGCCACCTGTTATTTCCAACTGCGTTTATCTCCTCTCCTGCTACAGTGTGGGATGGAAGACAGCTTCACGACTGCTGGCCCACACTGCTCACACCAACGGCCATTTATTGCCTGCTCACGTGTGTCAGGCACTCTGCTATGCACTTTGTATCATAATATCGTTTTACAGAAGAGGAACTAAAGTTCTTGTATGTCGTCAGATAACCTCATAAGATCATAAGTATAAAGATGCGTTTCAAACATATCCAGTTATACTGTCTCAATCCAGTTCCCCAGACAAATGACATCCCTTGTCTAAGTGACATTGCCAGTAAAAACCATAAGAATGGGGCTTTTCCTAATGCTGCACCAGGTCTTCTTACAGGAAAATACAAAGACCACAGAGTTGCTAATAGTGGATCTTTGAGGCTTAGTGGGACTTTCTGTCATGAGATGGGGAGAGAGATAAGAGATGATCTGGTGAATAAGTGGTTTTCTTTTTTTCTTTTGTTTTGTTTTGTTTTGTTTTGAGACAGAGTCTTGCTCTGTTGCCCAGGCTGGAGTGCAGTGGCATGATCTCTGCTCACTGCAACCTCTGCCTCCTGGGTTCAAGTGATTCTCCTGCCTCAGCCTCCTGAGTAGCTGGGATTACAGCCATGGACCACTACAGCTGGTTAATTTTTGTATTTTTAGTAGAGATGGGGTTTTGCCATGTTGGCGAGGATGGTCTTGAACCCCTCCCTCAAATGATCTGCAAGCCTCAGCTTCCCAAAGTGCTGGGATTACAGGCATGAGCCACCCCGCTCAGCGAATAAGTGGTTTTTAAATTTTGATGTATGCAGGAATCATCCACGGGGTTTGTGAAAACACAAAAGCAAAGATTTTAATTTTTTTTTAAGAACCCATAAAACTAATAAACATGGATAAATTTCTATTATTAGATAGCCATAGATTGACTCAGGCTAACTGTATACATTTAAAACACTTGATGGCATGGTAATAATTTTATCCCATTAAATTATTCCCAGCTGAAATTATACAAATAAGACCATCAAATAATATAGTATATAGTATATGTAAATGCCTAAGAATATCCCTGTCATTTTGCTACATATAACTCAATCTATACAAGTCGTAGGAGAAAAAAAAAGATCATTTGACTTCATAACAAAAATTTAAAAAGTCTGCATGGCATAAGAAAGACATACGCAAAGTCAAAACATAAATGACAAGGTGGAAGAAATATTCGCAGCTTGTATCACATACAAAGAGCAAATCTCCATAATATATAAAGATCTTGTCAGAAATCAATAAGACAAAAACCCAACAATCAATAAAAATTTTGAGAAAATGTGTTTTCTCTCTCCTTATATAAATATCTATGCAATATTTTCAGTTTTGCCTTTTGGCCTGCAAAGCCTAAAATATTTACTATCTGGTCCTTTACAGGAAAAGTTTGCCAACCCTTATGAGAGAAAGAAGTGGAAGGTAAATTCTGGTTCCTCTAATGGCAGAGCAGCTTGCATTAAACTAGCCCTACCACAAATAACATTTATAAACTCTCAACAAAATATAAAAGCCAACTATTTGAAGGCACTGGACAGCAACTAAAAGTGGGCAGACACTGAAAGGAGTTAGACCACTGAAAGATGGAACCATACTATGTGAGACTCATGTTTATATGGCTTTTTCACTGAGGACACTTCCCAGTCTGCATGACAGCAATTCAAGCAAAAGGTCAGCTTAATTGGCTTGAGGTGTCAGAGGACAGGGTTCAGAGCTGCTAGAGTGGCTGGAATTATCAACGTTATCTCAAAAATGAGGGAGACACAGAGGAAGGAGGCCCCCCCAATCTATGTATAAATACCACTCAAATTCAGACTTGTATTATAAAAGAATGCTTAAGGAAGCTCTTCAAGGTGGAGAAAAATGTTATCAGAAGGAAATTTGGATCTCAGAAAGAAATTAAGAGCACTAAAAATGGTAATTATGTGGGTGAATAAAAAGGTCATTCTTTTCCTCTCTCAATTTCTTCAAGACATGATTGTTTAAAGCAAAAATTACAATGCTATTTTGTGTTCATAACATACATAGATTAATAACATATAGCGATGCAAATTAGTGCAAGATGAGCTTGAAAGGTACTATACTGTTTCAAGGAACTTATATTTTACATGAAGTGGTACAATTTTAACTCAACATAGACTCTAATAAAGTAAGGATGCACCTTGTAATCCAATAACTAAAAAATGAACAGATATAATTAAGCCAATAGACAAATGAAATACTAAAAATTAACCAATTAACACACAAGAAGACAGAAAAGGAGAAACAGGGAAACAAAATCAAATGGAATAAATAGAAACTAAATGGCAAAACTGTAAACCTTAACTCAACCTTATCAACAATAACATTTTTGTAAATGGATGGAACAGTCTAATAACAGAAAGATATACATAGACTAGATTAAAAACCAAAGACCCAACCATATGCTGTTTATAAAAGATGCACTTCAGCCGGGCGCGGTGGCTCACACCTGTAATCCCAGCACTTTGGGAGGCCAAGGCGGGCAGATCACGAGGTCAGGAGATCGAGACCATCCTGGCTAACATGGTGAAACCCCGTCTCTACTAAAAATACAAAAAATTAGCCAGGCGTGGTGGCGGGCGCCTGTAGTTCCAGCTACTTGGAGGGCTGAGGCAGCAGAATGGTGTGATCCCAGGAGACGGAGCTTGCAGTGAGCCGAGACTATGCCACTGCACTCTAGCCTGGGTGACAGAGCGAGACTCCGTCAAAAAAAAAAAAAAAAAGATGCACTTTAAAGACATAGATAGGTTGAAAGTAAAAGGATGAAAATAAGTATTCCATCAAACTGTAAGCATAAGAAAATTGGTGCGGTTATTTTCATAACCACAAGATTATCAATTTAGTAGACTGAAAAACAAAGAGTAACACTAGAAATTAAAAAGGTCATCTCAAAATGAAAAAAAAGTCAATTTATTAGAAAGACATAACAATAAAATGTATCACCTAGTAACACATTTTAACAACAATAATTATGTATCAACCTTATAACACACTTTTAGTATACATAAAGGAAGATACAGTTAAACAGTGATAGTTGGAGATTTTACAACCACCCTCTCATAACTGATAGAACGATAAACAAAAATATTAGTAAAGAGTCTGAGTGCAGTGGCTCACGCCTGTAATTCCACCACTTTGGGAGGCTGAGGCAGAAGGATCGCTTGAGGCCAGGAGCTCAAGACCAGCCTGACCAACATGGTGAAACCCCGTCTCTACTAAAAATACAAAAATTAGCTGGGCATGGTGGCCTATGCTTGTAATCCCAGCTACTTGGGAGGCTGAGAATTGAGAATTGCTTGAATCCAGTAGGCGACGATTGCAGTGAGCTGATATCGTGCCACTGCACTACTGGCTGGGCGAAAATTAGTAAAGATATAGGAAATCTTAACAATACTATTAATCTTCTTAACCAAATTGACAAGAATAGGCCAACACACACAATAGCTATAGAATACATGTTTCTCCAAAGGTAGGTGGAGAATGAACCGAAATAGATCATGTGCTGGGCCATGAAAAAAGTCTTAATTAATTCAAAAACATTACAATACATTATGATATGTTTTCTAATAAAAAAGTTTAATTAAAAATCAATAACAATGAGAAATCCAGGAGAGTTCCACATATGCAGAAATTAAACAGCACACTTCCTTTTTTTTGTTGTTGTTGTTTTTGAGACAGAGTCTTGCTCTGTTGCCCAGGCTGGAGTGCAGTGGTGTCATCTCGGCTCACTGCAACCTCCGCCTCCCAGGCTCAAGCGATTCTCCTGCCTCAGCCTCCCGAGTAGCTGGGACTACAGGCAAGTGCCACCACACCCGGCTAATTTTTATATTTTTGTGGAGATAGGGTTTCACCATGTTGGCCAGGCTTGTCTCGAACTCCTGACCTCAGGTGATCTGCCCACCATGGCCTCCAGAAGTGTTAGGATTACAGGCATGAGCCACTGCACCCGGTCCCTAACACACTTCCTTTTTGACTCTGTCATGCAGGCTGGAGTGCCATGGTGAATCTTGGCTCACTACCACCTCTGCCTCTCAGATTCAGGTGATTCTCCTGCCTCAGCCTCCCAAGTAGCTGGGATTACAGGCGCCCACCAACACACCTAGATAATTTTTATATTTTTTAGTAGAGATGGGGGTTTCACCATGTTGACCAGGCTGGTCTTGAACTCCTGATCTCTAATGATCTGCCATCTTGGCCTCCCAAAGTGCTGGGATTACAGGCATGAGTCACAGCGCTTGGCCAAAAAAAAAAAAAATTACAAAGAATATTAGAAACTATTCTGAGTGGAATGATAATAAAAACACAACATAACAAAGTTGATGTTATATAGTTAAAGTAGTGTTTAAAACAAAATGTGTAGCTTGAGCTGGGCGTGATGGCTCATAGGCTTTTAATCCCAGCACTTTGGGAGGCTGAGGCAGGCGGATCGCTTGAGATTGGGAGTTTGAGACCAGCCTGGCCAACATGGTGAAACCCTGTCTCTACTAAAAATACAAAAAAATTAGCCGGGCATGGTGGTGAGTGCCTGTAATCCCAGCTACTCCAGAAGCTGAGGCAGGAAAATCACTCAAACCTGGGAGGCAGAGGTGGCAGTGAGCCAAGATTGCACCACTGCACTCCAGCATGGGCGACAATAGAACTCTGCCTAAAAAAAAAAAAAAAAGTGTAGCTTGAAATGCTTATATTTGAAGAAAATCTTTAAATCATAGATCTAAGTTTCCACCTTAAGAAACAAGGAAAACAAAAGAAAGATAGGTAGAAAAAAGAAATAATATAAAAGCAGAAACCAAAGAAATAGTAAGCAAAAATTTTAAAAATTAAAAAAACCCAAAAGTTGGTTCCCTGAAAAAAATTAAGAAAATTCATAAATACCTGGAAAGATCGAGCAAGAAAAAAGAGAAAACACAAATTGCCAATGTCAGATATACATGAAGAAATATCACTGCAGTTCCAATAAATCAACAGTTTAGATGAAAGGACACATTCATTGAAAAACACAATTTAGGAAGTCTGACACAGGAGAAATGAAAAAAATAAGAATATCTCTATATTTGGCAGAGCTCAGTGGCTCGCGCCTGTAATCCCAGCACTTTGGGAGGCCAAGGCGGGCAGATCGCAAGGTCAGGAGATCGAGACCATCCTGGCTAAAGCGGTGAAACCCCGTCTCTACTAAAAATACAAAAAATTAGCTGGGCGTGGTGGCGGGTGCCTGTAGTCCCAGCTACTCGGGAGGCTGAGGCAGGAGGATGGCGTGAACCTGGGAGGTGGAGCTGCAGTGAGCTGAGATTGCGCCACTGCACTCCAGCCTTGGCGACAGAGCAAGACTCCATCTCAAAAAAATAATAATAATAAAATAAAAATATATATATTTATCAAAGAAATGTAATTTATTATTAAAAATCTCCCCACATGAATTTCATTGCAATAAAAATTTAAATAAGCAAAACAAACCCAAGGCCCCAGTGGCTTCTGGTTAATTTTATCAATCATTTTGGGAAAAATTATCTCACTTCACACAAACTCTCAGAAAAATAGTGGGTGAGGAATCATTTACCAACTCAATTTATGAGGTCAACATTATTCTGCAAAGCCATGGAATTTACAAGAAAAGAAAATGACAAACCTATAGTCCCTGTGAACCTGGATGTAAAAATTCTTAACAAAATAGTAGTAAATCTAATCTTGAAATATATAAAAAAAGATAAGACATTATGACCAAGTAGGGTTTGCTACAGAAATTTAAGATTAAAATTGCATTTGAAAGTCAATGTAGTCTACTATATTAACAGAATAAGAAAGAAAAACCGGCTGGGCCCAGTGGCTCACACCTGCCATCTCAGCACTTTGGGAGGCTGAGGTGGGCGGCTCGGTTGAGGCCAGGAGTTTCAGACCAGCCTGGCCAACATGGTGAAACTCCGTCTCTACCAAAAATACAAAAATTAGCCAGGCACGGTGGTGTGCATCTGTAATCCCAGCTACTTTGGAGGCTGAGGCAGGAGAATAGCTTGAACCCAGGAGGTGGAGGTTGCAGTGAGCAGAGATCGGGTGACTGCACTCCAGACTGGGCAACTCTGTGTCAACAAAAAAAAAAGAAAAGGAAAAAGAAAAACGATAGAAAATTCAGCATCCATTCAGGGTAAAAATTCTCAGCAAACTACGAACAGAAGGGAATTTTCTTAATCTGATAAAGGACATCCTTAACTCCTATCATACTTAATGTTTTTTAAAACTGAATTATTTCCACCTAAGATTAGGAATAAGACAAGGGCGTTCAGTTTCACCACTTCTATTCAACATTATGTCCTAGCAATTGCAATAATACAAGAAAAAGATATAAAATAAATACATATTGAGAAGAAAGAAATAAAACTCTCTTTATTCATAGATAATATGATCACACACACAGATTATCCTAAGGAATTCACCAAAAGCTATTAATTCATAGATAATATGATCACAAACACAGATTATCCTAAGGAATTTACTAAAAGCTATTCAAACTAAGGAATAATTTTAGCGAGTTTGCAGGAAATAAGGCCAATATGCAAAAATAAATTGTGTTTCTATACACTAGTTTAGACAACTGGAAATTGAAAATTTTTTAATGTAATTTATAATAACATCAAATGTATAGAAGCATTAAATTATAAAATGGTATTAAAGTATATTAAATATTTAAAGAGAAATATAACAAACTATGGACAAGACCTGTATACTGAAAACTACAAAACATTGCTGAGAGATGTTAAAGATCTAAATAAATGAAAAAATAAACTTTGTTTTTGAATTGAATGACTCAATATGGTTAAATTGTCAATTATCCCCAAACTGATCCACAGAATCTACGTAATCTCAATCATAATCCCAATAGGATTTAGTGTAGAAATTGACAAATTTCCTCTAAAATTTAAGTAGAAATGCAAAAGAAGTAAAGTGACCAAAACAATCTTGAAAATGAAATGCTAAGTTAGAGGACTTGTACAATTGTATTTCAAGATTGAATACAGGGCTACAGTAGTTAAGACAGTGTGATATTGGCATAGGCAAGGATAGATATGCAGATCAATGGAACAGAATGGAGTCTAGAAATAGACCCAAACATACATAGTCAATTGATTTTTATAGATGTGCCAAAGCTATTGAATGGGAAAAGAAAAATCTTTTCAACAAATGGTGTTGGAGTAACTGAATACATGTGTGGAAAAATTGGACCCTGGTTCCTATGTCACACCATGCACTAAAAATAATTCAAGATGGATCCTAGACCTAAATATAAAAGCTAAAATTTTAACGTTTCCAGAAGAAAATATAGGAGAATATTTTTACAAACTTGGGTGGGCAGATTTCTTAGATAGGTACAAAAAAAGTATTAAACATCAAAGAAAAATTGATTAATATTATGAAAATTTATTTTTATTTATTTTTTGAGACAGGGCCTCACTGTCACCCAGAATGGAGTGCAGTGGTGTGATCACAGCTCACTGCGGTCTCCACCTCCCCAGGTTCAGGTGATCCTCCCACCTCAGCCTCCTGAGTAGCTGGGACTATATGTGTGCACCACCATGACTGGCTAATTTTTGTGTTTTCTGAAGAGACAAGGTTTCGCCATGTTGCCCAGGTTGGTCTCAAACTCCTAGGCTCAAGCGATCCACCCACCTGAGCATCCCAAAGTGCTAGGATTGCAGGTATTTTTTTTTTTATTTTTTGGTAGAGATGGGGTCTCACTGTGTTGCCCAAGCTGGTCTCAAAGTCCTGGCCTCAAGCAATTCTCCTGCCTTGGCCTCCCAACATTATCAAAATTTAAAATTTTAAAATCTTGGTCATTGAAATAAACCATTAAGTAAATGAAAAGGCAACCAATTAAAAACTGTCCACTCTTGTATCCAGAACATAATAATTACAGATAATAAAAAGATCAGCAACCCAATAAATAAATGAGCAAGATTTGAATAAGAACTTCACAAAAGAAGACACAAATGGTCAATAAGCACATGAAAACATGGTCAACATCATTAGTCATCAGGGAGATGAAAAATGAAACAACAATGAGATTTCATTTCTCACCTATTAGAATAACTAAGCTGACGGCTGGGCACGGTGGCTCACGCCTGTAATCCTAGCACTTTGGGAGGCCGAGATGGGTGGATCACCTGAGGTCAGGAGTTTGAGACCAGCCTGGTCAACATGGTGAAACCCTGTCTCTACTAAAAATACTAAAACTACCCAGGCATGGTGGTACATGCCTGTAGTCCCAGCTACTGGGGAGGCTGAGGCAGGAGAATCGCTTGATCCCGGGAGGTGGAAGTTGCAATGAGCCAAGATTGTGCCATTGCACTCCAGCCTGGCTGACAGGGCAAGACTCTGTCTCAAAAAAAAAAAAGAATAACTAAACTGACAACACTAAATGCTGGCGAAGTTGTAGAATAATAACTGGATCTCTTAGACATTGCTCATGGGTGTAAAACGGTACAAATACTTGGCAAAGTAAACTATTTGGCAAATTTTTTACACTAGAAATTCGACTCCTAGGTATTTACCCAAGGGAAATAGAAACAAATATGGACTAAAAGACTTGTATAAGAATGTCACTGGCAGCAGCTTTATGTTTTTATTCTTATTTTTATTTATTTATTTATTTATTTATTTATTTATTTATTTATTTATTGAGACGGAGTATTGCTCTGTCGCCCAGGCTGGAGTGCAGTGGCGCTATCTCAGCTCACCGTAAGCTCCGCCTCCCAGGTTCATGCCATTCTCTTGCCTCAGCCTCCCGAGTAGCTGGGACTACAGGCACCTGCCACCACGCCCGGCTAATTTTTGGTATTTTTAGTAGAGATAGGGTTTCACCGTGTTAGCCAGGATGGTCTTGATCTCCTGACCTTGTGATCCGCCCACCTCAGCCTCCCAAAGTGCTGGGATTACAGGCTTGAGCCGCCGCACCCGGCCTTTATTTTTATTTTTTTCGAGATGGAATTTTGCTCTTGTTGCCCAGGCTGGAGTGCAATGGCACGATCTCGGCTCACTGCAACCTCTGCCTCCTGGGTTCAAGCGATTCTCCTGGCTGAGCCTCCCAAGTAGCTGGGATTACAAGCATGTGCCACCACACCTGGCTAATTTTGTATTTTTTTTAGTAGAGACAGGGTTTCTCCATGTTGGTCAGGCTAGTGTCGAACTCCCGACTTCAGGTGATCCACCCACTTCGACCTCCCAAAGTGCTGGGATTACAGGTGTGAGCCACTGCACCCGGCAGGCAGCAGCTTTATTTGTAATAGCCAAAACATGAAAACAAGCTTAAATCTTTAAACAAATGGTGACATATATACAACATGATACTATTCAGCAATTTAAAAAAATGAACTATTGATACACAGGATAACATGAAAGCCAGGTACAAAGGGGTGCACAGTGTATAATTTCACCTATATGAAGTTCAAGAACAGGCAAAACTAATCTATGGAGATGGAAGTTAGAGTATGTGGAGTGGGCCTCAACTAGAAGGGAACTCATGGGAAACTGTGGGTGATGCGAGGTTCTATATCTCCACTGGAAGGTTGGTCACACATTTAAAAACTTGTTGAATTATATACTGAAGATTTGTGCATTTTATTATATGTGAGTATTAACTCAATTAGATAAGAGAAAATAAATAAGAGCACCACAGACGAGGCTGGAAAGGTGGGAGGGGACAGCAGTTCTAGTACACAAAGGGCCTGGTACACCGTGCTAAAGAGGCTGAACTTGGCTCTAAAAGCATTAGGGAGCTACTGAAAAGCAGGAAGTGGGATGGTGCTCTAGGTGCGCATTTTAGAAAGACTCCTGAGATGCTTAATAGGAAGGAAGAAGTTGCCTTTCCTAGTATTCATTTTTTTTTTATGTCAACATCATCAATAGAAATTTTGCGGCCCTTTTGTTGTTAAGCTTAGCATAGCACACAAATGAGACCTTGCACTTTTCCTCTCTCCCCATTTTATCCCAAGAGATCTCTTTTATTTCTTATGACCTTGTTTTATAGAAATCTGAATAAAAGATTAGAATCCCTATATCAAAATTGTTTTCATAAATGTATCCTGTAGGATGTGAAAATCAACCAGAAAATCCAGAATTTCATTTATTTATGGAATGGATTAGACTCCAGCCTTCAGAATGAAAAGTCTTTGGCTTCGGAGATGTAGTTTCAGTTATAATCCGGGAATCTTAGAAAAAAATTGAGTCAGCATTAAAAATGAAGATTTTATATAAAAAACACAGATTGCGGTAAGCTATGGCCTACCTTTTTCATTTCGTGGCAGGCCCCTCTGTCCTGCTTGGTCACTGTCTCCCACGTGGTTCTCATAGATGTTGAGTTTCTGGTCTTTGATGGACATGATATCACCTGCAACAGTCTTCACAAAGTCTCCGAGAAGGTACTTTATTTTTGCCAGTGTTGGCTCTTTCATTTATAGTTGTAGAGAATCTAAATTAGAATGAAAGATATGACGGAGCCCACAGGCCCCATATGTCTCACAGGGCATGTTTTGGTTAGGCCTGTTGTGTTTTATATGTATGGGACCAAGTTGAATTTCTAGAGTTACGTTGTGTTTCTTCCAAAATTTTCTGGAATCCCTCATTACCGTTCCATCTTTTCCTTTGATAATTCTGCAGAGGACAAGTCCACTGGGCCACAGGTCTTCAATGAAGTAGCTGTTTCTAGGACGTTAGGCAAAATTTCTGGTTAAAATGAAACTCTTACGTCTGCTCACTCAGCTGTATCACTTCAAAGAGGAAAACAAATAAAACCCAGCTTCCTGTCAGCTCCCAGCATTAAAGGATGACAAGCTACAGTTGCTTTCCATTTTGACTAGAAGCAAAACTACAGATGAATAACATCATAGATCAAGAAGCCAAACAAACTGAAGTAACCTCTTCATCAGCAGAAATCAAGTAGTTAAAGGCAGAGTGAAAACCTCCCACGCTGGTACCCACTCAAATTCAAATGAGGGTAAGAAAAAAAAAAAAAAAGACAAAGAAAAGGAAGAGAAACTCTTTTCTGAACAATCAAATTATAACCCAATATTGAACCTAAACTACTAAAAGCTGCAAGCACTTTTCACCTAATTACATTGTGTGAGAAGAAACCACTAAAATTGTACTCACTCGCCATGGAAGTTTTTCCTCTTCTAAAGGTGAATTCTTCCTCCTCCTGCTACCTGAGGAAGGCCTTGGCTATTAGAGACCACCTACATGGGGACTTTCTCAGGTGCCTCCCCTGAGACAGTCATCACACTGTCTCGGCCTCTTCCCTTCTGATTTGGGCAGGACTTACTGACTCATTCATTTATTTACCATATAGTCATTTATTCATTCATTGTCTACTCTCTGTCCACCAATATTGATAGAGGACCACATGAAAACATTATATATACTTCTAAGGTTGTTGCTTTTGATGATGCCAACTCCTGATTACTCAACTTTGTAGAGCAATGGCTTGTAGAGCCTTTTTTTTTTTTTTTTTTTGAGATGGAGTCTCACTCTATTGCCCAGGCTGGAGGGCAGTGGCGTGATCTTGGCTCACTGCAACCTCTGCCTCCCGGGTTCAAGCAATTCTTCTTCAGCCTCCCGAGTAGCTGGAATTACAGGTGCGCACCACTGTGCCAGCTAATTTTTTTTTTTTTTTGTATTTTTAGTAGAGATAGGGTTTTACCATGTTGGCCAGGCTGGTCTTGAACTCCTGACCTCGTGATCCGCCTGCCTTGGCCTCCCAAAGTTCTGGGATTACAGGCATGAGCTACCACACCCAGCCACTGGCTTGTGCATTTTTTCACAAGCATCGTTTCACAAATTTCCAAGTCCCACTCTCATCCCTGAGTGCAAGGGCAGCAGCTTTTCATAAGAAGGCAGCCATGTGCTGACTCCTCTTCTTTTAGAATGTAAGTGGAAGGATGCCAAGAACAGCTGTGGAAATGTGCTGATGACAATTACGTTAACTAGATCACCAATGACCATGAGCAAGTAACACCTTCTACCCTCTGTCTCCTTACCTATAGAAGGAAGACTCTAGAGTAATTCAGGGGTTTCCCATGTGTGATCTGGAGGCTAAGAATTACTTGTGGGTGCTTTTAAAATACGTATGTATCTAGCCTCTACTCCTGAACTATTGAATCAGAATCTCTCAGGCTGAAGTCCCTGAATCTGCTTTTAAAACGGGCACTCAAGGAGAGTCTTACATTGCTGTAAAGTTGACAACCATGACTAGACAATCTCCAAGGTTCTTTCCAGTTCCAAAGGTCATGACCAGCGGTCTGTCATGTAGAAGAAAGAGTGTCACTGAGGAGATGAGGTTTTTGATTGAGGTCAGTGGATGATGGGGAGAGAGAGATGGTTTTAGATGACAGAGAACTTTTGAGGTTATTCAATTGAATACACACAGAAAAAAACACAGAGAGACCACTGTGATATCCACCCCTCAAAAGAATAAAAACATTATTTTGAAATAAATAACTCTAGTATGTTTTGTAATAGAGAAACCTACCAGGAATAACCATCTTAAAATGTGTGGTTGATAAATTAAGCTATAATTAGAAAGAAAATAAGAATAAATTCCAGATGCCTCTATTTCACGTAGGGCATAGTAGCATTGGGTTAAATAAGGGCTGTTCAACTTAAGTTAGAGATGACAAGTGTTTGCCGCAGAATGGAGTGAATATTTTTGGTAGAATGCCTTTAATCATCATTCTGGTGGTGGATTATACTTCGTGATAGAAGGAAAACAAACTGAAGAATCATAGCGTAACTGAGGAAACATAACATTTTGATTTATAGTTAATGGTGATTGGGAACAGTCATTTATTCAGCTCTTTTAAGAGAGCTGCTGAAATAAAAAGCATATTTCTGGGTCAGAAAAATCACAGAAAGAAAAACATTTTAAATCCAATAAATCCTCTCACTAGCGAACCAACTTCTCTAGATTGGAAGCAGCCATACACACTCATTGGGATTTTCAGATTCTCCCAGGAATACAATTAATTATTAGAGGAGCCACTAACTGGGTTAGATGATGCCCTCAAAACAGATACAGTCAATTCTTGCCATGTCAACACTTTAGGCCTATTTTCTCTCCCTCTGACCTAAAAATTAATTTTGAAAATACATGTGCCCTTACAAGTTTGTGATGGCCCTCTGGAGGAGTCTAACATTATTAAATTTGCAAACTTGTAGGTCTGCTAGAGCTCTAAGCACATTTTGACACTGGAGGTCACGTAATTGTTGTCTAGTTACAGACAAGTGAACACTGTGTCCTCTTCGGTGATATAACAAATGTTAACTTGCAGGATGTGTTGCATGGTACTTTTTTTTTTTTTGAGGCAGAGTCTCACTCTGTCACCCAGGCTGGAGTGCAGTGGCATGACCTCGGCTCACTGCAAGCTCTGCCTCCCGGGTTCATGCCATTCTCCTGCCCCAGCCTCCCGAGTAGCTGGGACTACAGGCACCCGCCACCACGCCCGGCTAATTTTCTGTATTTTTAGTAGAGACGGGGTTTCACCGCCTTAGCCAGGATGGTCTCGATCTCCTGACCTCGTGATCCTCCTGCCTTGGCCTCCCAAAGTGCTGGGATTACACACATGAGCCACCGCACCTGGACATTGCATGGTACTTTTGTAAATGCTGTGCCTGAGATTTAAAAGGCACATATAAGCCGGGCCCAGTGGCTCACGCCTGTAATCTCAGTACTTTGGGAGGCCAAGGTGGGTGGATCACCTGAGGTCAGGAGTTTGAGACCAGCCTACCAACATAGTGAAACCCCGTCTCTAATAAAAATACAAAATTAGCTGGGCGTCGTGGTGCATGCCTGTAATCCTAGCTACTTGGGAGTGTGAGTCAGGAGAATCACTTGCATCTGGGAGGCGGAGGTTGCAGTGAGCTGAGATCACGCCATTGCACTCCAGCCTGAGCAACAAGAGCAAAACTCCATCTCTAAATAAATAAATAAATGAAAGGCACATATGCCAAATGCATGTGCCTATAATGCCAGCTACCTGGGAGACAGAGGTGGGAGAATCGTCTGAGCCCAGGAGTTGGAGACCAGTCTGAGCTAAGCAGCAAGACTCTGTCTCATTAAAAAAAAAAAAAAAAAAAAAAAAAGGGCACACACATTATACTGAGCATTAAAAACATGCTATCATCATAATATGATTATATTGTCCAGAAAAATCACACACAGCCCAGATTTCAAATACTTTGTTCCATTGACTGCTTAGGAACACTCCTGCGTGTAGCACCATTTTACAAAAAGGAATATAAGCTTCATTTCAATCTTTTAAAACTTATCTTTAGACAACTCCCTTTGTTGCCTCTTTGAGTAAGCTATTCTACATTTCTGCCATATTCTTCAATCCCTGCCCCCTTTGGATCAGCAGCTATCCTCAATCATTTTGCTGAAAAAAGAAATTGAGAGCATTAATTAAATATGAACATTTAGAAAAACATTTTGTCCACTTTTCATCTTCTTGCTTACAAACTTACCTACAGCCCCACTATCCTTTTCTTTGTTGTCAGATCAACAGATATTCCTCCTACTGTGTACAGTCTTTGGAAATAATGTCCTTAAATATTTACACAGTAATATTACACACTCGTAGAAAAAGAAGAAACTCAGACAGTATAGGTAAGTGAGAAATGACTTTAAAAAAATAAAAATGAGGTCTTGCTATGTTGGCCAAGCTGGTCTCAAACTCCTGGCTTCAAGTGATCCTCCTGCCTCAGCCTCCCAAAGTGTTGGGATTATAGGTGTGAGCCACTGTGCCTGGCCAAGAAATGACTTTAATTTTCTTACTCTACTTGGCTCCAATCAATCTTATCCTTTCACTTATTATCACTTACTACTCTTGCCTCTTTTTTTTGAGACAGAGTCTCACTTTGTCGCACAGGCCAGAGTGCAGTGGCATGGTCTTGGCTCACTACAACCTCCGCCTCCCAGGTTCAAGCAATTCTCCTGTCTCAGCCTCCTGAGTAGCTGTGACTACAGGCACATGCCACCAGCTAATTTTGGTACTTTTGGTAGAGACCAGGTTTCACCATATTGGTTAGGCTGGCCTCGAACTCCAGACCTCAGGTGATCCACCCAGCTCGGCCTCCCAAAGTGCTGAGATTACAGGTGTGAGGCACTGCGCCCAGCCGTACACTTGCCTCTTAAATCCACATCTTCACCCTAGACTGCTCTCCTGAGTTCCAGACCAACACAGCCCCCTGACTGCAGACTGCCCCATGTGGATGTCCCATGGATAACCTCAATTCACCATCTCCTTTATTGCAGCTTTTATCTTTTCTCCAAAATTTATTCTTTCTTCCATAATTATCTCTTTAGTAGAGTCACAATCAAAGCCAAAAGAATGAAGAGTCATCCCTGATCCTGCCTGCTCATCACTTCTTCATGGACTCAATGATCTAGACCTGTCAATTACATCACTATTCATGAATGCTTTCCCCATCTCCTCACACCATCATTAAATTCTACCTGGATGAGGGCGATGTTCTCCCAGGGTGTCTTCTGACATCCTGTCGGGCCCACCCTGCTATCCGTCCTCATTATTACACACTCAGATGCTCAGTTACTTCCCATGAATCTCTCTCCTTAAAATTCTCCCTTAGATCCCTATCCTAGTTAACAGCATAATGTCACAATTCATTCTAACAAAGTCCCTAATTATTTGACCCTGTCTGTTTTTTCCCATCACTGTCCTACAATAGTAGGACATCCCTTCATTCAAACTACAACTGTGAGCTTCATTTCCAGAATGTGCCGGTCTCATTCTCTCTCTAGGATTTTATGCATTCCTTCCCTTTGTCAGAAATGCCTTCCCCTCCCTTTGTTCACCTGGTGAACTCATGCTTATCCTCAATTCTAATTTCTTCCCTTCTAGGCATCCTTCCCTGACATCCATGGGCACAGTTAAGTCCATCTTTTGTGCTCTCCTAGTACCTGTATATCAACCCCCTTTTCACATTCTCTGTGCAGCCACAACAGAATTTGTCAGTTCCTCAGATGTGCTAAACTCTGCATTGTTCCTGAGCCTCTCCACACACTATTGCCTCTACTTGAAACTTTCCTTCCCCCATCCTTCTTTCTCTCACTGGTTAACTGCTACCCGTCCTTCAGATCTCAGCTTACACATCACTTCCTTTACAAGAGGTTCTTGATCGTATGCTAAAGTCCCCTTTCTTTAAAAACTCATAGATCTCCACACTTCCCCTATTGCAACCCTGTATTGTTACTACTTGGGTACTTATCTATCTCTCCCAAGAGACTACAAACTCTTTGTGATTGGAGACTAGCTCTTTTTCCCTGCCGTATCTAACACATTATCACAGTGCCTGGCACCCAATAAATACTCAACAAATATTTCTCAAATAAATAAATGGATTATACTACCTACCTACCACAGCTCTGTAATAATTTGTCTTCTATAACTCTCTATAACAAGGACTGTTTTATTCACAGTTGCATGACTAGCATCCAGTCCAATGTCTGTACCAGTAGGCAGTTAATAAATGTAAATGAAATGAATGAGCTGCAATCAGCAAATCAGAGCAGCTGGATTTTTGTATTGAGTTGGTGTGGGCAGTCCTCAGTTTACCTGCCTAGGAGCTTAGACCCACAGATAATAGAGACATGTTATCATCAATAGATTCACCCATCTTCCATCAGAAATGCAAACAAGAACCTAAATCACCTCACGTTTCCCCTCCTATTTTTCAAACATTATGAGAGCGGACATTAAATTTTTGGCCGGGCACGGTGGCTCACGCTTGTAATCCCAGCACTTTGGGAGGCCGAAGCAGGCAGATCACAAGGTCAGGAGATCGAGACCATCCTGGCTAACACGGTGAAACCCCATCTCTACTAAAAATACAAAAAAGTAGCCAGGCATGGTGGTGGGTACCTGTAGTCCCAGCTACTCGGGAGGCTGAGGCAGGCAAATGGCGTGAACCTGGGAGGCGGAGCTTGCAGTGAGCCGAGATCGCGCCACTGCACTCCAGCCTGGGCGACAGTGTGAGACTCCGTCTCAAAAATAAATAAACAAATAAATAAAATAAATTATCAGTCAGTCTCTGTCCAAAAAGGAGCGGGCAGAGAATGTCCTTTAAAAGAGTATTAAAGGGTAAGCAAGGAAAGGGAAAGTAAGATCTCATATGATGAGCCTAACTATATCATGATCACTCCAGGAAGTAGCATGATTATGCTCATTTTCACAGATTAGGGAAACGTTCAGTTGGTTGGGAAGCCTGATGAAGGCAGATTGGTCCTCATCCGTTTTCCACTGTACCATACTACCTAGACACAAAAGATGCCTTGATAATTTACTTCTAAATTCTTTTTTGTGTTGTTCTTCCTACACTTATTTATTATTCACCCAAATTAGTTAACTTTATTCAGAGCCTAATATGAGTAAGGTACTAAATCTGGGTGCTTTAGATATATTAATCTTCAAAAAATTGTATGAGCTTAGTTAGTATTCTCCCCTTATTAGAGATGTTGAAACTAAGTCTTAGAGTGGTTTGGAATAAGGTCCATATACAACAGGATGAGAATTCAAACCTTTGTTTTGTGATTATGAAGCCCCTGGTCTTTCTACCATATTTTGATCTAGCTAAATTAGGACAAAACTTCAGATAATCTACCCCAAATGTCTCTGAATCTTGCCCCTGCCTTGGAAGGGCAGGAAAGGTTTTGGTAGGGGGAAAACACTTCAATCCATCGGCTGACACCTTTGACCTCTTCAACTTACTGCATAGTAATAAGCCCTTAGCCCTTAGGGCAGGGAAAGGAAGAATGGAATTGAGAAGTTTTGTGCAAATCATTTTGCACAGAACAAATAGGAAAGTGAGTTAAATTGCCAAGTACTAGACAAATGATGATGTAAAGTGCTTAATGACAAATAAATATTAATTAGTGTTGAACAGTAAGTGAAAAACACATGAATGATCCTCAGAATGATATAAACAAAAACATTCTGCATTGACAGGCAAAACATAATAAAATATTGCTTGTCAATGCAGAATATGCCTAACAAGCTCTAAATTCTTTAGCAAGTTTAATATACAGAAAGAAGTAGCATTTCCATGTGTTAAACTGCTGCTTTTCAAAATTAATTTAAAAGCATTTTGGAATTAATGGAATTTTTCAAATTTTTCCATGACTTCCACTTCTAGAGAGGCCATCTAAAGGTTTTTTTTTTTTTTTTTTTGAGATGAAGTCCTACTCTGTCACCCAGACTGGAGGGTAGTGGCTCTATCTTGGCTCACTGCAATGGTCACCTCCCAGGTTCAAGCGATTCTCCTGCCTCATCCTCCTGAGTAGCTGGGATTACAGGTGTGAGCCACCATGCCTGGCTAATTTTTGTATTTTTAGTAGAGACGGGGTTTCCCCATGTTGGCCAGGTTGGTCTCAAACTCCTGACCTCAAGTGATCCGCCCACCTTGACCTCCCAAAGTGCTGGAATTACAGGCGTGAGCCACTGCACCTGGCCTGAAGGTTCACTTTTAACCCAAATCAATTTCCAGCAATGTAAGAATTTCACATGAAAATTGTCATAAAAATGTTTAAGGGTGGCCGGGCGCAGAGGAGGCCAAGACAGGAGAATTGCTTGAACCCAGGAGGTGGAGGTTGTAGTGAGCCGAGATCACACCACTGCACTCCAGCCTAGCCAAAAGAGCTAGACTCTGTCTAAAAAAAAAAAGAAGAAGAAACAAAAATATTTTGGTGTGTCTGCATGTTGTGATCATGTAATTGACAATTATAAAATTCCAGCTAACAAGTACCATTACAATAATGTGAAAATTACTAAAGCAATCATCAGTATCATGCCAAGAACTACACTGTTCAGGTATTTTCCCATAATTTGTAATAAAGGAATTTATTTTTCCTAGAATAATTAAGAAAACATTCATGTGGGCCAGGCATGATGCCTCACTCCTGTAATCCCAGCACTTTGGGAGGCCAAGGTCAGAGGGTAGCTTCAGCCCAGTAGTTTGAGGCTATAGTGAGCTATGATGGCACCCCTGCACTCCAGCCTGGGTGACAGAGCAAGACCTCATCTCTAAAAAAGAAAAGAAAAGAATAAATAGAATATTCATGTAATATTCTAAAAAGACTTTCTTTGGTTTTGTAAAATATTAATTGACATATACCTAAGAATAACAGTGGCCCTTTAAAAACAATTTTTCCAAACCTGACTAGTTGGTCTAATAAGAAAGAGTATAATTAAAGGAATAACAAGGTAAAATCTTTGAAATTGGGACTGTCCCAGAAAATCTTGGATGTGTGGTGACCATGACAATCATTTCGCATTTTTCACTTCTCACTTTCCTTTAGTGCAATTCCTAAATGCTGGCGATGCAGTGTTCTGAATTTAAAATGATCATAGTAAGTCATCAAAATCTGCTCTGTGTCCAAAAAAGAATTAAGTCATGCAGAAAACGCCTTATGGTGTCTTTTGAGTGCTCATGCATCAGTAGACTCCATTGCCCTGAGAAATTTCTTGGAGAGGAGGAAGGAATGGATTCATATTTGCTTCTTAGGAGATTCACAATGTGCATCTTCTACTTTTGCATTCATTTCCAGTTGCTCAATCAATGATTCTGCTTCATTCACAAGAATCTGAGAGTTAGAAAATCAGAAAAGATGAATCTATAAGCTGTTTGCTGCCACTTACTGGATAACCACTCTTCTTGCCTGAACAAACGGAGAAGAATTTAATTGCTTCCTGGCACTCATGTACAAGAACTTTCAAACTTTTACAAATATCAGAAAAATACTAGAGACAAAGTTAATATCAAAATTACTTCCCGAATCTGTTACATTTTCTCAGTAAAATATAAACTCCCTCCTGCTATTTATTTTATTTTTATTTTATGCCCAGGAAAAGGAAAGGATAGTCTATATCCGGAACAAGAACATCTAAAACAGAATTTCTGGGAAAACGGGGATAAGGGGCAGAATATCACAAGGATTGAGTAACGGACTAAGAAGAACATTACATAGTTCATTGTAACTCACAGAGTGTTTCAATAGCATAAAGCTTCAAAATGGGAAGCTTTCCTTAGAATAAATAGCATCTGTTGCCTCCACAAATGTTTGCACAGTTTATTTGCTTTGGTGCAGAATATTCTGTTTGGGGACACTGTAGGAACTGCTAGTGCATGTCATCTTCCCCTATTCATTTAGTACCACAAACCCATTAGAAAGAAGCCTCTGAACACTTCACAGTTAAACAGGTGTCTAATCTTTTTAATACTACATTTTTTGCCCTGTATTGTTTCTCAGCTGTTACGAAGTTTGCATGTGCAGCAACGGCGGCTCATCTGAATATCCCTTTACTTAGGGGTGATTTGGTGATTTAACCTTTTGTGGAAGTCTGTGTAAATGTAGCTACAATGCTTATAGTTCTAATCCCAAGTAAAGTTTTATAAAAAAAAAAAATTATCAGTACTATCACATTGGGGATTAAGTTTAAAAAATTATCGGAAAAATATAATTGGATTAAATCAGTCCCCACCTGACATCATTTTATATATCTGAGCTGGAATCAGCTTTAAAAGCAATTAATAAAATTAGATAATGAGGTAGGCTTGTAGTTTTCCTGTAAAATACAGGATGATGTTTTACAAGGTGAAAGGTGGAGATTGATTTGAGTAATAACTCCATCTCCTCTCATGTTGCATGGCAATTAAACTCAAACTTCAAAAATAAATAAGTAAGGCCAGGCACAGTGGCTCACGCCTGTAATCTCAGCACTTTGGGAGGCCGAGGCGGGTGGATCACCTGAGGTCAGGAGTTCGAGACCAGCCTGGCCAACATGGCGAAACTCCGTCTCTACTAAAAATACAAAAATCAGCTGGGCGTGGTGGCACACACCTATAATCCCAGCTACTCTGGAGGCTGAAGCAGGAGAATCGCATGAACCCAGGAGGCAGAGGTTGCAGCAAGCTGAAATCATGCCATTGCACTCCAGCCTGGCCAACAAGAGCAAGACTCTGTATTAAAAAATAAAAAATAAATAAAAGGTGACAGGTGACGAGTGATGGTGACAGTGATGGCAGTGAACATCATGGGCACTTTGCATGCATGAAGCACCTTGCCTATGTCATTGCATTTACTGTGTACCACGTGAGTAGGTAGAAGTATCTCATTTTTGAGATAAAGAAACTGACTTTCCACAAGGCTGAGTTACTCGTTACAGGTAGCACAACTAAGGAGAGTAGAGCTGGAACTCTCACTGATGTTTTCAGACAACAGAGCACACCTCTTAACCATTATGTCCTCCTGCTTCCCCAGTCAACCCAGAGAAGCGAAGTATTTGTTGATACTAAAATTAACTTTAGGCCAGGCACGGTGGCTCACGCCTGTAATCCCAACACTTTGGGAGGCCGAGGTGGGTAGATCACCTGAGGTCAGGAGTTTGAGACCAGCCTGACCAACATGGTGAAACCCCGTCTCTACTAAATACAAAAAATTAGCTGGGCATGGTGGCGTGCACCTGTAATCCCCACTACTTGGGGAGCTGAGACAGGAGAATCTCTTGAACCTGGGAGGTGGAGGTTGCAATGAGCCGAGATTGCACCATTACACTCCAGCCTGGGCAACAAGAGTGAAACTCCACCTCGAAAAATAAAATAAAATAAAATAAAATAAAATACATTTAAAAATACTATTAGTTTATATTATTTTTCAGATATGTATAGAAAAATTATCTCTATCTGCAGGGCGGACCTATCTTGGAGCATTCCAACTCTCGAATGGCCGTCTTCCCACTCACAATCAGCAAACTTAATACATCCTAGGCACACTTCGCACCTGGCCTCAAGTGTACTCATCATCCTGTGTCCTTAGGGCAGCAAGTGCAACATCATCCATCCAATCAGTTGGCCAAGCCAGAAACCTGGGTATCATCTAGATTTCTCCTTTTTCCTCTCTCCTCACATAAAATCACAAAATATGCTGATGAAGCATCCTAAATACCTCTCAAACCCATCCACCTCTCTCTCCTGCCAACACCCCACCATCCTTCACACCACTGCCATTCACAGCTGATGCTACTGCAGCAGCCTCCTGATGGATCTCCTCTCTTGTAGCTCCTCAAATTCTTTGCACTTGAAACTATTTTGCCACAGACATAGTGCATGTATAATTTCCTTCCCCTTTTTTTCCTTTGCTTAAAACATTTCACTAGCTGTGCATTTCTCTTGGGGTCCAGCCCCTTCTCTTCAACATGGATGGCATTTGCGCATCCTGCTTACCTCTCTAGTAGGGGAGGCAGAGGGAAAAACACGTCAATAAATACAGTCATTTACAAGTTGCTCTAAATGGTCTGAAGGAAATAAGCAGGGAACTGAGACAGAGAGAATCTGTGGTTGGAGGCTGTGACCACTGGGGCTCCTTTAGGTAAAGGGAAACTGGGTGAAAAACCATTCTAAAGGCCCTAACTGGGACACAATCAAGAACTTGAGAAAAGACTGTGTGGCTGGCGGGGAGATGAACAGAGAGGAAAAGTGGCACCAGCTGAAGTTCGCAGCCCTAGCCCTTGGGATGGAATTTGGATTCTATCCTAAAAGAAATGGGACTCCACTGTCATGTAAACAGATATCCCTGGCTGCTCTGGGTTTGAGGGGAATGGGGGAACTGAGAACAAAAGCAAGGAAGCCAGTTAGGAGGAGACTGCAGGGGTCTAACCACAAGAGGTGGCACAGACGAGTAGCGGCGGTGAAGGGAATGACGCTGAAATGATCTGGGTGCATTTTAGGGGTGGAACTGGTGTGACTCCCCGATGATTCGAGTGTGGGTATTCTGGAAAGGGAGGAATAAAGGCTGACTTTCAGTTTCTGGCCAAAAATCCCAAACAGGCTATTTCTTGAGAAGGAAAACCTGGAAGAAGGGTGGGCTTAAAACCAAAAGACCCTTTTCGGACGTGTTAATATTGAGATGCTTGTGAGACATGCCAGTGAAATCTCCAGGAAGGCAATTGGTTTGGGGTTTGGAATTAAAGGATACATCTGGGTCAGAAATTAAGAGTGGGGGCCGGGCGCGATGGCTCACCCCTATAATCCCAGCACTTTGGTAGGCTGAGGTGGGAGGATTGCTTGAGCCCAGGAGTTCGAGACCAGCCTGGGCAACATAGCGAAACCTTGTCTCTACAAAAAATACAAAAATTAGCCGGGCATGGCGGTGCATGCCTGTAGTCTCAGCTACTTGGAAGTCTGAGATGGGAGGATCACTTGAACCCGGCTGTGCAGCTGCAGTGAGCCAAGATTGCACCACAACACTCCAGACTGGGCAACGGGAGTGAGACCCTGTCTCAAAAGAAAAAAAAAAAGACATTAAGAGTGGGAATTTGTCTACACAAGGATGGTACATGTAAGCACCTCCAGGAAGCTTCTCCTAACTCCAGTCTGGTTTAGAATTCCCTGTGTTTAGCACTGCACCCTGCGCTTCCTCCATCGCTGTGCCGAGACTGTCCCTGTCCCGTAGCAAGTCTGTGTCCTCCGCGGAATGGTGAACTAGCTCCATGAGGCCAGTGATGGTCTCTAGTCACTGCTGTACACTTAATCTGACCCCGTGAATGCTGTCCACCTAAAAAGAAAGCGGGCACCCAAAGACAAACTCCACCCAATTCGGCATTGTGTTCCATGGACTCGTCTTGAGGTGCACAAGCCCAAGACATACCCTGATTAGATACTCTCCAGCAAGTGCCCAGAGTAGGTCCTTTATAGGCTGTCTCTGTGGTGTCGAGGCCACATGCCACCCGTGAGTAGGAGTCTGTGAGGGACTCATGCTGGAAGGACAGGCAGGGGTCCTGATTCCTAAGGAGGTCAGCCCATGGGGTGGAATGGCAAACATATATTTAAGAAAATTAAACTTTATTCTACTTTATAAAATGAGAAATTGGAAACTGAAACTCTTCTGTGCTTCAAAACGTTCCTGATGTCACCCATCTTTGGCGAAGAGAGTTGAGTTCTTTTATTTTCTTTTTTTTCTAAGATGGGGTCTCACTCTGTCACCCAGGTTGGAGTTTAGTGGGGTGATCTCAGCTCACTGCAACTTCCGCCTCGCAGGCTCAGCCAATCCTCCCACTTCAGCCTTCTGAGTAGCTGGGGCCACAGGTGCACACTGTGCCTGGCCCAAGTTCTCTTTTTTAAAAGTATTTTTTATATTGGGCTGGGCATGGTGGCTCATGCCTGTAAGCCCAGCACTTTGGGAGGCCAAGGCGGGTAGATCATGAGGTCAGGAGTTCAAGACCAGACTGACCGATATGGTGAAACCCTGTCTCTCCTAAAAATACAGAAAATTAGCCAGGCGCAGTGGCAGTTGCCTGTAATCCCAGCTGCTTGGGAGGCTGAGGCAGGAGAATTGCTGGGCAGCAAAGGTTGCAGTGAGCTGAGATCGCACCACTGCACTCCACCCTGGGTGACAGAGTGAGGCTATCTCAAAAATAAAATAAAATAAAATAAAATAAAACTATTTTTTATGTTGAATAGAGACAGGATCTCGTTATGTTGCCCAGGCTGGTCTTGAACCCCTGGTCTCAAGCAATCCTCCCACCTAAGCCTCCCAAAGTGCTGGGATTAGAGGTGTGAGCCATGATGCGCGGCCAAGTTCACTTTAAGTTGGAACATTTCTTAGCTGTCAGCCTATTACCCAGCTGTCATTCTCGATTAGTTTGGCTGACAGGTTTTCTGTGATATTTTTATTAAAAAGTAGTGGCCTGAGAATCCAGCGAGTAAAATTCTAGTGTTGGCTCTGTCAACAAGCTGTGCGGTCTTAGGCAGGTCAAGCTCTGGGCTCCCCTTTCTGTAAAATGAAAGGCATGATCTCAGGTTTCTTCTAGTTCCAAAATTCTGTCATTCTAGTACAATAGTCCCCCTTGTCTATGGGCGATATGTCCTGAGACACCCAGTGGATGCCTGAGACAGTGAATAGAAATGAATCCTATATATACTGTATTTTTTCCTATATTTATATTCCTATGATAAAGTTTAATTTATAAATTAAGCACAGTATGAGATTAACAACAAAAACTAATAATAAAATAGAACAATTACAACAATATGCAAGCCTCACTACTCTTGCACATTGGGGCCACTATAAAATAAAATGAGGGTTACTTGAACACAAGCACTGTGATACTGTGACGGTCCATCTGATAACCTGGCGGGCTACTAAGTGGCTCACAGGCAGGGAGTATAGACAGCGTGAATACGTTAGACAAGCAGAGGGTTCACGTTCCAGGTGGGATGAAGCAGGACAGCATGAGATCTTATCACAGTACTCACAATGGTGTGCAATTTAAAACTTACCAATTGCTCATTTCTGGGATTTTCCATTCAATACTTTTGGGCAGCAATTGATTGCTGAAAGCAATACCTCAGATAAGGGGGGATGACTGTGAGTGATCCATTACAAGGCTTCTTGTTGTTACCACACAGTATAGCGTAGTCAATATTTGCAGAGTTTTGTGTTTGTTTGTTTGTTTGTTTTTTGAGATGGAGTCTTGCTCTTTTCGCCCAGGCTGGTGTGCAATGGCGCGATCTTGGCTCACTGCAACCTCCGCCTCCCGGACTCAAGCAATTCTCCTGCCTCAGCCTCTACACTCCAGCCTGGGCGACAGAGTAACTGGGATTACAGGCGCCCACCACCACGCCTGGCTAATTTTTATATTTTAATAGGGATGGGGTTTCACTATGTTGGCCAGGCTGGTCTCAAACTCCTGACCTCAGGTGATCCACCTGCCTTGGCCTCCCAAAGTGCTGGGATTACAAGCGTGAGCCACAACACCCGGCCTGTTTGTTTGTTTTAATTTCACTTTGCTACTCTCCCCACCTGGCCATATAGGATGTTTTTCTTTTCGTTTTAGAAGAAACTGTTTTTCTTACATAGTGTATTGGTAATCTATAGCTGCATGACATATTACATTAAAATTCAGCAGTTTAAAATAATAAACATGACCTGGCCCAGTAGCTCCTGCCTGTAATCCCAACACTTCGGGCTGAGGCAGGAAGATCACTTGAGGCTAGGAGTTCAAGACCAGCCTGGGCGACAGAGCAAGACCCTGTCCCTAAAAAATAAATAAATAAAATGAAAAACAACAAATATGAATTATCTCACATGGTTTCTGAGAACGAAGAATCCTGGAGGAGCTTAACTAGCTTTCTCTGGCTCAAGACATGTGAAGTTATTGGCTGAGGCTGCAGTATTGGGAAAACTTCCCTGGGGCTGGAGCTTTCCCTTCTAAGCACAGGCTGCTGGCAGAGGCTTTAGCTTCTTACCATGTGGGTCTCTCAACAGGGCTGCTAATGACACAGTTTCTCCCAGAGAGAAAGAGAGAGAGAGAACAATGAGGCATGCCACAGTTTTGTAAAAACCTGATCACAGGAGTGACAATCTATCACTTCTGTCAAATTCTATTATCTATAAGAAACTCCCTAAGTCCAGTCCACACTCAAGCGGAGAGGAATTAGCTCCACATTTTGAACGGAGGAGTTTCGAGGAATTTGTGGATCTGTCTTTAAAATCATCATAGTTGACTAAATAGATGGGGAAGGGGTACAGTTTATAAAAACAAACTCTTCATGAAGTCAAATATGACATTTCATTCTCTTAGAAAAAAATTTTTTTTTTTTATGCCAGGCATAGTGACTCACGCCTGTAATCCCAGCACTTTGGGAGGCCGAGGCAGGTGAATCACTTGAGGTCAGGAGTTTGAGACCACCCTGGCCAACATGGTGAAACCCCATCTCTACTAAAAATACAAAAATTAGCTGGGTGTGGTGGCACACACCTGTAATCCCAGCTACTTGGGAGGCTGAGGCAGGAGACTTGCTTGAGCCCAGGAAGCAGAGGTTGCAGTGAGCCGAGATCACGCCACTGCACTCCAGCCTGTGTGACAGGGTAAGACTCCATCTAAAAAAAAAAAAAAAACCATGGCACGGTCATGGCTCATTGCAGCTTTGACCTCCCAGGCTCAGGTGATTTCCCACCTCAGCCTCCTGAGTAGCTGGGATTACAGGCACATACCACCATGCCCAGCTATTTTTTGTATTTTTAGTAGAGATGGGGTTTTGCTATGTTACTCAGGCTGGTCTCAAACTCCTGGACTGAAGCAATCCACCCGCCTTGGCCTCCCAGAGTGCTGGGATTACAGGTGTGGGTCTCTGCACCCAGCTGTTCTTAGAAAATTTTTAATATGACTTGTTATGAACCACACTCATACTCTTCTCAAATTTGACTACGGAGTTATCTTTATTTTGAGACCAAACTTGGAATTACCAAAAACTTTATGACAAACAGAATTGTTCTTACTTTCAAATAAACATACATGAAAGAGCATTCATGATTGCTTAATTTAGTTATCAGTTTAAACTAATAGTCATAATACACAATCTTTCTGCCTCTAGACTTCTAGGAGAGGGGGAAAAAAACACTACCAAAAAAGAATACTTGCCAATCTAACATGAATAATTTGGGGTTTTAATTGCTAATTTAGGCCAGGCACGGTGGCTCACACCTGTAATCCCAACACTTGTGGGAAGCCGAGGTGGGCGGATCACCTGAGGTAGGGAGTTCAAGACCAGCCTGACCAACATGGAGAAACCCCGTCTCTACTAAAATTACAAAATTAGCCAGGCATGGTGGCACATGCCCGTAATCCCAGCTACTCGGAAGGCTGAGGCAGGAAAATCACTTGAACTCCGGATGCTGAGGTTGTGGTGAGCCAAGATCGCAACATTGCACTCTAGCCTGGGCAACAAGAGCGAAACACCATCTCAAAAAAAAAAAAATTGCTAATTTACTTTTGTTAATATATAATGGGCAGTAAAATGGTTAATTGCTACTCTTATCAATGTCTGTTCTTTCAGGAAGGTTTGCTGAAAGGTGGAAATACTACTATTAGCCATGAGGCTTTTGTTTGCTCTGGGATTAGTAAGGTAAAGAGAACCAAAGGCTGGTTGTAGAATCTGTGTAATATTATATATTATCCTAATATATCATTAGATGAAGGCTCTGCTAAATCTTTTTAAAAGACGCCAAAGTCTCTTGTTTAACTTTGCTTTTAAACACTATCTTACAATGTCATAAATCTATTATATATATGTATATGTATGTGTGTGTATATATATACATATATATATTTTTTTTAATTTTTGAGACAGAGTCTCACTCTGTTGCCCAGGCTGGAGTCAGTGGCGCAATCTCAGCTCACTGCAACCTCTGCCTCCTGCGTTCAAGCGATTCTCCTACCTCAGCCTCCCAAGGAGCTGGGATTACAGGCACGTGCCACCACGCCTGGCTAATTTTTGTATTTTTAGTAGAGAGAAGGTTTCACCATGTTGGTCAGGCTGATCTTGAACTCCCGACCTCGTGATCTGCACCCAGCCAATTTATTACATTTTTTATCAAGGCAACAATAGAGGTACAAGATCTTCATTTAGATGTTATAAACCTCAGATGCTGCTTACGTCTTGCTTTCCTTTGTAAAGAAATTAATGGCGTGAACCCGGGAGGCGGAGCTTGCAGTGAGCCGAGATCGCATCACTGCGCTCCAGCCTGGGCTACGGAGTGAGACTGCGTCTCAAAAAAAAAAAAAAAAAGAAATTACTGTTTTTGTTTCTCGGACTGGGCATGGTGACTCACGCCTGTAATCCCAGCAGTTTGGGAGGCTAAGGCGGGTGGATCACGAGGTCAGGAGTTTGTAGGTCAGCCTGGCCAACATGGTGAAACCTCGCGTCTCTACTAAAAATACAAAAATTAGCTCGGCATGGTGGCACGTGCCTGTAATCCTACCTACTCGGGAGCTGAGGCAGGAGAATCGCTTGAAAACGGAAGGCGGAAGTTGCAGTGTGCCGAGATCACACCACTGCACTCCAGCCTGGGTAAAAGAGTGAAAATCCATCTCAAAAAAAAGAAAAAGAAAAAGAAAAGAAATTACTGTTTTCGTTTCTCTACATTTTCTCTGCCATCGCTGCAGAGAACTACTCTCAGTACTTCCTGCTTTTTAAGACCCAACCGGAGCTTTTCTCTTCACTACATCTAGTGCCAAATTACAGAATATTGTCCTGCATATGTATTTTTGTTGTTTAAAAAATGATGCTCTGTGAGGGCAGAAAAAAAGAATAATTCCAGACCCACATCTTCTTCTGCACGGAGGGTCCATGGGCCTCATTTATTCCCGGCTGAAATCCTTGCTGAGGTGGGAAGCCAGAGCCTCCAAAGGCAGTCAGTTCCATTTTTGGGGTTCAATTATTGTTTGCTTGTTTGTTTGTTTGTTTGTTTTAGAGACAGAGTCTCGCTCTGTCATCCAGGCCGGAGTTCAGTGACGCAATCATAACCCATTGCAGCCTTGAACTCTTAGGCTCCAGCAATCTTCCTGTCTCAGCCTCCCAAGGCACGCACCATCATGCCTGGCTAACAGACCAAGTTCTGCCCCTGGACTGGCATGTACTGGTCCAACTTCAATCCTAGCTAATTTTAAATTGTTTTGTAGAAACGGGGTCTTTTCATGTTGCCCAGGCTGGTCTTGAACACCTGGGCTCAAGTGGTCCTCCTGCCTTAGCCTCCCAAATTGCTTGGGTTACAAGCATGAGCTACTGTGCTTAGCTCCATTATTGTTTTGTTTTATTTATTTATTTATTTATTTATTTATTTATTTATTTATTTATATTTTTCGAGATGGAGTCTCACTCTGTCACCCAGACTGGAGTGCAGTGGTGCGATCTTGACTGACTGCAACCTCCACCTCCCAGGTTCAAGCAATTGTCCTGCCTCAGCCTCCCAAGTAGCTGGGATTACAGGCGTGTGCCACCGTGCTTGGATTTTTTTTTTTTTTTTTTGTATTTTTAGTAGAGACAGGGTTTCACCATGCTGGCCAAGCTGGTCTCGAACTCCTGACCTCAGGTGATCTGCCCACCTGGGCCTCCCAAAGTGCTGGGATTACAGGCATGAGCCATCGCACCTGGCCTCCCATTATTGTTTTATACAGCAAATTCGTCTTTAAGTATTCTCATCTATCTCCCTGTTCCTTTAATCAGCTGCATAGTCTCACTTTAAGCCATGCTGCACAGTCTCATTCCTTTTCTCTGCGACTTCAGGGGACTCAAGTATTTTTCTCTTTTCCTTGTTGAACAGTTTTTGTTCTTCCAGTATTCCTTGTATGTTAGGTTTTCTAGATCCTCCCAACCCAGCCCCCTGAATTCTTCAGGTCACCAGTTTTTCTTTTCTTTTCTTTTTTGAGATGGACTTTTGCTCTTGTTGCCCAGGCTGGAGTGTTATGGCATGATCTCTGCTCACCACAACCTCTGCCTCCCGGATTCAAACGATTCTCCTGCCTCAGCCTCCTGAGTAGCTGGAATTACAGGCATCTGCCACCACATCTGGCTAATTTTGTATTTTTAGTAGAGATGGGGTTTCTCCACGTTGATCAGGCTGGTCTTGAACTCCCGACCTCAGGTGATCCTCCCACCTCGGCCTCCCAAAGTGATGGGATTACAGGAGTGAGCCAGTGCACCTGGCCAGGTCACCAGTTTTTCAATAGTTATCTTCTGAGAATCCCATTCCCAGCTAAGAGTTTGGTCAGAGAGACCCAAGTCTGCCCCTGGACTGGCATGTACTGCTCCACTGAGTGACAATGTCCTTGAATATAAAAGTGAGGCACTAACAGGACACAACCCAAGGCTTGCTGTGTGGATTAAGTGGGATCGTGTGAAGCGTTTAGGCCATCACCTGACATATATTAAACATTTAATAAATGTTAGCCACGTGTGTAATTGAAACATAGAATCCCACTTTTATCAACACAAGGCAAGAAGGAACTGCCACCTCCCTAATCCTGATCAGCAGAATATTTTCAATGAAGCTTAAATCCCTATTAGCTTTCTCAGCACCCTCATTATACATGGCTGACTCATACTGAGATAATCAGAACTCCTAGGGCTGTTTTACATATGCTTCTAGTTACCACATATTCTCATCTGTACTTGCACAGTTCGTTTGTGAGTTTGTTTTGCTGTTGTTCTTGTTATGGTGGGTTTTTTTTTTCTTTTTTCTTTTTTTGGAGACAGGATCTTGATGTATTGCCCAGGCTGGTCTTGAACTCCTGGGCTCAAGTGATCCTCCTGCCTCAGCCGCCCAAATTGCTCAGATCACAGGTGTAAGCCACCATGCACAACTGCGGTGGGTTTTTATTAATTATTTATCTTTATTTGATTCTTTATTATTTTTTTTTTGAGATAGAGTCTTGTTTGGCCGCCCAGGCTGTAGTGCAGAGGCCATTCACAGGCATAATCATAACACACTACATCCTTGAACTCCTGGGCTCAAGTGATCCTCCTGCCTCAGTCTCCTGAGTAGCTGGGACTATAGGTGCACACCACCATGCCTGGATTATCCTTGTTTTATTCTAACATATTAAATGCGGGCTACAGAGATAATTTTGGATTCTATGTGTTCATTATCCTTCTCAGCTGCGTGGAACTATTGAAAAGTCCAGTTGCTGTTTGCATCCCTGCCTCTTAGACTTTGCAAGACATAGCATATTCTTTGCCAAAAAGAACAGCCTCCTTCCTCACAGTTCTATGTGCGGCTGGCCTGGGAGCAGCTGCACGTTCCTAGTGAGCTGTAGGCTTGCCATGCTGCTCCAGGCTTCAGTGAATCCTGGGGTATTCCTCTTCCTTGTGAATGTCAAACAGCAGCTGACCTGCATCCTGGGGTGGGGCACTCTTCACATGTAGTTTGTCCAGTAAAACTGTGAGTTATGTTAATGCCAGTGAATTATCATGCTTCAGGTTACAATACCGGCTACCAGGTTCTGTGCATTAGGCTCACGGGAGAAGGTGATGGAATTGCTCAAGAGGATACATAGGACATTTACCCTCACCCCACCCAGACCCCACTCTTACACTCCATTACACTCAGACTTTCAAAACACATGCTCACTTTCTCCTTGTTAGAAAGACAAAAATGCTTACAGGTTTAAATTTCTATCTAGGCCAGGCAAGGTGGCTCACACCTGTAATCCCAGCACTTTGGGAGGCTGAGGCAAGTGGATCACCTGAGGTCAGGAGTTCAAGACCAACCTGGCCGACATGGTGAAACACTGTCTCTACTAAAAATACAAAAATTACCTGGGCGTGATGGTAGGTACCTGTGATTTCAGCTACTCAGAAGGCTGAGGCAGGAGAATCACTTGAACCCTGGAGGCAGAGGTTGCAGTGAGCCAAGATCGTTCCATTACACTCCAGTCCAGGCAACAAGAGTGAAACTCTGTCTCAAAAAAAAAAATATATATATATATATATATATATAAATGTGTTATCTTGGACAAATGAATGAACGTTTCTGGCAAGAGTAAAATGAGGGAGTTGCAGTGAGGTCACCTCCAGGTGCCCAAGAAGCAGAATTCTGTAGTTTATTCCAGTTCTCTGTTTCCACTGAAAAGTAGTCTTGTGTCAAGATCTCATAGTTCATAGTTTAGGTATGTTCCACAGTCCATAGCACTGGACCAAGGATGAAAAGGTCTCCTGATGATCATGATTTCCAACATGAGCCTGCAGCGAAAATTATCTTGGGCATCTCAACATCTCAAAGTCTTCAATTTTCTGGGGGTAAAATTACCTCTTCTAAAAGTTCTTTGCATAGGGAAAATAATATTTTTTTTTTGAGATGGAATCTCACTCTGTCACCCAGGCTAGAGTGCAGTGGTGGGATCTCAGCTCATTGCAACCTCCGCCTTCTGGGTTCAAGCAATTCCCTGCCTCAGCCTCCCAAGTAGCTGAGATTACAGGTGCCCACCACCACGCCCGGGTAATTTGTTTGTATTTTTAGTAGAGACAGGATTTCACCATCTTGGCCAGGCTGGTCTTGAACTCCTGACCTTGTGATCCACCTGCCTCGGCTTCCAAAGTGCTGGGATTACAGGCGTGAGCCACTGCACCCAGCCAGTGGGAAAATGATTTCTAAAATGATATGCAATCTGAATTCCAGATGTAGATATATTTTTATTGGAATTCCTGACCCATAGGTACTTTATATTAAACATCTTTCACACAAAGTGGCTCCTTTTCCTGAATTTTCTTTATAGGTGGGCAGCACCACCCAAGAATCAAGAGAGCCAAACCAAATGTCTTCCCTCTCTTCTCCTGGGCTCCAGCCCCGTTGTCCATCCTGCTGACCATTTGGTCAACAAATGCTGTTGATACAAGTTACCTTGTATCAGTCAAAACTGCCCTCTCCTTAGCTGGGCGTGGTGGCGGGCACCTGTAATCCCAGCTATTCAGGAGGCTGAGGCAGGAGAATCACTTGAACCCAGGAGGCCGAGGTTGCAGTGAGCCGAGATCACGCCATCGCACTCCAGCCTGGGTGACAGAGCGAGACTCCATCTCAAAAAACAAAACAACAAAACTGCCCCCTTTTTCTGCCTCCCCTGATACTGCCTGTGTCCAGGCCTTTCTCTGTAACCACCTCTGTTTTCTCTCTCAGTCCTCCTGTCCATGGTCTACTGTGAGGCCGGTGCAATCATTTCCGGAATACGATCTGGTCACGAGGCTTCCCTGACAATTCAGAGCTCTCTCCGTGGTGTGACACTCAAGGCCCACAGAATCCAGAGCCTACTGCCCTGCAGCCACAGGTGCTGCTCTTCTTCCACGGGATGCCCAGGGCTTCAGTCCCATTCCTTCTTGTTTCTACTGGCTGACTTCACTGTATCCTTTGAGACTTAGCCAAAGCGTTGCCTCCCTTGAAGAAAGGAAACATCAGGGGTCCTTCCCACGATGTTTTACCATGGTGGATTTAGGTGCCTGTTCGCCCACACGCCCCCTTACTGGACTGTAAGATTCTCGAGTAGAGGAATGGTATCTTTGATGCCAGGGCAGTAGGAGGAATTCCATGAGAGCAGACTACATAAGCACAATTTTGCTGCCTGTACTTTTTTTCTATCGCACAATTCTATTGAAATCTCCTTTCTGGTTTAAATTATGGAGAGAAAATAAATAAACTAAAGATGGTCTGGATGGGAAGAGTTTATCTAAAAAGAATTTTGTCCAAAGCAGTGATGATCCCAAATAAAACTTTCATCTTCTTGAAATTCCTCAGAAAATACTGTATGCAGGGAGAAAGTTTTCTTAAAATGTCCTCATTAGTTAGTTTTCTCAGCAAATATTTACTGAGGGCATACTGTTTGCTAAGCCCTGAAATAAGCGTTGGGTGATGGCATGAAGAGATGAGGCCAAGTCCTTGTCCTTGCAGAGTTTAGAATCTGGTGGGGAATTAAATACTAAAAAACAAAAAGGCTGGAATATGAATCAGCAGTTAATCGACAAAGGCTGGGTGCTGACGTAGACAATAACAGTAGAGCCTATGCAGATGGGGTGGTTTGAGATGGTGTATTAGTCTGTTCTCACATTGCTATTAAAGACATACATACCTGAGGCTGGGCATGGTGGCTCACGCCTATAATCCCAGCACTTTGGAAGGCTGAGGTGGGCGGATCACCTGAGGTAGGGAGTTCAAGACCAGCCTGACCAACATGGAGAAACCCCGTCTCTACTAAAAATACAAAATTAGCCAGGCATGGTGGGGCATGACTGTAATCCCAGCTACTCAGGAGGCTGAGGCAGGAGAATCACTTGAACCCGGGAGGCAGAGGTTGCAGTGAGCCAAGATCGCACCATTGCACTCCAGCCTGGGCAATAAGAGCAAAACTCCATCTCAAAAAAAAAAAAAAAAAAAAAGAAAAAGAAAAAGAAAAGAGGCTGGGCGCGGTGGCTCAAGCCTGTAATCCCAGCACTTTGGGAGGCCAAGGCAGGCGGATCACAAGGTCAGGAGATCGAGACCATCCTGGCTAACACGGTGAAACTGCATCTCTACTAAAAATACAAAAAATCACCCGGGTGTGGTGGCGGGGGCCTGTAGTCCCAGCTACTCTGGAGGGTAAGGCAGGAGAATGGCATGAACCTGGGAGGCGGAGCTTGCAGTGAGCCGAGATCACGCCACTGCACTCCAGCAGCCTGGGCAACAGGGCAAGACTCCGTCTCAAAAAATAAAAAAAAAATAAATAAATAAAACAAAAAATAAAAAGAAAAAAAATGAACAAAAGCTGGGCACGGTGGCTCACGCCTGTAATCCCAGCACTTTGGGAAGTTGAGGTGGGTGGATCACCTGAAGTCAGGAGTTCGAGACCAGCCTACCAACATGGTGAAACCCTGTCTCTACTAAAAACACAAAAAATTAGCTGGGCGTGGTGGCAGGCACCTGTAATCCCAGCTACTGGAGAGGCCGAGGCAGGAGAATTCCTTGAACCCAGGAGGCAGAGGTTTTGGTGAGCTGAGATCACACCATTGCACTCCAGCCTGGGCAACAAGAGCGAAATTCTATCTCAGAAAAAAAAAAAAAAAAAAACAGAAAATGAACAAAAGACATGAAAAGACATTGTGCTGAAGAGGGTATACAGATGACAAATAAACACACATGAAAAGATGTTCAAAATCATTAACCATCAGGGAAATGCAAATTAAACCAGAGTGAGATATCACTACACATCTGTTAGGATATTTAAAGTAAAAAATAGTGACAACACCAAGTGCTGTCAAGAAGGATGCAGAGAAACTGGATCACTCATACACTGATGAGTATTTAACATGGTATATACATATCATGGAATACTACTCAACCATGAAAGGAATAACTATTGATAGTTCATGCAAAACCTTGAATGAATCTGGGGGACAGAAAGCCAATCCCCAAAGGTAACATACTGTATAATTCCATTTTTATAATTTTTTTTTTTTGAGACAGGAGTCTTGCTCCCAGGCTGGAGTGCAGTAGCTTGATCTTGGCTCACTTCAACCTCCATCACCTGGGTTCAAGTGATTCTCCTGCCTCAGACTCCTGAGTAGCTGGGATTAGAGGAGCCTACCACCATGCCTGGCTGATTTTTCTATTTTTAGTGGAGACAGGGTTTCGCCAGGTTGGCCAGGCTGGTCTTGAACTCCTGACCTCAGGTGATCCGCCTGCCTCAGCCTCCCAAAGTGCTGGGATTACAGGCATGAGCCACCACACCCGCTATGTAATCTTGAAATGAAAAAAAGTTTAGAAGGAAAGAGCAGATTAGTGGTTACTCATAATTAGGGTAGGAGATGGGTGTGGTTATACAAGAGCATTAAAAGAAATCCTTGTGATGGAACTCTCTGCACCTTGACTGTGGTGGTGAACACACATAAAATTTATAGCATAAATACACATGCACACAAATAAATATAAGTAAAACTGGGGAAATTTGAAAAGAGTCAGTAGAGTATATCAATGCAGAGATCATACATAGAGAGAGAGAGTGAGAGAGAGAGAGAGAGGCTAGAGTGCAGTGGTGCAATCACAGCTCACTGTAGCCTCAAACTCCTGGGCTCAAGTGATGCTCCCACCTCAGCCTCCAGAGTAGCTGTGACCATAGGCACAAGTTACCCAACTGGGCTACTTAAAAAAAAAATTGGTGCTCACTTTGGCAGCACATATACTAAAATTGGAATGATACATGGCCCTTGTGCAAGAATGACACGTACATTCATGAAGCAGTCCATACATACATATATATATATATATATATATTTATTTTTTATTTTTTTTTTTTTTTTTTTTTTGGAGACGGAGTCTTGCTCTGTCACCCAAGCTGGAGTGCAGTGGTGTGCTCTCGGCTCACTGCAACCTCCGCCTCCCGGGTTCAAGTGATTCTCCTGCCTCAGCCTCCTGAGTAGCTGGGACTACAGGCACACACCACAATGCCTGGCTAATTTTTTGTATTTTAGTAGAGATGGAGTTTCACTGTGTTGCCCAGGCTGGTCGCAAACTCCTGAGGTCAGGCAATCCTCCCGTCTCAGCCTCCCAAAGTGCTGGGATTACAGGCATGAGCCACCACACCTGGCCGGTTTTTGTATTTTTAGTAGAGACGGGATTTCACCATGTTAGCCAGGCTGGTCTTGAACTCCTGACCTTGGGTGATCCACCCACCTTGGCCTCCCAAAGTGTTGGGATTACAGGCATGAGCCACTGTGCCCAACCCATATTGTTTTTTAATTATATTAAAAAAAATCTGTAGAGACAGGGTCTTGCTATGTTGACCAGGGTAGTCTCAAACTCCTGGGCTCAAGCGATCCTCCCTCCTTGGCCCCACAAAGTGATGGGATTACAGGGCTGACCACCACACCCAGCCCAAAGTTGATATCCTGATTGTGATGACATACCACAATTTCACAAGATGTTATTATTGGGCGAAACTGGGTAAAATTGTGAATAGGCTCTTTATTATTTCTTACAACTGCATGTAAATCTATAATTATCTGATTTTCAATTTTTAAATTAAAAAAAACTGGTAAAAAGGGATTTGAGGAAATGATATTAACAAGTATGCCAAAAAATATATAAAAGAAATACAAGAAAAATGAATAAAAAGAAAAAAGAAGAAAAAAATCTCTGAAGAGAATGGGAGTTGAGCGTGGGGGAAGTTAGACTGAAAGCCGGGATACCAGTGAAGAGGCGGCTGCCATGGAGATACCAAATGATGACTGAGACCACGGGGCTGAGGGGAGAATCACGATGGAGAGGAAGAGAACTGGGGTTGATACGAGCTCTAGCGTCTAGACCTTCCACACTTGAAAAGAATTTTCCCAGAGAGCTTCCCAAAGACCCAAATTTGCAAGAACCATGATAACATATAATAAAAATATCAGTATCAATGACATATAATGAAACATTCATCAACATTCCTCTTCCTTTAGTCACAGTGATAAAAAACAAGAACAAGTCGGTTGCGGTGGCTCACACCTGTAATCCCAGCACTTTAGGAGGCCGAGGCGGGCAGATCACGAGGTCAGGAGATCGAGACCATCCTGGCTAACACGGTGAAACCCCGTCTCTACTAAAAATACAAAAAAAATTAGCAGGGTGTGGTGACGGGTGCCTGTAGTTCCAGCTACTCGGGAGGCTGAGGCAGGAGAATGGTGTGAACCCAGGAGGCAGAGCTTGCAGTGAGCCGAGATCTCGACACTGCACTCCAGCCTGGGTGACAGAGCGAGACTCTGTTTCAAAAAAAAAAAAAAAACAAAACACAAGAACAAAGTCAAAGTACGAGTGGATTCTGGGCTCTGGAAAGTCTTGTGGGGTCTCACCTTCACTGCCCTCCCTCTCCCCTCCTACTTCTTGTAAATGGAATCTGGCGGCAGATTCCATTCCAGGTCCAAGCAATGGCCTGGACTTTGCCCTTCATTGTTACCTTGAATGACAAGGGGGATAAGGAAGATGGCTAGGCGGGTTTGCTTCCCACTTCCCCAGGAACCCTGGAAATGCACCATTGCATGCATGCCACACCCTCTTCACATCCATGCGTCTCCTTTCCACCCATTCCTGAGATTAAATCTCATTCCTTCTGCACGATGCACTTTCTATACAGACCTTGGAAGGCGATCTTGGTAGAGATGTTAAATCTCTGGGTATCAAGGGCCTTCTCGACTGTTGTTTCCAGGTGACTGGGACAGTGTTTTTCTCTGGGTGAGATCAAACGACTTACACTAGAAAGGCCTTCAGAATCACAGACAATGATTTAAGAACTAAACAAAATCCTAGCCCAAAAGATAGGAGACAATCCAAAGAAAGTAAAGAATAATTCCAACACAAATGTGAAAAATAGATAAGTGATAATGTACAGAAGATACAACATCTACCTACATTTATTATATTAAAATCACTAAGGATCGGCTAGGCTTGGTGGCTCATGCCTGTAAGCCCAGCATTTTGGTAGGCTGAGGTGGACAGATTACTTGAGTCCAGGAGTTCAAGGCCAGCCTGGGCAACATGGTGAAACCTCACCTCTACCAAAAAAAATACAAAAATTAGCTGGGTGTGGTGGCACTTGCCTGTGGTTCCAGCTACTTGGGAGGCTGAGGTGGGAGGATCTCTTGAGCCCAGAGGAAGAGGTTCCAGTGAGCCATAACCACACCACTGCACTCCAGCCTGGACAACAGAGCGAGACCCTGTCTCAAAAAAAAAAGAAAAAGAAAAAGGAAAGAAAAAAAGATGCTAAGAATGAAGAGAACCAAGCTGTGTAGCTGTAAGATATTATAGATTGTGACTGTTTTCATGTCACCGGTTCACAGTGACTTGAATTTCCAGGGAAGTACTAGACATCTGGCCCTTTGTAACAGACATTGTGGCTTTCCAATAACCAGGCCAGAGGAGGGAGATGAGGAGGTACAGAAGTGTCCTGGTGAAATGCAAAGGATGGTTCAACTACCGGAGGGTCCAAGTGGCCCTTTCCCAGTTACCTCTCCCGCATTCCCGAGTGATCAGGCACAGAAGACACCAGCTACAAGATAACCAAGTCCTTACGAAATCAGGAGGCAAGTTTCACAGGTGCCCCCAAATCAACCTCAAAGAGCTGACAGCTAACTTATAGTTTTGGGAGATTTGCAACTAAAATGAAAGTTCAGAAATGAGTCAAGTATCCAGATTCAGAGTGGGATGGAATATCACATTTGGGATGGTGTGGGAGGTGATGGAACTACCAGGAATGAGAATCCTGGGGGAGAATGACTAGAACTAAAAATGAAAATAAAAATAAAACACAAAATCATACTGGGCACCTGAAAATGCAAGATAAAGCTCTAAAAAAAAAAAAGAGAGACCATCTATTTGTTTTCATGATAACTCACCATTTTGTCTACTTCTCTATCTCTTGAAAAATGTACTTTTAAAAAGATTTACTTTGTAGCATATATGTGGATGAAATCTTTTCACTGTTTAGGTACCTTACTGAGGGCTGCCGCCTCCTCCTCCCACTCTTCCCCTCCCTGCCTCCTCCTCCTCGTTTTTCTCTTCTTCTTTGGTCTTTTTGTCCACATAAAACAAAATCATTTAGCCCTCCGTATCCGCAGATTCCACCAATCGCAGAGGGAAAATACAGTATTTGGCCGGGAGCGGTGGCTCACCTCTGTAAACTCAGCACTTTGGGAGGCTGAGGCAGGAGGATTGCTTGAGTCTAGGAGTTTCAGACCAGCCTGGGCAACACAGTGAGACCCCATCTCTTAAAAAAAATAACAAAAAGAAGGCTGGGTGTGGCAACACAGTAAGACCCCATCTCTTAAAAACAACAACAACAACAAACAGAAGGCCGGGTGCGGTGGCTGGGATTACATGCCTGTAATCCCAGCACTTTGGGAAGCCAAGGCAGGAGGATCACCTGAGGTCAGAAGTTCGAGTCCAGCCTGGCCAACATGGTGAAATCCCATCTCCACTAAAAATACAAAAATTAGCCAGGCATGGTGGCGCGTGCCTGTAGTCCCAGCTACTCAGGAGGCTGAGGCAGGACAATCACTTGAACCTGGGAGGTGGAGGTTGCAGTGAGCCGAGATTGTGCCACTGCACTCCAGCCTGGGCGACAGCGAGAGTGAGACTACGTCTCAAAAACGAAAACAAAAAGAAAAAAGAAAATACAGTATTCGTAGGACATGAAGCGTGCAGAGATGGAGGACTGACTTTTCACATCCCATAAGGCTGATTAGGGCACCTGATCACCCTTGGATTTTGGAATCTGCAGGGGATCCTGGTACCAATCCCATGTGGATCCCAAGGGATGACAGTAAATATCACATCTTTCTAAACATTTGGTAAAATCTTAAATAGCCTTATTTCACTCCAAATGCACACCCTTTCTTTGTGAAGTCTTCCTAAGAGACAGTCTTCGTCATATTCTCTGCCCCACTTCTCCATTAGACAGAAGAGATTTGCTCCTTATGTGACCCCTTCCATGTTCCAGCTGAGAACCGTGAGGGCCTTCTTTTTATCTTTGTATTTCGAAGGTTACTACAGGGCCTGTCACACAGCTTACTCAATAGCCCTAGCTCAAGAAAATATGTTGAATAAAAAGAATCCAAACAAAAAAAGTACTCAGTAGGATGAAATTAAGTCATCACAATCATTAGCTCTTCTGGTGACATGATTTGTAAGGCCTGTGACAAAGTTCCAGAAGGCAACACTGGTCTCACTCATGGTTTTATCATCATTCCTATACCTGTTTCTATAAAATATTGTAGAGTCTTCTTTAGTTAGTGCCCAGCCTCAAGATGACGATCTAAGTCTCTGACCACAGCTCAGTTTTGGGCAGACTGGTGGAGAATCCTCAAGCCAAAGTCTTTCATTAAAGGCATCTCAAGTCTTCCAGGACTGGCCTGTATTAGTGCCATGTGTGACAGGAACACAATTGGGATCTCGAGGGGCAGCGGCTGGCCTGTCAGTTATGCTCTTCACAGTGGGTCTGAGCACCACAGCTCATCTGTTGAGTTTTTTAAGCTGTTGATTTTATTTTTCATTGTTAGGTTTTCTATTTGGGTCTTTATCAGATCCACAAGTTTTTGCTTCTATTCTAGTTGGTTTCACTTTCTCAGTTCTTGCTCTTTTTATGGATATCATTGAGAATTCTTAGCATTCGCATTTAGAAATATTTCTCAGACTGTTCTAATTACTTTTATTTCATTAGAAGTGTATTTGGGTTGTTCATATAGTTGGCTTTATCAATTTAATTTATCCAAAAAGTATTTATTGAGCACTTACTATATCAGTATTTTCTTCCTTTCTTATTTATTTATTTATTTTGAGACAGAGTCTCGCTCTGTCGCCCAGGCTGGAGTGCAGTGGCACAATCTCGGCTCACTGCAACCTCCGCATCCCGGGTTCACGCCATTCTCCTGCCTCAGCCTCCCGAGTAGCTGGGACTACAGGCACCTGCCACCATGCCCGGCTAATTTTTTGTATTTTTAGTAGAGATGGGGTTTCACTGTGTTAGCCAGGATGGTCTCGATCTCCTGACCTTGTGATCTGCCCACCTTGGCCTCCCAAAGTGCTGGGATTACAGGCGTGAGCCACCTTGTCCGGCCAGTATTTTCTTTACGTGTTTGGAATCTTTTTTATTTTTAGAGACAGGGTCTCCTCTCTGTTGCCCAGCTTGGAGTAAAGTGGTGTGATCATAGCTCACTGCAGCCTCCAATTCCTTGCTGAAGCCATCCTCCTGCCTCAGCCTCCCACGTATGAGTAGCTGGGACTACAGGGGTGAGCCACCATGCCCACCTACTTTTAAGAAATTTTTGAGAGACAGTGTCTCGCTATGTTGCCCAGACTAGTCTTAAACTCCTGGCTTCAGGCAATCCTGTCATTTCAGCCTCCTGAGTTGCTGAGAGGCACTGTGCTTGTATTTAGAATTTTTATTTGCAGGCAAATCTAGAGTGGGACATTTCTTTGTCTCTCTCCTTTCCTCCTTCTATCTCTCCCTATACTCTGCTTTTTCTGTTAGGTCAGCTCTATCCAATAGAACTTTCTGCAATGATGGCCGGGCGCGGTGGCTCACGCTTGTAATCCCAGCACTTTGGGAGGCCGAGGCGGGCGGATCACGAGGTCAGGAGATCGAGACCACTGAGAAACCCCGTCTCTACTAAAAATACAAAAAAATTAGCCGGGCGTGGTGGCGGGCGCCTGTAGTCCCAGCTACTCGGGAGGCTGAGGCAGGAGAATGGCGTGAACCCGGGATGTGGAGTTTGCAGTGAGCCGAGATCGCGCCACTGCACTCCAGCCTGGGTGACAGAGCGAGATTCTGTCTCAAAAAAAAAAAAAAAAAAAAAAAAAAAAAAAAAAAGGAACTTTCTGCAATGATGGAAGTATTTTGTATCTGCACTATCCAGTACAATAGCACTAGCCACATGTGGCTATGGAGTACCTGGAAGATAGCTAATGAGACTGAGAAACTGAATTTTAAATTTTAATTTTAATGAATATAAATTTGAATATATGTAGCCACATAAGGCTAGTGGCTACTGTGCTGGTCAGTGTAGGTAGTATTTTAGTAATTGCCTGACTGGGCTCCCTAACCAAGAACCAGAACTTCTATGGGCGGCTGGAGCAAGGGATATTCTAGATCTTGTCATTGGACGAGGGCAGAGGGTGGCTCAATTCCTAGTCTCTGAGCTATGCCTGAGCTCTTTCTAGGAATACATTTTAATATAAACCATGGCCCCAGGTTACAGATTTTGGGAGCCTTCACTCAGGAACAGTGGATCCCTATCCCAGGCTCTAACTTTAAGCTGTGGGTCTTCCACTGTATCAGATGGGGCATCTTTCTTCCTTGTTATCCCACAAAAATCACACTCTGGCCTGGCCTACCTTCTCCCAGACCCAAGGCATGTCAGGCTGCATCTTCATTGTGTCCACTGCTCTCAGTTTTCTTCTCTTACTGACCCATTGTCATTTACATTTTGTTTTGGGCACAGCCATAACTTTACGGCTTTTTCTTTCTGTGCTTTAACTAATGGTGCAGTGTATTTGGAATTCAGAAAGCTAGACTGAATCTGCGAAGTCCTAACAAATGGGATAGAGTTTCTGTATTTTTTAACAGGTGGATGGTAATATAGGTAGAACGGGTCATCAAAGTGCCAAAACTATCTTAAGAAGCAGTTTGGAATTTGACTCTTTTGTTGTATTTGTATTGTGAAGATGCAAGTGCTGTGGGGAAGTGTGACAAGACCACTGCTGAAGTCTCCCTGGGTGTGGCCCTCAGCTCTGCAGGGTGGGGCACCTAGGGCTGACAGGCAACTGACACCACCCCAACTTCAAAACCTTCACCATGATGCCAGCAAAGCTTACGCTTCAAACCCATTCACTTGCGCTGGTCCTTTCCGATGCCCTGGGAACAATTTCATATTTGCCAGTTTCTGTTCTTTTGTTTTTCTTTTTTTTTTTTTTTGAGACAGGGTCTCGCTCTGTCGTCCAGGTTGGAGTGCAGTGGTGCAATCATGGCTCACTGTAGCCTCTATCTCCTGGAGCTCAAGCAATTCTTCCATCTCAGCCTCCCCAGTAGCTGGGACTATAGGCCTGTGCCAACACACCCGGCTAACTTCTTAAATTTTTTTGTAGAGATGGGGTCTCGCCATGTTGTCCAAGCTGGTCTGGAACTCCTGGGCTCAAGTGATCCACCCACCTTGGTGTTCCAAAGTGCTAGGATTACAGGTGTGAGCCACCGCCCCAGCCTGTGTTCTTTTCTTAAAGACAGCCTCCCTAATTGCAAAAAAATTTTCAGGCTGCACAGACCCTGGATATACCCCTGCAAAGCACTGAAGGTTAAATAAAAGTGCAGATTTCCAGTGGAGGAGGTAATTTTCTAGAGAGTAGCTCTCTGTGGGTATTGAAGTGCTAGGAGGTTGCATTAATCTTCAACATGTTGCTTGGGTTGCTCGGAGAGCCAAGAGAGATAAGATGGTCTTGGTTAGCTCAGGCACAACATGTAAATTTCAGAGCTATTCACACCCAACTTCAAAGTGTGTCTATAGTTCCCATGTGTGACCAATTCAGTATGCATGATATCTCTTCCCAAGATAATATTTGATTAACTCTGCCCAAAATCTTACTTACTGGCTTTTTCTTTCTTTAAGATTCCATTACTCGCCACCTGCCAGTTCTTAGTTAACATAATTCTTTCTTTGTTAGGGTAAAATATAATAGATTAAATAACAGCTTTCAAGACTCCACCTTAGTTGCCCTTTAATGAAATCTGACTATTCCCTAATCCCCTCAACTTTGTATTCACGGGTCATCTTTTAGGGTGGGTTAATCCTATCACCCACTCTACAGATTCACTGTTCCTAGTTTAGTTGTCTGAAAGTCATCTTGTTTCCAGTCTCAGGGTAACCTCACTGTCATCTGCATGCATTGACTGCATACTTAGTGGCAACATGTCATTAACGTCTTGAAACTCTAAGCACAATTTGAAGTTAATAATAGTTATACAATTAAAAATTGGAAAAAAGTCTTACAGAGAACAGATATGTAAAAGTCTTCTCTCTTTCCTATATTTACTGGGGAAAACTAGAAGGTCTCAAATCCAGATGAAGCACTTTATGTTTCATTATACAGACAGCAAAAGCAGAATAACCACAGACAAGGAGGGCAAGAGAAATATTTTATCCTTCCTCAAGGAACCACTTCAAGTGATATGGATTAATTGTATTGTTAACAATCCCTGCTTTAGACACAAGGCACATTCAGTGGAGAACGTAAATAGTAACAGTAGAATATTTGCCTTCAAAGAGCTTAAACCTAGCTCAAGAAGCAAAACTTACAAATGCAACATGATTTTGAACAGTCATTTTAAAAATTATTAATAATTATAAACAATTATTGGAGATAAGCCAGAAACGTGAAGCCTGAAAGAAGGAAAATAATAACAAAACCAACAATGATGATTGCCATTTACTGAAGACCTACTATGAGATGCTCACTAGAGTGGTACTTTTATTTAGTATCTACATTTTACACATGAAGAAACTGATGTTTGAAAAAAAAAAAAAGAAATTGAGGTTTTAAGAGGTTGTAGCCAAGATACAGAGAGTTATGATTTAAACCATCACTCCCAGCCTGGGCAGGGATTTGAGGGAAAGCAATCTAGAGCGAATGAAGTGAACTAAGGCACTCAGGAATGACTAGGCTGACTTAGCTCGAGGGCAGTAGAAAGGAAAGAGGTGGGGTAAACTGGCAGCTGAGAGGAGGAGGGGCTGGGTGTCCCAGTAAGCTTAGTCCTCTGGAGCTGGTGTGATAAGCTTGCAGAAAGTTACCGTGAGGAGTGGTTATCTTGTCATATGGCTTTTTGCAGACCTAGAATCTGAAGACCTAGTGGGAAATGGAATGGTCTTCACAATTAGTATCAGCATTTACAAGAATCTACACAGATGAAAACCCATCATCTGGGAGGCTGCCTAGACCAACAATAAACAAAGATATAAGCAAGATAGTAAAGTTTGGTAAAAGGGCTAGGAGTGCAACAAACAGGGTAGCAACAGAGTAACTGGGGTGAGGGAGCCAAGTTCAGACAGGGAGTTGTATAGACAGGAAGATTGGTCCAAAATGCTCTTTTCAGCCACTCCTAGTCGCACTAAAATAGCAACTCATGGAGTGTTATGTATATATTTGAAATGTATGCATGTATATATTTCAAAATTACATGAAACTACAAAGATGTCTAATATCATGTTTACTTTTGTAAAACTAACTATAAGGAATGTGCCCTTGAAGAACATAAAAAAGTATATAAACTTAATTCAAAGTCCATGATTTTGTAGGGAAGTTTCTAGTTGGAAGAAAATATTATTTGAAACAGATTTAAAATTTTTCCTTTTTTACCTTTTTTTTTTTTTTTTGAGACACAGTCTCACTCTGTCGCCTAGGCTAGTGTGCAATGGCATGATCTTGGCTCACTGTAAACTCTGCTTCCCGGGTTCAAGTGATTCTCGTGCCTCAGCTTCCTGAGTATCTAGGACTACAGGTGCGTGCCATGACGCCCAGCTAATTTTTTGTATTTTTAGTAGATATGGGGTTTCACCATATTGGCCAAGCTGGTCTTTAACTCCTGACCTCAGGTGATCCGCCCACCTCAGCCTCCCAAAGTGCTGGGATTACAGATGTGAGCCACTGCGCTCAGTGTACATTTCTTATTTAAAAAAATATAGAGATAGGGGTCTTGCTATGTTGCCCAGGCTGGTCTCGAACTACTGGCCTCATGCAGTCTTCCTACCTCGGCCACCCAAAGTGCTAGTATTACACGTGTGAGCCACCATGCTCATCTTCAATGCATTCTGAGAGATATAGAGAATCATAGTTTTATAAGGCAATGTTTTCTTTTTTGGTTCATCTTTCTTTTCTTTTCTTTTTTTTTTTTTTTTTGAGACAGGGTCTCATTCTGTCCTCTGTCACCCAGGCAGGAGTGCAGTGACATGATCATGGCTCACTGCAGCCTTGACCTCCTAGGCTCAAACAATTCTTCCACCTCAGCCTCCCAAGTAGCTGGAGGCATGCACCACCATGCCTGGCTAATTTGTTTTACTTTTTGTAGAGACAGTGTCTTGCCATGTTGACCAGGCTGGCCTCAAATTCCTGGGTTCAAGTGATCCTCCTGCCTCTGCCTCCCAAAGTGGTGAGATTACAGGTGTGAGCCACTATACCCAGCCAAGGCAATGTTTTTACTTCAAAATACAGACACACAGGGCCGGGCACGGTGGCTCACGCCTGTAATCCCAGCACTTTGGGAGGCAGGCGAATCACTTGAGATCAGGAGTTTGAGAACAGCCTGGTCAACATGGTGAAGCCCCGTCTCTACTAAAAATACAAAAATTAACTGGGCGTGGTGATGTGCGCCTGTAAGTCCCAGCGACCTGGGAGGCTGAGGCCTGGGAGGCAGAGGTTGCAGTGAGCTGAGACTGTGCCACTGCACACCAGCCTGGGCGACAGAACAAGACTCTGTCTGAAAAAAAAAAAAAAAAAAAAGGAATTCAAGTCATGGCAAGTAATCCATAAGGTTCACACATGAGAACGTTAAGAGAAAAGAATGGAAAACCAGGGTGGGAACGTGGGACCTGGAGTTCCAGGTCAAGGACTCTAGACTCTATTCCATGTGGTGTTTCAGTGGACTATCCACATAAATAAGCACTGCTCTAGAATGGCAATGGTGCACAGATTTGGAGTAGGTGGAGTAGGCAGAGCGGAGACTGGGAGAGCTGGAAGGATAGTCAGGAATGACAGGTTATTGAGGCCTAGGTCCTGGTAGCAGCAATGAAATGAAAAATGATTTGACAGCCTGGGCAACATAGTGAGACCCCTGTCTCTACAGAAAAAAAAATTGACCTGGCACAGTGTCTCAGGCCAGGTGCTCCCAGCACTTTGGGAGGTCAAGGCAGGAGGATCTCTTGATCCCAGGAATTCAAGACAGGCCTGGGCAACATAGGGAGACCCTGTCTCTAAAAAAAAGATTAAAAAATAAAAATTAAAAAAAATTAGCCAGGAGTGGTAATACCTGCCTGTAGTCCCAGCCATTCAGCAGGCTGAGGTGGGAGGACCATTTGAGCCCCTAAGGTCAAGACTGCAGTGAGCTGTGCTCATGCTAATACACTCCAGCATGGGCAGCAACAGAGAGAGACCCTGTCTCAAAAACAAACAAACAAACAAACAAAAAACAGTGATGTGAAACATGGGGGAGAGTCAGCAGAACTTCATCAGTGGTTTGGATGTGAGTATGGAACAGATTAGGAACCTCTCATTACTCTGTGGTTGGGTGGAGAAGGAATAGTGGCAAAAATTAATGAGAACTCAAGAGGAAGACTGGTTTGGGGAGGAAGATGGTAAGTCTGGATTGGGTTTTATTGCCTGTAAGATGCTAGTAGGTCATGAAAGTGGAACTATCGAGTTCCTTGCTAAAGTGTGGTCCGCAGAGCAGCAGCATGCAATCCCCCAGGAGCATGTTAAAACTGTGGTGCTCGAGACGGCTGGCCTGCTGAATCAAATCTGCGTCATAAACCTGCACTTGTTAAACCCTGGTCTCTGACTTAGCGTCATACTGCTGAGGAAATAACCAAACTTCCTATACTCTGGTCATTAAAACTTCTAGGACTTTTTTTTTTTTTTTTTTTTTTAGACAGTCTTACTCTGTCACTCAGGCTGGAGTGCAGTGGCACATCTCAGCTCACTGCAGCCTCAACTTCTGAGGCTCAAGAGATCCTCTCACTTCAGCCTCTCGAGTTGCTAAGACTCGGTTAATTTTTTGTACTTTTGTAGAGACAGGGGTCTTGCCATGTTGCCCAGGCTGGTCTTGAACTCCCTGGCTCAAGCGATCCACCCCACCTGCCTCAGCTTCCCAAAGTGCTGGGATTACAGGCATGAGCCACTGTGCCCAGACAGCTTCTAGTATTTAGGGTGTGTTTTGCAGATGTGGTTACTGCAAAGGAGCTGCAGAAGAAATAGATTTGTAAAGTTTGCATGAGACCCTTTAAAAAATTCTGCCTGTAGGCTGGGCACAGTGGCTCATGCCTATAATCCCAGCATTTTGGGAGGCCAAGGCGGGCAGATCACCTGAGGTCAGGAGTTCAAGACCAGCCTGGCAAACATGGTGAAACCCCATCTCTACTAAAAATACAAAAATTAGCCAGGTGTGGTGGCAGCCACCTGTAATCCCAGCTACTCAGGAGGTTGAGCCAGGAGAATCGCTTGAACCCGGGAGGCGGAGGTTGCAGTGAGCCAAGATCGCGCCACTGCGCTCCAGCCTGGGTGACAGAGCAACACTCCATCTCAAAAAAAAAAAAAAAAAAAAAAATTCGGCCTGTAAAGGCTACCCAAGGCAAAGGACACCTGTGGACCATGCATACAGCTGGGCCATAGCTGCTGACTCATCTGCCCGATGCAGCACTCAGTTGCTCTGTATTTCACACATTTTTCTCTGTATTTAAGAGCAGCTATAATAACATCAAAGAGAAAATTACTTATAGAAGTTTTAAAGAGCATGTCAAATTTTAAGAATTTACATATAGATATTAAATAATAAGCGAGAATTTGGGTAGACTAGCATAACTATAAAATGAATATCTTATTCTCAAAACTCTTCATGTTTTAAATATGATGTTTTCATCTTAATTGCATAAGTCTGTTCCTAAAACTCACCACAAAACAGACATCTATGTGTGAGAAATCATTTCCCAGTCTCACAAAGAAAAAAATCATAACTATGACATTTTCTAATATGTGGTTTATACAAATGCATAGACAATCCTTTCCTTTTCTGTTTGTTCCTTTTTTAAAATCAGATATATACAGATACTACACTATAGTATAGTACACACTGTACTATACTCACTCAATGCAACCTCTGCCTCCCGGGTTCAAGCAATTCTCATGCCTCAGCCTCTTGAGTAGCTGGGACTACAGGCATGTGCCACCACACCCAGCTAATTTTTGTATTTTTAGTAGAGATGGAGTTTCACCATCTTGGCCAGGCTGGTCTCGAACTCCTGACCTCGAGTGATCTGCCCACCTCGGCCTCCCAAAGTGCTGTGATTACAGGCATGAGCCACCACACCCGGCCAACACACATTTCTGGATGTTAAAATTTAATCGAAATCCTCAACAAGAGGGAAAAAATCAGAAGTGACTTTCATTTGTAGAATGTGCAGAAGCAGTATGTTTACCAATGGTGGGTGGAGTGGTGGGGGGGCTTGTAAAATGATCTGTAAATAAAATGTTCCTGCTCCATGGACTGTTTAAATCAGAAACAGAATTATTAGGATGAACCACATGAAACTCCCATTTTCATAGGTCAAACTGGTCAATTATTGGTCAAATGTTGGCAATTTTATATGGTGCAGCTTCTACTGTAATTAATCGGTTTCTTATGCGTCACCCTATGCAGTAACTAGGCAATAAAGTAGAAAGCAAAGCAAATGGTGTACATGTAGGATTTTTCTCTTTCATGTGGTTGGTTTTCAGTGTTGCACTGCCTCTATAATGCTATTGCTTCACTGACTTTCTTAATGACAACTCTGTAACTTGACTGCCAAGAAAGAAACTCAATTGTGATGAGCCATTGGTTACAGTGCCCTTGTCTGATAATTGCTCCAACCATCAGAAAAGAGTTGACAGATAGCGTGACAGGGTGGAAATCAGCCCCACAGGAAAAACATTTCTTGTTTGTTTCTTTAGCTGACTGGAAATGTACATATGATGTCTCAGCTTACTGATAATGCCCTCTTTGTACTGAAACTCTAAAAACCTAAAATGCAAAGACCTAAGGGTAAAAGGCTATCTCACTGTTTCAAATCTGTTGCCAAAAAAAGCTGACCTGACACAAATAAGAAGCAAACTATGTTTATGTTCAAAATGTCTTATTTCATGTAATCAAATTTCAAATGCATGGCTAATTCATGCCTCTTGTCTTAGGGCTAATTTTGTATCATGAGAATATAATGGGAAGAATAAATTATCCAATAACTATAGGGAAAAAATAATGTTATCTGGGAGTTTTTAAAGGAGATAATATATACCTCACATTTTAAATTATTTTATAAAACCTTAAGTAGTCAAACAAGGGCCAGGAAAATCATCCAAGCGAATTATTTCCAAGTTTAAAAAAAATTAAAAGAATGAACAGGAAATTAAAAATGGGTGCCATGGATTAGTGGTTACATTATTATAATACCTTAAAAATAGCACAGTGATGGACATATAATAAACATTCAAGAATTGTAACAACTGTTATTATTACTACTACCACTACTAACACCAACATTACCATGACTATTAATAATATTATTGACAAGGTACAGTTGTCTTTGAAATAATAATTTCACTTATTTTATTTCTATGTATTTCAAAAAGTGTCAATTTGGTTACAGATTTCTTTAGTTAGATCAAGAGTAAAGATGTTTTATTCTGCAATAAATTATAAAATTAAATATGTATGCAATGCCTAATCTTATATGGTGCTATAGTAAACATTAATATAATTTGTACAAAATTGGCATCTAAAAATCTGGATTTGAGTGTGGGTTCTGTTACTAATTGTTAACCAAGGAGAAGTTGCTTAAAGTCTATGAAACTTGGTTTTCTTATCTATAAAATAGGGCTAATTATACTAGCAATAATAATGGCTAATGGTTAGGATATAATGCTTCCTATATGCCAGGGAATTTTCTAAGAATTTTATATACATTAACTAACTTGCTAATACTTCCCATAATGCCTAGCATTAATTTAGTAAAAGAAGATTGAGCTGTCAGTCTCCATTTGCCTTCCACCACTGGCCCTTCTCTGCCAGGAAGCTGACTCCTGCAAATAGATCACTTGGGCTTCCTTGACACCTGACTTTCAGTTGGATTCAGACAGAGGAAGGTACCAACAGGAGATTAGAAGGTAGCAGGAGAGAGAGGCAGAGCTATGTCTCTCCCTTTGCTCCCTGAGCTAGCAACTCTATTCTAATGTGTGTGTTTGAGGAGGGAGAGAGAGAGATCCCTAAGACTAGACCTCTGGAAACATAGGTCTTCTTCTAATTGGACTCAGTAAACACGACATCCTTCTTTTGCCTCTTTATGCCCAGGGTGGTAAACACTTCCTGCTGTTGCTAGTTTCTTGGTACCTAAACACCCCTCTCTAGTACTCTTAAGTCCCTTACCATAGCTAGGTAAGTAGTTCCTTCATTAAAGTATCTTGATTTGACCCCTATGAGGGGAATACTCTTTCTTGCTGGGACCCTGACTTTTTTAGGGACTGCATATTTTAGTATTTCAGTCAACTACTTGTTACTTAATATAATAGTAACCTAAGAGCTTTTTTTTTTAATGAATCAGTATGTCAGGGAATATAATTTTGCTTTTCAATATTTTAAGAAACCAAAATGTTTCTAACTTGAACAAGTTCACTATTTTTTTTTTTTTTTTTTTTTTTTTGAGACGGAGTCTTGCTCTGTCGCCCAGGCTGGAGTGCAGTGGCGCAATCTCGGCTCACTGCAAGCTCCGCCTCCCGGGTTCACGCCATTCTCCTGCCTCAGCCTCTCCGAATAGCTGGGACTACAGGTGCCCGCCACCACGCCCGGCTAATTTTTTGTATTTTTAGTAGAGACGGGGTTTCACTGTGGTCTCGATCACCTGACCTCGTGATCCACCCGCCTCGGCCTCCCAAAGTGCTGGGATTACAAGCGTGAGCCACCGCGCCCGGCATCACTATTTTTTTTTTTTAATAAACAAAAAATCTTTCATTTGGTTCACACTTCAGGGAAAGGATATTTTAGATTCAGTTTGGTTTTGGAGCATAAACAATTAGCCTGGTGTATCCCAATTAAATAGTTCATGGTTTGGTTTGGTTCAGGTTAAGCATAAAACCCTGACACTGTGGAAAAGGTCAGTTGGAATATATTTGTTTCCTGAATGGGACAAATGCACACTCTAATTATGGGGATATATTCCTAGGATGGTAGAAACTTAATGTCATCCTAGTAATAAAATTATTCTCAGTTAAGTGAATGGCTCATCAACGACTGGAGTTCTTAATGTGTATGGTTCAGCTTCCTAAACAAAATCAGTAATAGGGCATGGCAGAGAGCACCTGTAGTCCCAACTATCAAGAGGCTCAGGTAGGAGCCTGTTGGATTTATTGAGCCCAGGTGGTAAAGACCAGCGTGGGCAACATAGCAAGACTCCCTCTCATTGAAACAATCAACAGCAAACCATGTACACCTGTTTTCTAAGTGCTTCTCCACACTCCACCCTCCACCTTCTCCCCTTAAATTAATTCCTTTCCAATTAGATTTGTCTTCCTCAAAGTATCGGCCCCAGACAATCTGGGATTTGTCAGAGATGCAAATTCTTAGGCTCCACTGCAGATCTAGTAAAAGAGAAATTCTGGGTTAGGGCCCAGCAACCTGTGGCTTAACAAGCCCTCCAGGTGACTATAATGCATTATAATGTTTGAAAACCACTTAGTTACATGTTTCTTGAAGTCAAATCCTATCTATCTAGTATTTTTGTGTTGGAATTGGGTTCCACTCAAAGATCATGCTGATATTATTAATTTCATGTGTGTGTGAGTGACAAAATAACAGGGACAATTGATGGCATGCCCAAAGACATAAGTGTTTGAACTCCAGAGCTAAGATTCTTAACCGCTATGCTCGAATGCTCCCCTAAAGGGTGCACAGAAGCAATAATGAAACCCTATGCAAAACTCAAGGAAAAACTAGTCGCATAAACTTTTTAACCCTCAAACACCTGTCATCTGATAATGCAGTATCTATTTATGATAATACATATTTGCTTTATTATTTTTATCCAGTTGAAAAGGCCAAGATGTAATTTTACTAATATACATCTAAATTTTCAAGCACATGTTCCTGGTTACCCTGTAACTAAATAACTTTTCACATTTTGGCTATTGAAAGCCAGTTTCTTTGCTTAATGAAAACCAGGCAAAGCTGCACACATACAGTGCAGCTACAGTCTGTGATAAAGCCATGGATACCTCGTTCTGAGCATTCCAAATGTGTTAAATTGTATCTTTTGGCTTTCATATTTCTTTTTTCTAGGACAATAGGTCTGTTTTAGTTACATATTTTTTTCGCCTGAAGTCAGATCTCACAGGTTCCGGTGAAAGGCACAAAATGGTCAGGAAGAGCAGGGTTGGAGGTGGGTGGGAGTTGATTTCTAATCTAGGGATTCCCTTAGTCGGAAGCTAATGATGATTCACAACGCAGGCACATCTTTAATCTCACAATGAATAATGTATAATGGTTTACAGAAAGATTTAATAAAAGATCCCTATGCTCTAAAGCAAGTAATTTGGGAGTTATGCTAGTTCCTCCCTCTCTCGCCCCCAAACACAATCTGTCACCAAGCCCTACTGATTCTAGCTGCCAAACCATTCTCAAACCTGTTTTATCCTTTCCATTCTCATTACAACTGCCTTAATTTAGGACCTAGACTCTTAATTGGACTTCCTTTCTCTTGCTCCCTTTCGCTTCATTGTCATGCCAACTACAAAAACTTTTCTTAATATCATATCGCTTCCCTATTTTAAATGTCTCCAACACCCACCTGATTAAGTCATTAGCAGGCATACCTCCTACCTCATCTTGTTGCTCAATCAATATTCTAGCAATTTGCTGTACAAGCCAATCTGTTTCATACCTTCTAGGCTTTGCTTTCCAGCCATTTCCTCTGCCTGGAATTCCCTTTCTCCTACTATGCCAAGAGGGAAATACATTATATTTTCTTCAACACCCAGCTCAAAAGCCACCTCCTCTAGGGAGTCTTCCTGGTTCCATGACCAGAAATTTCTCCATCCCTTGCCATCCCTGTGCCTTGTACATAATCTCATAATCCATCACATAATTATTATTATTTTAACAATTTTTTTTTCTTGAGATGGAGTCTTGCTCTGTCCCTGGGGCTGGAGTGCAGTGGCACGATCTTGGCTTGCTGCAAACTTCGCCTCCTGGGTTCAAGTGATTCTCCTGCCTCAGCCTCCTGAGTAGCTGGGCTTACAGCGCCGGCCACCACGCCTGGCTAATTTTTGTATTTTTAGTAGAGACAGGGTTTCACCATGTTGGCCAGGCTAGTTTTGCACTCCTGACCTCAAGTGATCCGCCCGCCTCAGCCTAAGCGCTGGGATTATAGGTGTAAGCCACCATGCCCCGCCCATCACATAATTATTTTAGCTATTTATTTATATGTCTTGTTTAGTGTGAATTTCCAGACAGTTCCACACAAGGCCTGACATAAAATAGGTACACATAATTTAAGAAATAATTGCATTCATCAATACCACATAGTATGTTAAATGATATCAGACACGATACAACTGGAAAAGTTTTGCGTCTCATGCAAACGTTCTGAAGAGCCAGATACTTGAAGTTGAATGATACAGCTTTACCACCTGTCACCTGTAGCAGTTGCTCATTCTTGTCTTTAGTTACAGAGTAAGAGAAAAAATTGTTTTAACTACCATAAAAATCTTCCTATTCCTGAAATTATATCTGTACAACATAAAGGAATCATAAAGAAAAGCCAGCTGAGCACCTACTTTCGCCTTATTCGGTTCTAATTACATGTTTTAGGGTGTCTAACCCTGGTATGTCTAGGTGTATCTAAGAATTTTGATTTTGAAGATGCACTTGAACTGACCACATTATTAGGCATAACCACTAACCTCAAAAGTCAAAGTATAGCATGGGCATGGTGACTCATGCCTGTAATCCCAGCACTTTGGAAGGCCAAGGCGAGGGTATTGCTTGAGACCAGGAGTTTGAGATCAGCCAGGGTGAGACCCTCTCTCTTCAAAAAATTAAAAGAAAAATTAGCCAATGTGGTGGCACATGCCTATAGTCCCAGCTACTCAGGAGGCTGAGGTGGGAGGATTTCTTGCGTCCAGAAGGTAGAGGCTGCAGTGAACCATGATTGCACCACTGCACTCCAGTCTGGGCAACAGGGTGAGACCCTGTACCAAAAAAAGCAAACAGGCCAGGTGCAGTGACTCATGCCTGTAGTCCCAGCACTTTGGGAGGCTGAGGCGGGTGGATCACTTCAGGCCAGGAGTTTGAGACTAGCCTGGCCAACATGGCGAAACCCTGTCTCTTCTAAAAACACAAAAATTAGCCAGTCCATGGTGGTGCATGCCTGTAATCCCAGCTACTCAGGAGGCTAAGGCATGAGAATTGCTTGAACCTGAGAGGTTGCAGTGAGCCAAGATTGTGTCACTGCACTCCAATCTGGGCGACAGAGTGAGACTGTCTCAAAAAACAGACAAAACTCAAACAAACAAAAATCAAAATTCAAAGTATAAAAGCTCAAGGTATAAAACAAAATGCCAATGTATTAACTAACAATAAAAGATATAGACCCGTGCAAAGATCTTGCTATTCCTATCCACTCATGCCTAAGCAAGAGGTAAGTTAGAAATCAGAGGGTTGGCCGGGCGCAGTGGCTCACACCTGTAATCCCAGCACTTTGGGAGGCCTAGGCAGGCAGATCACGAGGTCAGGAGATCGAGACCATCCTGGCTAACATGGTGAAACCCCCGTCTGTACTAAAAATACAAAAAAATTAGCCATGCGTGGTGGCAGGTGCCTGTAGTCCCAGCTACTCCAGAGGCTGGGGCAGGAGAATGGTGTGAACCTGGGAGGCTGAGCTTGCAGTGAGCTGAGATCGTGCCACTGCACTCCAGCCTAGGCGACCGAGCGAGACTCCATCTCAAAAAAAAAGAAAAGAAAGAAAGAAATCAGAGGGTTACGTGCTGAGTGTGGATTTGGAGCAAAGGGAAATTACTAGTCTTTTCACATTTAATTTTATTTTATTTCAATCCTGCTTCTTCTATAGAAACTACTAGTCTTGGCTGGGCGCGGTGGCTCACGCCTGTAATCCCACCACTTTGGGAGGCCGAGGTGGGCGGATCACGAGGTCATGAAATTGAGGCTATCCTGGCTAACACTGTGAAACCCTGTCTCTACTGACAATACAAAAAATTATGTGGGCGTGGTGGCAGGCGCCTGTAGTCGCAGCTACTCAAGAGGCTGGGGCAGGAGAATGACGTGAACCCGGGAGATGGAGCTTGCAGTGAGCCAAGATCTCGCCACTGCACTCCAGCCTGGGTGACACAGTGAGACTCCATCTCAAAAAAAGAAGAAAAAAAAAAGAAACTGCTAGTCTTATGAGACATTTCTTCCAACCCAGAGAAAAGCAAGGTGAACTATTCCTGTCCTCACTGTAACAGAGCGCACTGATTCTCCAGGGCCTGGATGCACTGTGTCTGGTGGAGTGAATGACTCTTTCTCCTGGACAGTGCAGGAGCATTACTAAATATCTTTCTAGGAGAGATGGATTTTGTCATCTCCATTGCCTAGGTTCTGGCCTTCTGCTAACATTTTTTTTTCTTAATTCAGACAGTGCATAACAAACAGTGACCTCAGAACTCACCCCGTTTCACTCTTGACTTTCCTAACCACTTTTGCAACTTGGCCTTTTTGTCTTGTCCTGTCCTTGGTATCCTAGTTATGATTTTCACTTCTTCTCCATCACCTTACCGGTAGACCAGGCAATAAGGCGGTCATAGTGATAAAATTCGATGGTTGCAGTTTTCTCAGGCATTCAATTATGGTCTGTCTCATCTGTAGAAGACGGGTCCCATCTTCAATATTTTTATCCTTTCTGGCTTTCTTCTTAGAGAATAACATTCTGGGAGTATCTAACAGTAGTTCCCTAGATACTGACTATACTTAACATGATGGTCTTGACAACTACTGCTGTCCCAAGATATTTTTTTTTAAAGGAAGAGGAAAAATTAGACATGATGAACTGAATCTTTCTCATACTGACTCTTCAAAACACTTCTGCCTCCACTCAAAAGCTGAAGATGGGGCTGGGTGCAGTGGCTCGCGCCTGTAATTCCAGCACACTGGGAGGCCGAGATGGGTGGATCATTTGATGCTGGGAGTTCAAGACCAGACTGGCCATCATGGCAGAAACCCACCTCTACTAAAAATACAAAATTAACCAGGCATGGTGGCAGGCACCTGTAATCTCAGCTACTCGGGAGGCTGAAGTAGAAGGATCACTTGAACCCAGGAGGTGGAGGCTGCACTGAGCTGAGATCGTGCTACTACACTCCAGCCTGGGTGACAGAGCAAGACTCCATCTCAAAAAAAAAAAAAAAAAAAAAAGCTGAAGATGGGAGGCGACCCTCATAAGGTTATAAGGAATAGAAGAATTACTCCTTGCCAGAGGCTAGAAAAAGAGCTCTGTTCATATCATCTTCCTGCAATTTCCTGCAATGATTTTCCATGGTTGTAGAGGCTTGGGAGAGAATGTATATACAGGCATTGTCTGTGTTGTTTAAGAGGTGACTTCCTTTTTTTTTGTTTTTTTTTGTTGTTGTTGTTGTTGTTGTTGTTGTTTTTTGAGACAGTTTCGCTCTTTTTGCCCAGGCTGGAGTGCAATGGCACGATCTCAGCTCACTGCAACCTCCGCCTCCCGGGTTCAAGCGATTCTCCTGCCTCAGCCTCCCAAGTAGCTGGGATTACAGGCATCTGCCACCATGGCCAGCTAATTTTTTTTGTATTTTTAGTAGAGATGGGGTTTCACCATGTTGACCAGGATGGTCTCGATTTCTTGACCTGGTGATCCGCCCACCTTGGCCTCCCAAGGTGCTGGGATTACCGGCGTCAGTCAGCCACCATGCCCGGCTTTTTTTTTTTTTCTTTTCTACTCATAAGATGCCTGGTTTTTTGTCCAAAATTGGCCATAATTATTCATGACCTTGAAGAGCATAACTTGTGCATTATCTCTCACAACTGTATACAGGAATATTTAAAAAACTTGGTCTTGATCTACTATACACATATAAACCAATTTCAGCTCCCAAAAAGAAAGACATTATTCAATGTATTTTTAAAAGTTTTAAAATTCTGGCTGCTGAGTTTGGGGCACATTTCTGAAATGTGATTCTAATTATTTATATAATACAAAAAAAAAAGCTAAGCCTCTTTCAGTGTATGACTCACAACTTTTTTTCTACCCACATACAACTTTTAAAATCATCTTTACATAATATCAGCATATTCTGGTGCTTAACTATATTATAGCTGGCCACTTAGAAGAATTAAATAAAACTCTCAGTTGCTCCTGTGAGGATCATTTGTTTTGTGAACTCTTTTCTTTTCTTTTTTTAGACAGAGTCTTGCCCTGTCGCCCAGGCTGGAGTGCAGTGGTGCGATCTTGGCCCACTGCAACCTCTGCCTCCTGGGTTCAAGTGACTCTCCTGCCTCCGCCTCCCGAGTAGCCGGGACTACAGGCGCCGGCCACCACTCCCAGCTAGTTTTTGTATTTTTAGTAGAGAAGGGGTTTCACCATGTTGGCCAAGCTGGTTTTGCACTCCTGACCTCAAGTGATCCACCCGCCTTGGCCTCCCAAAGTGCTGGGATTACAGGTGTAAACCACCGCACCTGGCCTTGTGGGCTCCTCAATAGATTTACTCAACCCTGACACCTGGATTCCTGATTCTTTCTCCTTCTCATCATAAAATAGGAAGACTACTTCTGTGCAGGGCACCATACAGACGACACTGCAAGGAAGTGGGCCTTATTGTTAAAAAGTTTACAATTTGGGGCCGGGCGCCGTGGCTCACGCCTGTAATCCAGCACTTTGGGAGGCCGAGGCGGGTGGTTCACGAGGTCAGGAGATCGAGACCATCCTGGCTAACACGGTGAAACCCCGTCTCTACTAAAAAATACAAAAAATTAGCCAGGCGAGGTGGCAGGCTCCTGTAGTCCCAGCTACTCCGGAAGCTGAGGCAGGAGAATGGTATGAACCCAGGAGGCGGAGCTTGCAGTGAGCCAAGATCGCGCCACAGCACTCCAGCCTGGGCCACAGAGCGAGACTCCATCTCAAAAAATAAATGAATAAATAAATAAGTAGAATGTCACTATAAGATTAGTAAATTAGATTTAGGATGTTTATATTAGGGATAAGTAGCTTGAGGGTTAATAAAAATAGATGAGGCAGATTGCACTGACTTCCATGTGCAGAACAAGGAGCAGTATAATCCAGTGGTGAAGAAAGTGGCAAAGGGGCCAGATAGGACTGGGCTCATCTTCCAGCTCTGCAGTTGGCTCCCCATGCCATTAGTTAGGGGACCATGTCCTGTGGACCTTGGGCATTTATGATCTAAGCCTCCATTTCCTCATCTGTAAAACTGGGTTAATAATCCTCACTTTAGTGTTTATTGAGGTGATTAAATGATGCACATCCTGTAAAGCATTGAGCACAGTGCCCGCACATAGTGAGAGCTCAACAAATAGTTGTGTTTTAGAATTATAGCACTTTGTATTTATTCAAAGCATTTTCAGATACATCATCTTATTGATCTGGGCCTCAATTCTGTAAAGATGATGAGGCAGGTATTATACACACACACACGCACCCCACCCCTTCCAGTTCTGGACAGAGACACAGAAAGTTCAAGAGTTGTTCAAGTTAGTGATAGAGCTGGTATTAAAAGGGTCAATAACACTGGTCTTTCTCCCTCCTATCTCACTGAGTAGGGAGGACATCCATAGGTGTTCCCAGGTTCAGACAGAGTGACATCATGTCAGCAATTACTATTCTATTTCTATGGTACGGTGTTCACGGACTAGAAAAAAAAAATGCTATTTTCTTAATGGCTTGAAAAAACTTTATAGACAACATAAAAGATGTCAAGGGCTCTTTGAGTGGCAGAGAAAAGGTGACTTTTAGATGAGGTGAAGGATTGGTACTTAGCCTTTCTTGGGGAACAAGCTCACCAGAAGTAAGGGATTTTAATCAAAACTGCCTGGGAAGAGGAGATATATTTCAGTTTCTTCTGAAACTGAGGGTATTATTTAGCTGCAGAACTGTGATAAAGATTACCTGGGGTAAAATGCATAAAGGAATGTATATATGGAGTCATGATAGAATCTGGGGATCTGGAAGCAAAGAAAACAAGAAAAATAATACGGCTCCATTCTCTTTCATTTTTATTACATTGCCTAAATTTACACTAATTAGGATTCATTTAGCTTAATAGGCAGTTGTGGATTTTTAAAGATGCACATAATTCAAAAGTTTACTTATCTGCCAGCCATTAATAGATTAATGTGCTGTTTAATCAGATTGCTTTCCTGACTTTTAAATGACACTGAAGAAAACATGGCTGGACGCGGTGGCTCATGCCTGTAATCCCAGCACTTTGGGAGGCTGAGGCAGGTGGATCACGAGGTCAGGAGATCGAGACCATCCTGGCTAACACGGTGAAACCCCCGTCTCTACTAAAAATACAAAAAATTAGCAAAGCGTGGTGGCAGGCGCTTGTAGTCCCAGCTACTCGGGAGGCTGAGGCAGGAGAATGGCTTGAACCCGAAAAGTGGAGCTGGCAGTGAGCTGAGATCATGCCACTGCACTCTAGCCTGGGTGACAGAGCGAGACTCAGTCTCAAAATAAAATAAAATAAAATAAAGAAAACAATACTTTTTCACAGGAGAGGAGGCAGGTAATCTGAGGGTAAAAAGCAATTGGAGAAGTAGACTAAATTGGGTTCAGTCAACTAGTAGGTGCCTAAGTAACCTGGGAGAACACAGGACTTTCAGGGGAATGAGTTGCAGAAAGGGAGATGGCAGAGTCCTACAATTATTATATGGAAAAATAATTTTCCAGAATTACGCCTGTATCCAGAGAAAGTGTGGAAATATTTTTCTTCTTCACCTTCTTCTTACATAAGGGGGGCCCTTAGCCTTCCTGTAACCTTATAACTAATGATATCACTCACTGTTATTTGACTATATAATGGTTAAACAGATATTTGTGGGCTGGCCTGAGTGGTTATATTAGTTCTATGGGGAAATTATTCTTGAAGTTCTTTTTTTTTTTTTTTTAATTTACCATGCCTCCAAGACAAGTTCATGTTTTGCCCTTTTTTTTGAAAGGTTGAAGGGATTTATCGAAAATAAACGTACACTCCACTATGTGGGAACGGGCCTGAGCATAGGGGCTCAAAGGCCCTGTTACAGAGTTTTTGTGAGTTTATATAGCCGCTACTTGGGGTACGCCCTATGTAAATGAAGAGGATGAAGTAAAGTTACAAATTAATTTACTCTGTACATGCCCTGTGGAGAGGATATTTGCTGTCATAGCTGAAGTATGAATTGGCCTTATGTTCCCTGCCTTCACACCCTATTTTACTGCCTCATCTTCCCTCTGAGAGATGTGATCCCCATAAATCTTTATGGGAGGCAGAAGGACCGATGGTCTTTTTTCTGTAACTGCTTCATGCTGGCTCCGGGTGTAGTCCCTACCTATTGGGGATTAAGGAACTCTTGTCCTACTCCAACTAGTGGAGGCAGGGTAGCTTCCTGATGGCCAGTCGTGGTGTCTTCACCTGGAACTGGCTGGAACCTTTGTTGCATGATCATCTGAAGCTTGATGGTCTTTTTATGCCGGCATGCCAGGTTTCTGGGTTCTCTCTCCCTGAGTAGCCCTGGTGACCCTGCTCTTCCTCCTGGCTGGCTCTCCAAAATATGTTAACGGTGGAGGGTGTCCAGGTTCTTGGCATCTTGAACAAATGGCATCTTGAACAAATGGCATCTTGAACAAAGAATTGGACAAAACGCACAAACAAACCAAGGAAGGGACGAAGGGATATTGAAAATGAAAGTACACTCCACAGTGTGGAAGCGGGCCTGAGCATAGGGCCTCAAAGGCCAATTTTTGAGACAGGGTCTTTCTCTGTAGCCAAGGCTGGAGCACAGTGGCGTGATCCTGGCTCGCTGCAGCTTCTACCTTCCTGGGCTCAGGTGATCCTCCCACCTCACCCTCCTGAGTAGCTGGGACTACAGGTGGGTGCCACCAAGCCTGGCTAATTTTTGTATTTTTTGTAAAGACATGATTTCACAATGTTGCCCGGGCTGGTCTCGAACTCCTGGGCTCACATGATCCACCTCCCAAAGTGCTGGGTTTACGATTCTTGAATTTTAAATAAATAGTATACAAATGAAATGTTTTAAACTTAGGAAGTACTTATGTCTCTATTAAATATATTGATATCGCATGCTAATATCTTTACATTAGGAACAGGCAGTTATAATAATATCCTTATTCCTCAGCTCTCTCCAAATTGGGTGCATGTCTTGATTTTCTACTGTTATTGGCCAGTATATTTTTTGTATCACTGTAAATATTTAATGGAAAAGCAGTAGAAATAGATATATTTTATATTTTCTAAGGATAGTTTCAGTTGTTTAATTGCCCAAAATTGGTTTATAGGACTTGTTCCAAGTACAGTCTATCTTCACAAAATACATTGTTGAACAAATTCACATATTTTGAAAATAGAACTGGACAGCAATGTCTGTGGGGAATCCTTGCTAGTTATCAACCTATCCTAAAGTTGCTTGATTTCTCTTTCTTTTTTTATTTTTATTTTATTTTATTTTTTATACTTTAAGTTCTAGAGTACATGTGCACAACGTGCAGGTTTGTTACGTATGTATACATGTGCCACGTTGGTGTGCTGCACCCATTAACTCGTCATTTACATTAGGTATATCTCCTAATGCTGTCCCTCCCCCCTCCCCCCACCCCACAACAGTCCCCGGTGTGTGATGTTCGCCATCCTGTGTCCAAGTGTTCTCATTGTTCAATTCCCACCTATGAGTGAGAACATGCAGTGTCTGGTTTTCTGTCCTTGTGATAGTTTGCTGAGAATGATGCTTTCCAGCCTCATCCATGTCCCTACAAAGGACATCAACTCATCCTTTTTTATGGCTGTTATTTCTCTTTCTAAATATTCTATTTCTCCTGAAATTATTTGAAACTTCAAATGAAAATCTCCAAATATGCATGGAACCAAATTCAGCACAAAACTTATCAGAGCAAGTAGCATTTATTTGGCATTACTCTTTTCCTAACTGACGTCCTTAATTTTTCATCAAATTTATATCATTGTTACCAGATTTGTGAGTTAATTTGAGTCAGTTTCTAAAATACCACATTAACACAGAAGACATTTAAATACAAGGATTCAGAACAATAAGTAACACCTTGTTCTAGCCTTTTTCTCTCCACTTACACCATCTTGGTGCTAGTTACTGTTATCTCTTTTCTTTTTTTGAAAGAGAGTCTCACTCTGTCGCCCAGGCTGGAGTGCAGTGGCACCATCTCAGCTCACTGCAACCTCCGCCTCCCGGATTCAAGTTATTCTCCTGTCTCAGACTCCCAAGTAGCTGAGATTACAGGCGCCCACCACCATGCCGGGCTAATTTTTGTATTTTTAGTAGAGACGGGGTTTTGCCATGTTGGCCAGGCTGGTCTTGAACTCCTGACCTCAGGTGATCCACCTGCCTCAGGCTCCCAAAGTGCTGGGATTACATGCATGAACCACTGCGCCCTGCCTACTATAATCTCTTAATTGACATTTTACAATAACTTCTGAAACTGGTCTCTATTTCCAGTCTGCCATCTGCAATCAAATCTCAACACAGTAGCCAAAGAGATATTTTAAAATAAATCAGATGGTGTCACTTTTCAGCTTAAATTCCATTAAGTGCTGACTACTGCACTTAAAATAAAATTCAAACTTTTTACCACAGCCTATGAGGCTCTGCATGTCTTAGCTTACCTCTTTTCTTGTTGTTCTTCCCCCTCATTTCTGTATTTCAGCAGCACCACTGGCTTCTCTGTGTTCCTCAAGGAAGTCCAATTTGTCCCCTGCCCAGTTCTTTGGCACTTGAAATCTTCATTAGGAGTGCCTGACTCCTATCTTTCCCCAATCTGGACCCTGCTCTTCTTCAGGTCTCAGAGTTCTCTGCCTACCTATGTCATGTCATCCCCCAGACCACCCAGTCCTTCTGTAGAATACTATCCTGTCTTATTTCCTTTGCAGCACGTGTTACTAACTACAATTATTTTGTCTATTTATAGCTATCTCTCTATTTGTCTTCCCTTCCCACTAGAATTTCAGCTCAATGGAAAAAGCATCTTACCTTGTTCTTACACACTATTACTTGGAATTGTTCCTGGTACATATAGCAGTTACTCAATAGGAGTTGATTTCTTGATATTTTAAACTCCTATAACCTATATTTTAGAATTTAAAGAAGGCCTCAAAGACTATTAAGTCTGACCTTTCTGTTATAGATAATAAAAATGAGAGCACAGAGAGGCAAGTGAAAAGACAAGTACTAGAATCCAGTTCTAATTCCATAACTTCACACAGCTACTCCATTACAGCTAGTTAGCTAGTTGCCCTGAATTCTTTCCCTAATTCTTCAGCTAGCTTGTTCATATTTCTCTTCTTTCCCTAGATAATTTTAAGCTATTGTTTTGTCCATTCATCAAAGCTAATATAATTTATTTGTGAGTCTGATTAGCCTTCTTATTAACTCTATGAAGTGCTTTGTGATTCTAGTTATGAAAACTATCTTATGAAAATCAACCATCACATGTGAAAAAAGCCAGTCTACAGCAGTACTGCACACAGTGCCTATAACAAAGGCTCAGTTATGCTGTTGCAGGAGAGAGTCAATAATTAGTAACACATTTCTAAAGGTCTCTCTTGCATAATTTTTGTGTCCAGATGTCTATGACATTTGGGTTCTAAAATAGAGTTCCAAATACCACACATTCATGTACATTTTCCAAGAATAATTGGATGATTTTGAGTCTTTCTATTTAATAAACATCAGGACTAAAGATGGGCTACTTCACAAGATCACATTTATTCATTTTAAACATCCATTTTGATGTGGAAAGTGTTTGGCATAAATACAATTAAAAGAGTGCCGGATTGTAAATCCTTTGAAGTTTTTGTTTATGATCTATCTCTTCCAACTGCTAGTAGTGTAAAAATGGAATGTAATTTGCATAAAATTTTTCAATTCACATGTTCTTACAGCTTAACTATTAACAATTTCCACAAAACACTCTGGTGGATCCCCTGGCTGGGGTGTAAAGTCCAAGTGCCCTAATAAGGTACAAGCTCCCTTTCCTGCATCTGGTCCTGCCTACCTCTCAAGCGTCAACAGCTGCCACTCCCTTCCCAAAGTTTATGGTCCAGGAACACTGAGTTGCTTGTAATTCCTGGAACACAATGGAATGTTTCTTGTTTCCATGTCTTTCTGCATACTGTGCCCTTTCCACTTCACTCAGCTTAGTCCTATGCAATCTACAAGTTTCAGTTCATAGGCCACTTCCTGTAAGAAACTGTCTCTGATGTCCTCAAGTTGGGTAAGGTAGACTTAGAGTTTAACTTCCTCCCTGAGTTACAATGAATTACAACTAATTGTTTATGCATGTTTCCCAGTGGGCCATGGACTACTAAAAGGAGCTCATCTTTGCCTCCACAACATCTAGTAGGAGTTAAATAAAAGTTAAATGAGTCAGGTATATTGGTGTGCCTGTAGTCCCAGCTACTCTGGAAGCTGAGGTGGGAGGGTCACTTGAACCCAGGAGTTCAAGGCTGCAGAGAGCTATAATTGTGCCACTGCCCTCTAGCCTGGGCAACAGAGCAAGATCCACCCTTTCCCAAGAAAAAAATTAAATTAATAAAAAATTTGCATAATAAAATTGAATCAGCAAAAAGCAAAGGCTGGACTTCAGTGATTACTAGGTGCGTGAAAAACCTCAGTTAACTAGAACTGAGTAAATTTGCTGAAATTTTGAAAGAAGATTTACACTTTACGTTTTTTGTTTTTGTTTTGAGACAGAGTTTTGTTCTTGTTGCCCAGTTCTGGAGTACAATGGCGTGATCTCAGCTCACCACAACCTCCACTTCCCGGGTTCAAACATTTCTCCTGCCTCAGCCTCCCGAGTAGCTGGGATTGCAGGCATGTGCCACCACGCCCAGCTAATTTTGTATTTTTAGTAGAGATGGGGTTTCTCCATGTTGGTCAGTCTGGTCTCGAACTCAGGTGTTCTGCTCGCCTTGGCCTCCAAAAGTGCTGGGATTACAGGTGTGAGCCACCGTGCCCGGGCTACACTTTATGTTGTTGTTGTTGTTCTTTTCCTTTATGTTTTTGAAAACAGTTTCAGTATTTCTTTTTTGCTTTTACCAAGGATCTCTTCTGTTGTTGTTGAGACAGAGTCTTGCTCTGTTGCCCAGGCTGCAGTGCAGTGGTGCAATCTTAGCTTACTGCACTGCAGCCTGGGCAACAGTTAGCTAGTTGCCCCGAATTCTTTCCCTAATTCTTCAGCTAGCTTGATCATATTTCTTTTCTTTCCCTAGATAATTTTAAGCTATTGTTTTGTCCATTCATCAAGGCTAATATAATTTATTCGTGAGTCTGATTAGCCTTCTTATTAACTCTATGAAGTGCCCCCCGGGTTCAAGTAATTCTCCTGCCTCAGCCTCCCGAGTAGCTGGAATTATAGGCATGTGCCACCACATCCGGCTAATTTTTGTATTTTTAGTAGAAACAGGGTTTCACCATGTTGGCCAGGCTGGTCTCGAACTCCTGACCTCAAGTGATCCGCCCACCTTGGGCTGGGATTACAGCCATGAGCCACCGTATCTGGCCTCACTCATTCTTTCATTAATTTTAAAGAGATCCTTGGGCTGGGCCTGGTGGCTAATGCCTGTAATCCCAGCACTTTGGGAGGTCAAGGCGGGAGGATCCGTTGAAACCAGGAGTTCGAGACCACCTGGCCAACATGGTGAAACCCCGTCTCTACTAAAAAACATAAAAATTAGCGGTGGTGCACACCTGTTGTCCCAGCTATATGGGAGGCTGAGGCAGGAGAATCTCTTGAACCGGGGAGGCAAAGGTTGCAGTGAGCCAAGATCGTACCACTGCATTCCAGCCTGGGTAACAGAGCCTGGGTAACAGAGCAAGACTGTCTCAAAAAACAAAAAAAAAAGATGCTGTATAGTTTTTAAATGAATAGATATTTGAGATTAATAAAATATAAATATATTTAAAACAATACTTAATCCACAGAACTGATGTCATTATATAATATTACAATCTGCATATTAATGCATTCATTCAACAAATATCTATTGAGAACCCAGTATGTGCCAGGCCCTGTGAAAGTACTGGGAACTCAGTAGTGAACAAGCTAGAGGTAGTTCCTGTCCTCAAGGTGCTTATAGTCTAATAGGAGAGACAGACAATAAACAAACAGGTAATAATAAATGAGGTGACTCGTGAATAAAAAAAAAAAATCTGGAAAATATGTTAGAATAAAATAGGAGAAAATGAAACAAGTATTCAAATAAGGCCCTTCCAGAAAAGTAAGTTTTAGACTAAGATCTAAGGTCTAAGAAGCAGCTAGAACAGAAAGAGGTGGGGCAATAGCATTCTAAAGAGAGGGATCAGCATGTGCAAAGGCCTAGTTAAGAAAGAGCCGGGCTGGGTGTGGTGGCTCACGCCTGTAATCTCAACACTTTGGGAGGGTGAGGTGGGTGGATCATGAGGTCAAGAGAGTGAGACCATCCTGGCCAGCATGGTGAAACCTCATCTCTACTAAAAATACAAAAATTACCTGGGCAGGTGGTGCATGCCTATAGTCCCAGCTACTCGGGAGGCTGAGGCAGAAGAATCGCTTGAACTCAGGAGGCCGATGTTGCAGTGAGCCGAGATTGGCGCCAGCCTGGTGACAGAGCAAGACTCTATCTCAAAAAAAATAAAAATAAAAACAAAAAAGAAGAAAAAGCTACATAGTCAGGCACGGTGGCTTGTGCTGAAATCCAGCTAATAGGGAGGCTGAGGCAGGAGGATTGCTTGAGGCCCGGATTTCAAGACAAACCTGGGCAAAACAGTGAGACCCTATCTCTTAACAACAAGACTGGGCTGGGCACAGTGGCTCACACCTATAATCCCAGCATTTTGGGAGGCCGAGGGCAAGGCAGCTGGATTGCTTTAGTCCAGGAGTTCAAGACCTGACTGGGCAACATGGCAAAACCCCGTCTCTACTAAAAATACAAAAAAAAAAAAAAAAAAAAAAAAGGTCATGGTGGTGAGCATCTATAGTCCCAGCTGAGGCAGGAGGATCTCTTGAACCTGGGAGGTGGAGGTTGCAGTGAGCCAAAATTGAGCCACTGCACTCCAGCCTGGGCAACACTGTAAGACCCTGTCTCAAACAACAACAACAACGATAACATGGCTGGGTGTGATGGCTCACACCTGAAATCCTAGCACTTTGGAAGGCAGAAGCAGGAGGATCACTTGAGCCCAGGAGTTTGATACCAGCCTGGGCAACATGGGGAGACCCCATCTCTGTTTAAAAACAATAACGAGAACCTCATGTGTGGCCGGGCATGGTGGCTCACGCCTGTAATCCTGGCACTTTGGGAGGCTGAGGCAGGCAGATCACGAACTCAGGAGTTCGAGACCAGCCTGACCAACATGGTGAAACCCCGTCTCTACTAAAAACACAAAAATTGGCCAGGTGTGGTGGAGGGTACCTGTAATCCCAGCTACTTGGGAGGCTGAGGCAGGAGAATCGCATGAACCCAGGAGGCGGTGGTTGCAGTGAGCTGAGATCATGTCACTGCACTCCAGCCTGGGCGACAGAGTGAGACTCCATCTCAAGAAAAAAAAAGAAGAAGAAGAACCTCATGTGTTTGAGGAACTGAAATAGGGCCATTGTGGATGGATACAGCATGCTGGGCAAGACCGGATCATGCAGAGCGTGTGGGCCATTACAAGGGATTTCCTTCTAATCACAGTATGAAAAACGTGGACGGGGTAGGCCAGTCACAGTCTATCTAAGTTACTTCATGCAGTGCTAATTTTATCAGATATTCAAATAGTATTTATGAAATTTTTCAGAATACAGAATAGAATATTGTCATACTGAACATCTCAGAATATGAACATTTATTTTAGTAGATCTAGTCAACTGTATATTGACAGAAGCTTGGCCCTTCATGGTGCCCTCTCATCCAACCTTAAATGGATATTCACAGAGAAAAAGGGCTATTGACATAAGGATCCAGAAAGCAAAATTTTCTCTCTCTCTCTTTTTTTTTTCTTACAGAGACAGAGTCTCGCTCTGTCGCTCAGGCTGCAGTACAGTGGCATGACCATAGCTCACTGCATCCCTGAACTCTTGGGCTCCAGTGATCCTCCAACCTCAGCCTCCCAAGTAGCTGGTACTACGGATACATGCCCCACTCCTGGCTATTTTTTTAATTTTTGTAGAAACCGGATCTTGTCATCTTGCCCAGGCTGTTCTTGAACTCAAGAGATCTTCTCGCCTCAGCCTCCCAAAGCGCTGGGATTACAGGCGTGAGCCACCATGCCTGGCCTAAAATTTTTTCTCTTTAACTCTGGGCACACTGGTTCCAAAAAGCAACATTCTCTCCAGTTGATTATTGTCCTGGCCATGAAATTCCAAAGGAATATGACCTGAGATCGACCTGGGGGTGGAAGCAGATGCTTTTAGCTAGGGATGAATGTTGCTGTATTCATATTTGAATTCTGGAAGATCACTCTACTGCTAGCTCTTTTATTCTCATTGTTTGTTCTTGCATAAGCTGAATTTTTGTGCCTCCAAGGTATTCTCCCAAATGAGGAGGAGGCTATGTTTCTATATCCTTTTGTGTTTGAAGGACAGTCTCAAACTCAAAATGAGAATATAGAGATCACACAGAAAGACAAATACTGCATGATCTCACTCACATGTGGAATCTAAAAAAAAAAAAACAAAGTTGATATCAGAAGCAGAGAAGGGAACAGTGGTTGCCAGAGACTGGGGAGGGAGAGAAGAATGGCGGTATGGGGAGAAGTTGGTCAATGGGAACAAAGTTACAATTAGATAGAAAATAAATTCTGTACAGTTGGGTGACTATGGTTAATGGTAAAATATGTGCATTACAAAATAGCTAAAGGAGAGGCCTTTGAATATTCTCACAACAAAGAAATGATAAATGCATAAGGTGATAGATGTACTAACTACCGTGACTAGATTATTAAACAGCATAGATATTTATCAAAACATGTACTATTACAATGTGTCAATTAATTTTTTCAGAAGAATATAGCGATCATAAGCACACAATACCAGTGAATATCTATGTAGTATTTTATGGTTTGTGAATGCACAATTCCTATAACTTGAGGCATTTGCCCTTTACTGTGCTCTAAGAGAGATTGAGAAGTCAGCTGTCAGTGATTTCCCTGGGGTCTCGAAGCCTTGGTGATGTAAGCACTTTTCCTCATTGGGTTAAACTTAGGAGGAAAGGAAAATCTGCTGAGTTAGTATTTTTTGTGGCAATAAGCCAATTTTCCTTTCCATATGTTGTTTGTCCTGGAGCACTTTTATAAGGTACATGGGATTCATTTCCACTGAAGGAGATGCCTTACAGCATAGGGGAAAAATGAATGACACAGGACTGTATGATTAGTTATTTACCATGATCTGCAGAAGGGTATAAAAAATTGGGAATGGCCGGGCATGGTGGCTCATGCCTGTAATATCAGCACTTTGGGAGGCTAAGGTGGGAGGATGGAGGCTGGGGATTAAGAATGGGCACAAATTCAGGCTGCCATTCCAGAAAGTGAGCAGGTTTTCTTGATTTCCTGTACAAAACAGGTTGCTAGAAGGTCAAGGCCAGGAAAGTTTGGTTTGAAGTGCTGGCCCTCACTGAGGTGGGGTTTTGGACTAAGAAAGGACCCTTAGTTTGCTGATCGAGTTCAAATGACGGTTGAGTTCCCAGTGCTCTGACAAAGGAAGTAGAGATTACTGCAATGGTAGCATATGGGAAGGATTTGGAAAGGAAGGCTTCCTGGAGGAAGTCCTTTCTAAGCTGAGATCTAAATCATGGAGATGGAATTTCAGGTACAGGACTGGGATGGGAAATAAGTGAGGTGAGCTGGTGTGTGGAGCATGGAGGAGAAGCTTTTATGCAAAATATAGTTAATGAAGGTGTGTTCTAGGAACTGAATGTAATTTGAAACAGTGTGCAAGTTGCGGGGGAAGGGGTGATTGAGAGGAGGCTAGAGGTATGCAACCAATTATGAAGGACAAGCTCAAGATTTAGCTGAGGATAAGGGTGACCCAATAAGGGTTTTAAGGAGAATGATCGGTTGATGAATATCAATAAATATCAATTGGGTGTCATTGTGAAGAATGGATTGGAGGGGTCAGGAGGTAAAACAGAAGACTAGTCAGAGGCTGTTGTAATAATGAAAGTGATGGATAGTGACGAACTGAACTAAGGTAGTGGTGGTGGAGTGAGTGGAAATGGATGGAATTAGGAAGTGAAATTAGTAAGACTTGATATATGTTTGGAAGAAGGGAGTGAGGGAGGATAAGGAGTCCAGCGTTCTTCTAGGTTTCTGCTTTAAAGAGGAGGTAGATGATATGTCTGTTCCCTAGGTAGGATGGCACCCAAGAGAGCTGGCGCAGTGTTCTTTGCATTAGGCCACGCTCCCTCCTCTCTACTGCAGGTCATGCTCTGGTGAGAGGGAAGTCTGGGCAGCCAAAGGGCAGCTATGAATTGAATACGACAGTCATGATTTCCCAAGGTAGTCCTGTTCTATGCCTACTGATTCTCATCTGGTTTATTGTTTTTCTGGAGAACAGCATCCAGTTTGGACCATAAATTACAGTCACCTACTTATATGGGTGACTGCCCTTAGAAGGAAAAATAAATTATTTTCTTAATTTAAAATTATTAATAAATTTTAAAAAATATTATTATTTTTAGAGATAGGGTCTTGCTTTTGTCACCCAAGCTGGAGTGTGATGGTGCCATCATAGCTCACTGCACCCTTGACCTCCTGGGTTCAAGTGATCCTCCTGCCTCAGCCTCCCAAGTAGCTGGCACTACAGGCGTGCCACCAAACTTTGCTAATTTTATTTTTTGTAGAGCTGGGGTCTTACTTTGTTGCCCAGGCTGGTCTCAAACTCCTGGGCTCAAGCAATCCTTCCTTTTGGGCCTCCCAAAGTGCTGGGATTACAGGCTGAACCATTATGCCCAGCCCAGCTCTTTTCTTTTCTTTTTTTTTTTTTTGAGACGGAATCTTGCTCTGTCACCCAGGGCACCAGGGCTGGAGTGCAGTGGCGCAATCTCGGCTCACTGCAAGCTCCGCCTCCCAGGGTCACGCCATTCTCCTGCCTCAGCCTCTCCAAGTAGCTGGGACTACAGGCGCCTGCCACCACGCCCGGCTAATTTTTTTGTATTTTTAGTAGAGACGGAGTTTCACCATGGTCTCGATCTCCTGACCTCGTGATCCACCCGCCTCGGCCTCCCAAAGTGCTGGGATTACAAGCGTGAGCCACCGGGCCCGGCCTCAGCCTAGCTCTTTTCTTGAACACAAATTTTACTGGGGTTGCAGATATAAGGCAGTGTGTGAAAGAGATGAGTGGGGTAAAAAATTTAGTAATGAATAATACATTATTCATATCATTTATTTGAGTAAAATTACTGTGATAGAAATTCTAAGTTATATCCATTATGACTAAAAAAAGTTACTGAACTTTGGAAATTATTTAATGAAGTACTATTTTGGGTACATTAAACAAAAGAAAAAAACAGAAATTATTTCACCCTAACCTGTCACTTTATTTTTTAAATTGTGAGTAAACACTATAAAGAGGTGTAATAAACCATGGCCATGGCCATGGCTACAGTAGTGTATATTTTTTGCAGAGCCTTTTTTTTTTTTTTTCACATGGATGTGATTTAATGTAGAAGAGATTATTCTTGGGATATAATTGGGCTTTACTCCAAAGTGGATGAAGCTCAATTATATTCTAAAGTGAATAGTTGATTCCAGGGCTATGAAAAAGATTTCCTGGATTTCTGAACTGGTGAGACTGTTCTATAGCTCCATGTTAAAGTCTTAAAATCCACTTAAATGTTTTTTTGTTTGTTTGTCTAGTAGCCTCATTTTTATATTTGTAGCCCACCTCCTTCCAAAAAGGATCCAAAACAGCTCAAAAAGATTGAGTCCCCATTAGAAACCAGTTTTTCACAGTAGTTGATATGTTTCTAACCCCAAACTTTATTTGAAAGCTCACTTATACAGGCGCCTTGTTATTGCATTTTCAAACAGATTGCATTCCAAAAATGCATTTCAGGGTTGGCTCTTTGGAAATTGGAATCGTTTTTTTTTTTTTTTCAGAAACATTGTGATGGTTGAGTTCCCAGGCTAGTGCACAAAAACCTGGTCAACTTTGGATGTATACTACTCATTTGAATTCCGGGTTCTAGAAGTATTACTGAGGAGAGTGGAATAAATAGAGCTTTACCCCCATTTTCTATATAAAGAGGAACATTCCAGAAAATGTGAAGCCTGTCTTATTATCTCCACCCTTTTCTTCATGCTTCTCTCTCCTGTTGGTGTTTCGCCAGGGCCTCTGTCCTGGCCCAAGGCAGCACTGCTTCCCTCCATTTGGGCCTGTTCCAACTCCTAAATAATGTTATATTTCCTAACGATTGCTTCTTTCTTCCCTAATAAAACTTCGATGCCCTCAGCATAGTTATCTTAACTTCCCATTAAAGCATTGAACACCCATATGTGAATGACTAATGAATTCTCAATATTTGCAGAGCTATTTTTAAAAAGACAGGGAATATATATTATTTCAAACATGTATGACGTGGGGGAAAGAACGTTGTGCAATTGAGTAATAGAAAAGGGGTAAATTCAGGTTAGGATAAGGCCGTTTTAGACTAGGGCTTCCAGAGTTAGATTCTTTAAATTCCTACTTTTATTTGTTTGTTTGGTTATAGTCTCTGCCTTTCCTTTTAAATGAGAGCAACAACTAACATTAGCATATCACTTTATAAATACTATGATATACATTTGAACTGGTAAGGCATTATTTCTATTTAACAGAAAAGGAAACCGAGGCTCAGAGAAGCTAAGTGCCTTACTCAGGATCTCTAGCTGGTAGGGTTGAAGCTCAGATTGAGAATCCGGTTTCTAAGACTCCTCTTCTGTGCTAGTTCTGATGCATTAGACTCTCAGAGGTTCCAAAGTTCCAAATATCTCCATGTTTATAGTTTAGGCTCTGGCACTGCTGCAAAGAGAAGAGCATGGAAAGTCAGGGATTTAGTTCAGCAATGCCATTCCCAAAGCAGTTTCTGTCAGAATTTAGATGTGCCTCCTTGGCTGGGCACAGTGGCTCATACCTGTAATCCCAGCACTTTGGGAGGCCAAGGCAGGCAGATCACTTGAGGTCAGGAGTTCGAGACAAACCTGGCCAGCATAGTGAAACCCCGTCTCTACTAAAAATACAAACATTAGTTTGGCGTGGTGGCAAGCACCTGTAATCCCAGCTACTCAGGAGGCTGAGGCCTGAGAATCACTTGAACCCGGAGACGGAAGTTGCAGTGAGCCAAGATTGTGCCACTGCACTCCAGCCTGGGTGACACAGCAAGACTCTGTCAAAAAAAAAAAAAAAATAGATGTGCCTCCTCTTGTCAGAAATGGTTGCTATGCTAATAGCTGATGTAAACGAGATTTGGTCAGAAGGGAGTGGGGAAATGGAGTCAGGAATAAATGGAAACATTTTGCATATTAGAGAAGATACATACTTTATATGTACATGTATATAATAATGACTTTACATTGCATATCATCATCAAAAAGCATAGATCAATACCTTCCATAAATATTTTTCAGTGTTCCATTATTGATAAGACAATGAAATTATGTATCCTATAAATGTCAGTGTTTAGGAAACTTTAAGAGGTGGAGAACATACGCTTGCTGAAATAGGGAAGAAATGAAAAGTAAAATTTAAAAACAGAGGCACAATTCAAGAAGCTATGATATTCGTGGTCGCAATCAGAATGAAAATGGAGCCCAGTCAAACATGTATCTGTATGTTTGGAAGAAAAATGCCCTAATGGCAAGCTCTGCACGTGGCAGGGAACCTTCCTTCCTATTCGTAAATGACGTGCATGGATGTGTTAAACAGCCTTGGATTACTTTCTCGTTTGGGGCCAATCAGCTATCATCAGTGAAAAAGATTACATAGGAAAACATAGATGCCCAGAAGTCCTGACTGTAGCTTTGGAAGTGAAATGCTGAGGATACCATTAGGCCTGAACAGGCCGGGCGCGCTGGCTGACGCCTCTAATCCCAGTACTTTGGGAGGCTGAGGCAGGTAGATCATTTGAGGTCAGGAGTTAGGCCTGGCCAACATGGTGAAACCTTGTCTCTACCAAAAATACAAAAATTAGCGGGCGGTAGTGGCGTGCGCCTGTAATCCCAGCCACTAGGGAGGCTGAGGCGGGAGAATCCCTTGAGCCTGAGAGGTGGAGGTTGCGGTGAGCCGAGATTGGGCCACTGCACTCCAGTCTGAGCGAGAGAGTGAGACCCTGTCTCGAAAAAATAGTGATGGAGAAAGAGCAGAGGCAAATAATTTACTCTTCATGTTAAAAAACGTTTACGGGGACACCTGGACTTAAAAATAATATTAGGGTGGGGCACAGTGGCTTATGCCTGTAGTCCCAGCTACTCGGCAGGCTGAGGCAGGAGGATCGCTATAGCCCAGGAATTCAAGGCTGCAGCGAGCCATAATTGTGCCGCTGCTCTCCGGCCTGGGTGATGGAGCACTGCCCCCAACGCTCCCGTCTTTATTTTTTTTTTTGAGACAGAATCTCACTCTGTCACCACGGCTGGAGTGCAGTGGCATAATCTAGACTACAACCTCTGCCTTCCAGACTCAAGCAATCCCCCCACCTCAGCCTCTCCAGCAGCTGGGACTACAGGCGCGTGCCACCATGCCCAGCTAATTTTTGCATTTTTAGTAGAGACGGGGTTTCATCATGTTGCCCAGGCTGGTCTTGAACTCCTGAGCTCAAGTTATCCTGCCTTGGCCTCCCACAGTGCTGAGATTATAGGCATGAGCCATCATGCACGGCGACCCCTGTCTCTAAATAATAATAATAATAATAATAATAATAATAATAATAATAATAGACAAACATTTATCAAAAGCTGTTCAATAAGGAAAAACCTTTGCAACTGAGTGATGAAAGGAAGGTGCTAGGCTATTGCCTGCATTCAAAAGAGACGAGTCATAAAATCTTACTGTGGGAAGGAAAGAAAGGGTTTCTTGTCAAGGGGAGGGATGAGTGGGCAGAATGAGCAGGGAGGGTTGTAGTAGGTTTTTCAAAAATTGCTGATAATCTATCAAACCTAGATTGGAGAAGAATATCCCAACAGGGAAAATGTTAAGCCACTTACTTTAAACAAAGGGTAGGCATTTAAGTAGGCAGATAGGATGGAATTTGATACCATTTGGGGGTGATTGGATCTATTTGAAATTCAGAACCTCCTCAAAGAATGTTAGGGCTTAATTGGGGCAAAATAAGCATTTTTTCATTTGTTTTGAATTTTATTTTGGCAGGTAGAAGGACTTCTTGTTTGTATAGAAGTACACTTGGCTTTATTAAAGTATAGGAAAATTCACTAATATCCATTTACTGTACTATATTTTATTAGTAAAAGAAAGATTTTAAAATCAAAGAGGTAGTCATATACATTGGTAATTCTTAATATTCTTTACTCAGGTAATTTGTCATTATTTAGACATGAAAATACTATGAGCCTCTATAACCTTAAGTTCCAGTGCAAATTATTATTTTGTTCTGTTTTTTTTTCCACCAACAATCTTTGCATTGTGCTAGCACACAATTCTCACGGTTTAATAAAGAGCTTCTTTTGTATTTTAAGAGCTGTGCAGAGCAAGTACTATATATCTTTATATGTAAATAATATATAAATTATGTTTTCATCAAATTATATTAAAATCTGCTATCTAAATACATTTATGCTAAGAGTCCTATATTTTTGGTTTAATGAATATTTGTTGAACAAATGAATTCTCATATTGAGAATTTAAGAACAAGGTACTTTTTTTTAAGAGCGGATTTAGTTAGATAAGACAGGTGATACAGTATGGATGAAAAAAAGCAGATATAATTAAGTCCACTGGTAGCAGAATAACTTAATACTATACAATCCTTCTGGTTCAGTAAGACTCAGAGATGTGATACTAAAACTGAAAATATACAAGCATTTTTTAGTTTACTGAGCTTGTTAAATTCATTATTTCATACGGTCTTCATAATTTCTATCTCCAAAATATCCCTTAAGTATGTCTACTCCTCTCTGTTGACACTGCATTCCTTAGTCCAGGCCTTGAACATTGCTATCCTGGGCTACACTCAGTGGCTTTTACTTTATTCCATTCTCTACACAAATTAATTTCTCAAAGTAAAACCAGACCATGTCACAACCCTCTTGCTGTCCCACAACCCTTAGAATAATCTCCATGTGCCTTACTATGGCTGTCGGGCCGTACAGATCTAGAATAATCTCCATGTGCCTTACTATGGCTGTCGGGCCGTACAGATCTGGTCTGCCTGTTCTCTAACATCATCTCACCTCATTCTCCTCAATCATCCACTTCATTCCTGGCAAGCATCTTCTTTCAACTCCTCCAATATTATAGTATTTTCCATCTCTGGGTCTTTATGTATACTATTCTGTTTCAAAGACACATTCCCTGCCTAAAATATTATCGTATTCATTTTTATCCAAAGTTTCTCTTTCATCCAGCCTGGGCAACATGGCAAGACCCTGTCTCTACAACATTTTTTTAAAAAAATTAGCTGGGCATGGTGTTGGGCACCTGTGGTCTCACCTATTTGACAGGCTGAGGTGGGAAGATGGCTTGAGCCCAGGAGGTCGAGGCTACAGTGAGCCTTGTTTGCATCACCACTGCACTATGGCCTGGGTGACACAGTGAGACCCTGGCTCAAAAACATAAAATAAAAAGTTTCGGCTGGGCGCAGTGGCTCATGCCTGTAATCCTAGCACTTTGTGAGGCTGAGGCAGGTGGATCACGGGGTCAGGAGTTCAAGACCAGCCTGGCCAAGATGGTGAAACCCCGTCTCCACTAAAAATACAATTATCCGGGCGTGATGGTGGGCAGCTGTAATTCCATCTACTCGGGAGGCTGAGGCAGAGAATTACTTGAACCCGGGAGATGGAGGTTGCAGTGAGCCGAGATAGTGCCACTGCACTCCAGCCTGGGCGACAGAGCGAGACTCCGTCTCAAAAAAAAAAAAAAAAAAGCTTCTCTTTCCTGCTCTCTTATTTGTATTTTTCATAACATTTGTCACAATTTGTAATTGCTTTGTTTTCAATTGAGTTTTTTTTTCTGTTTTCCTCCTAGATCCATGAGCATAGAGACTATATTGATCTTGTTCACTGACGAATGCCTAGTACAGAGCTGCTGAGTAGTAAATATGCAATAAAAACTCATTACATGGGAGCCAGGCACAGTGGCTGACTCCTGTAATTCCAACACTTTAGGAGGCCAACGCAGGAGGATCGCTTCAGGCCAGGAGCTCAGGACCACCCTGGGCAACAGAGCGAGACCTTGTCTCTACCAAAAATTTAAAAGTCAGCTGGGTGCGGTGGCTCACACCTATAATCTCAGAACTTTGGGAGGCCGAGGTGGGCGGATCACCTGAGTTCAGGTGTTCGAGACCAGCCTGACCAACATGGAGAAACCACATCTCTTTTTTTTTTTTTTTGAGATGGAGCCTCGCTCTGTTGCCCAGGCTGGAGTGCAGTGGCGCGATCTCGGCTCACTGCAAGCTCCACCTCCCGGGTTCACGCCATTCTCCTGCCTCAGCCTCTTGAGTAGCTGGGACTACAGGCGCCCGCCACCACGCCCGGCTAACTTTTTGTAATTTTTTTTTTAGTAGAGACGGGGTTTCACCGTGTTAGCCAGGATGGTCTCGATCTCCTGACCTCATGATCCGCCCATCTCAGCCTCCCAAAGTGCTGGGATTACAGGCGTGAGCCACCGCGCCCAGCCGAGAAACCCCATCTCTACTAAAAATACGAAATTAGCTGGACGTGGTGGAGCATGCTTGTAATCCCAGCTACTTGGGAGGCTGAGGCAGGAAAACTGCTTGAACCCCAGAGGCGGAGGTTGCGGTGAGCTGAGATTGCACCATTGCACTCCAGCCTGGGCAACAAGAGCAAGACTCTGTCTCAAAAAAAAAAAAAAAAAAGTTAGCCAGGTGTGGTGGCAAGCGCCTATACTCCTAGCTATTTGGGAGGATGAAGTTGGAGGATTGCTTGATCCAGAAGTTGGAGGCTGTAGTGAGCTATGCTGGCACCACTGTACTTCAGCTTGGGTAACGGAGTAAAATCCTGTCTATAAAATTATCTATCTATCTATCTATCTATCTATCTATCTATCTATCTATCTATCTATCTCATGAGAATTAGTAAATGAAGAAATGAACAATAACCTTGTGAAGTGCACAGGTTTTTCAAAGGGGTTAACATTATTTACTAATGATCACATACCTGTTAAGTGGTGAACCAAACAGAAGTTAAGACCTTGTGATCAATGGTCTAAGTTTCAATTTTACTCACTGATTGGCTATCTAGCTATCTCCCGCTCTTGCCACACACCCCTGTTGAGAAAATTACATAATAATAGGAGCAAAGCTAAGAATAGGCATGAAACATGAAGGGCACAAATAATAGATAAATTTGTTATGTCCCATACATGAACAATGAGCAGACCAAATATGATAGCTGAGAAGAAGAGACATTCCTCAATATCCACGGGGGGTTGGTTCGAAGACCCCTCATGAATACCAAAATCCATGGATGTTCAAGTCCCTTATATAAAATGGTGTAGTATTTGCATATAACCTACGCACATCCTTCTGTATACTTTAGTAGTCTAGATTATACCTAACACAATTTAAATGCTATGTATAATACCTAACACAATGTAAGTGCTATTTATAATACGCAGCACAATGTAAATGCTATGTAAATATTTGTTATACTGTATTGTTTAGGGCATAATGACAAGAAAAAACTGGAGGCCAGGCAATTTGGCTCATGTTTGTAATTCCAGTGCTTTGGGAGGCCAAGGTGGGACGATTGCTTGAGCTCAGGAGTTCAAGACCAGCCTGGGCAACTATAGGGAGACGTTGTCTCAAAAAGAAGTAAAAGAAAATAAAGAAAAAAGTGTACATGTTCAGTACAGATGTAATTAAAAAAAAATTTTCAGCTGGGCATGGTGGCTCACGCTGGTAATCCCAGCACTTGGGGAGGTCGAGGCAGGCAGATCACTTGAGGTTAGGAGTTTAAGACCAGCCTGACCAACATGGTGAAACCCCATCTCTACTAAAAATACAAAAATTAGCTGGGTATAGTGGTACATGCCTGTAGTCCCAGCTACTTGGGAAGCTGAGGCAGGAGAACTGCTTGAACCCGGGAGGGAGAGGTTGTAGTGAGCCGAGATCATGCCACTGCACTCCAGCCTGGGCAACAGAGTGAGACTCTGTCTCAAAACAAAACAAGACAAAAAAAATTTAAAAAAATTTTTTCTTTTTTACATGAGCCAGTTCTATAATAATGAGTAACATTTTTATGTGCCTCCTTTTCCATCTCTCTCTCTCTTTTTTTTTTTTTGCTGTTTTATTTCTTCCTTGATTCCACCTTTGTAAAAATGTTTGATATGTATTTGGTGGAGGTGATTAATATATTCTCTGTGTAAAGCATCTGGAAACTCTAAGAAAAAGTAAAAAGGAACATAAATCTTTACAATTAAACTATGTATATAATTTTGTATCTTACTAAAACCTATTGTGGCACAAACATTTTCCCATATTACTAAAAATTCTTCACAAGCATGGTTTCTAATGTCAATAAAAGAGATAATATGGATACAATCTTTTAAAATAACAAGTCCTGTCCTTCAATTACTCATTCATCTTACAATGATATGTTGCGCAACATTATGTATTATACATTAATAATACCACCAAGCCTTAGGGCTTCAATCTGATTTTCCTAGAATTTAGTAGTCATCTTTTCACACTTCGAAGCTATATTGTGGACCTCTATAATTTCAGCAGAATTACTCATTCTCTCCTCTGTGTTCCCATAGCATAGTGTTTTTGACACTATTATGATAACTTTTGTTTTATATCATAATTAGTTAGGTGTCTCTTTCCTTCTGTTGATTATAGGCTCCCAAAGGGCAGAGGCTTACTTCATCCTTGTGTCCTCAGGGCCTAGGACAGGACCTGGAACTAAAGTGGATTTTTTTTTTCTTTTTTGAGACAGAGTCTTGCTTTGTTGCCCAGTCTGGAGTGCAGTGGCATGATCTCAGCTCACTGTAACCTTCCTCCAGAGTTCTAGCAATTCTCATGCCTCAGCCTCCCGAGTAGCTGGGACTACATGCGCGTGCGCCACTGCGCCCAGCTAATTTTTTGTGTTTCTGATAGAGATGGGTTTCACCATGTTGGCTAGGCTGGTCTTGAACTCCTGGCCTCAACTGATCCACCCTCTTCGACCTCCCAAAGTGCTAGGATTACAGGCTTAATCCACCGTGCCCAGCCTAAATCTTGAATTTATTTTAGTTATATCTGGCTGCTTCTAATTTCCAGTAACAATTTACTCATTCCACAGATATACCCTGGGTGCTACTTTCTACCATGCATTGTTCTGGGTATGATTCATAGAGACCTAACAGTAAATGGAACTGACCAGGCCCTTCCCTTTTGGATCTTATGTTCTAATAGAGGGAGACAGTCAATAAGCGAAGAAGCAACTAAACAAAAAAGAAAATTATCACATAATGGTAAATATTTCACAGAGAATTAGAATAAAATGATAGGTAGAGAATGGCCACTTCAGGCTGATCATCAGAAAAGGCCTCCCTTTAGGATATTTCCCCTCTCTCTCCCTTCCTTTCTAGTTCCCTTGCCAACAGGCCTTCGCCATCTCACGCCTACATTAATTATTACAACAGCTTACTGGATGGGCTTCTGGACTCCCGAATCTACTCCATATCCTGCTGCTAGACTGATCTTCTGTTTGATTGTTGTGGAAAGAAGGGGATAAGTCCTGTGGAAAATTGTAATTTTCTCCTTTGTTAAACACACAGCCTAAATTACAGAATTCAGATCTAATTTTTACTCATCAGACAGAAAACTTAATGACTCATTTGGTTAATAAGGGATTAAAATGGGAGAGATCTCTTTGAATTTCAGCTCTGAGACCTTTCTGATTAGAGTTTATGGAGGAGGAATTATACAGTATCTTGGAGGGAGCAAGGACCGAGCCCTTTTTCTTTAACCATTGAGGCTGGACAGAAAAGAACATTCACTCATGGAGCTCCAACAAGGTGCTAGAAACTGTACTGAGTGTTTTATTTACCATATATTATATAAACCTCATACTAACTCTCTAATTAATTAACTTGTCTAAAGTCCCCATCACAAGTAAGTGGTAGAGCAGTGACTAGAACTCAAGTCTGTCTGGGTACGAACCTTCTAACCTTATGAATTATTTGGTTACAAATGATATCCTAAGAAATATAAGAAAGATAAGCAGAACTACAAATCAATTGAAAAAGAGCAGTACCTGGAACAATTATTTTTAGAATAAATGAATAAACAAAAATAAATAGGATAATTTACACATAAAGTAATCATTTAGGGAAATGGAAAGGGAAAGGAAGTAACCACAGTTAAAGATATTTGTCTGTTCACTAACGCAACAAATACTCATTAGTACTTACTTTGTGTCAGATGCTGCTCTTGGCATTGTGGATATTATTTCTGCTCTTCTGAACCTTACAAGCTGGTGGAACAGGTAGATATTAATATATATGTGCTTTGAAAGAAAAACGCAGCCTGTTTTGAGAGTTGGACCTGAGCTACTTTGGAGCATCCTTGGCGACTGATATTTAAGATGGAACATGAAAGGTAAATAGGAGTTTGTTAGGCAAGGAAGGAGGTTATGAGCATTCACAGGTCTCAAGGCAGAAAGCACTATGGTGTTAGAAGAACTGGAAGGGGAACACTTTGGATAGAATGTGATGAAAAGGGTGGGGAGGTGGAGGTCAAGGAGATCATGCAAGAACTTAAAGATTTTGAGCTTTATCTTAAGAGCAATGGGTAGACATTGAATGAGAGGCTTAAACCTAGGGACAAAACCAGATTTATATTTTAAAGAGCTCATATATCTTCATGGTAGAGCACAAACTAGAGAGAAACCAATCTGAATGCAGAAGGACTTCTTAGGAAGGGTCATTACAATAAGGAGGTGAGACTTGATAATGTATCCCATTGGTAGAGCGAACTGGAGGATTCAAGAAACATGTAAGAGGTAGAACAGACAGTATTTGGTGATTGATTGGATATGAGAGTTTGAAGGACAGGTTTCTGGAATGACTTGTCATATTTCTAATGTAAATAATAACCCGGTACTAGTTAATGGGATTAGGGACCCAGATGGAGTGAGAAGTGTATAGGAGTTAATATCATAAATTCCATTTGAAGAAGTAAGCTGTTGGAAGAACGCGGTTGGGGCTGGGTATATCGGCCAGTTGTGATAAAGGAAGGTTTAAAACTCATTGGCTGGTGACAATGATCTCTAAACTTTTTGATTTCTCTTGCCTATGAGTAAAAAAAAAATTTAGTAAGTAGCCCCATAAATTGTATTTATTTATAAATCATAAGATATTGTCAATCTCTACATTAAATATTAGCAATGATTGATTTATTGTATGGATAAAATAAATAGAAATAAAAATGGTAACTATGTCTTCATGTACTCCAATAGATCATGATACTTCGGAGATAACTAGTCTAGAGAATTTAAAAAAAAAAGTACTGTTATTTCAGACGTACAACTACTGGAAGTTATAATACCTTAAATCTATTAATTGAAATGAAATTGTAGAGAAGGCAAGTTAACCTTTTTAAGATTAATAATCAGTCAACACAACGAAGGCAAACTTCTAAATTTTAAGCTAAATGTGGAATAACTTATTCAAACTGAGAGGCAACCAACCTGGAGTCCAAGTAGCAACTCCAGAAAAGTAATCAAAGACTGACTGATCCCAGAACAGATAAAAAAGCTTCAAATATCTAATCGGATATTAGGGTGAGAGTATATGTGTATCTATTAGTTCAAACTGTGTGACTTGCACATCACAAAGACACAATGTGAGCCAGCTCAAGCAAAAAGATAAATTGATTAGGAGGATACTGGAGTGTTTTACAGAGAGTAGTAATGTGAATCTTAGGGAACTGGACCCAGAGACCTGAATCACATCAGTTCCCACAGTTTCAAGTCTCTGTTTCTTTGCATATCAACTTCCTTCTTTACTATCTTTTTTTCCCTTTTTTTAATGGAGACAGAGTCTTGCTATGTTGCCCAGGCCAGTCTTGAACTCCTGGCATCAAGCAATCCTCCCGCCTTGGCTTCCCAAAGTGCTGCAATTATAGGCACAAGCCACTTTCTTTTATATTAATTTTCTTCTTTTCTTTTCTTTTCTTTTTTCTTTTTGAGATGGAGTCTTGCTCTGTCACCCAGGCTGGAGTACAGTGGCGTGATCTCGGCTTACTGCAACCTCCACCTTCCGGGTTCAAGCAATTATCCTGCCTCAGCCTCCTGAGTAGCTGGGACTACAGGTGTGCACCACCATGTCTGACTAATTTTTGTATTTTTAGTAGAGATGGGGTTTCACTATGTTGGCCAGGCTGGTCTCGAACCCTGGCCTAAGGTGATCCACCCGCCTTGGCCTCCCAAAGTGCTGGGATTACAGGCATGAGCCACTGTGCCCAGCCTAATTAATTTTATTTTCATAAGCTATGACGTAAATACAACTAACATTTCCTTTTTATGGAGGGGGAAACTGAGGCACAGGGTCATCAGGTTAAGAAGTGGTAGAGCCAGGATTCAAACCCAAGCACTACAGTGCTAGCATCCACACTCTAATTTTTCAGAAGTAGAGAGACTAGTACAATTAATCCCATGTGTGGACTCATCATCTTGCTATGACAATCCTCAACTTATGCTCACTTTGGTTTCATATATATCCCCACCAATTTCTCCCCATCTGCACTGGATTATTTAGTTTTTAAAGCTAAATAAGGCCCACAAATTACGATTAGTTGGTAGCCTCTTAAGCTTCTTCTACTATATATACCTTCCCTTCATTTCTCTTTCCCCCCCTTGCAATATTGAAGAAACTGATCTTACAACATATCCTACATCCTGGATTTTGCTGACTGTAGCATGTCATTTAACGTGCTCCTCTATCCCCTGTATTTCCTGTAACCTAGTAATTTATCTTGGAGGCTTGATATTGCACAGGTTTGGTTATTTGAAAAGACTGCTTCAAAGCTGGTGTTAATACTTCCATTAGGAGACACATACTATCTCTCTGATGTGTTGGCATTTAGTGATGATTGCTGTCTAGAGCAGCACTGACCAAAGAAATTTTGGACAGGAACAGTGGCTAACGCCTGTAATCCCAGCACTTTGGGAGGCCACGGTGGGCAGATGACATAAGGCCAGGAGTTTGAGACCAGCCTGGCCAACATGGTGCCCTGTCTCTACTAAAAATACAAAAATTAGCTGGGTGTGGTGGTGTGCACCTGTAGTCTCAGCTACTTGGGAGGGTGAGGCAGGAGAATCACTTGAACCCAGGAGGCAGAGGTTGCAGTGAGCCAAGATCATGCCACTGCACTCCAGCCTGGGCAACACAGCAAGACTATCTCAAAAAAAAAAAAAAAAAAGAAATTTAATGTGAGACACATATATAATTTAAAATTTTCTAGTATTCCTACTTTATTTTTATTTTTTTTGAGACAAGGTCTTGCTCTATTTCCAGGTTAGAGTGCAGTGGCATAATCATAGCTCATTGTAGCCTTGAACTCCTGGGCTCAAGCAATCCTCCCACCTCAGCCTCCCAAGTACCTAAAACCACAGGTATGCAACACACCACTCCTAATTTTTTTTTTTTTTGGTAGAGACAGGGGTGGGATATTGCTACGTTGAAGTACTGGGATTACAGGCATGAGCCACCATGCCCAGACTAGTACTACCATTTTAAAAAGTTAAAAACAAGCCAGGCTTGGTGGCTCACACCTGTAATCCCAGCACTTTGGGAGGCTGAGGCGGGCAGATCACAAGGAGTTCGAGACCAGCCTAGCCAATATGGTGAAACTCCGTCTCTACTAAAAAGAATGCAAAAATTAGCCGGGCATGGCAGCGGGCCTCTGTAGTCCCAGCACTTTGGGAGGCTGAGGCGGGCAGATCACAAGGAGTTCGAGACCAGCCTAGCTAATATGGTGAAACTCCGTCTCTACTAAAAAGAATGCAAAAATTAGCCGGGCATGGCAGCAGGCCTCTGTAGTCCCAGCCACTCGGGAGGCTGAGGCAGGAGAATCGCTTGACCTGGGATGCGGAGGTTGCAGTGAGCTGAGATCGCGCCACTGCACTCCAGCCTGGGTGACAGAGCAAGACTCCATCTCAAAAAAAAAAAAAAAAGTTAAAAACACGGATCTAAATTAAAAGTTGAAAGTATGAAAAGCTAACAAATGAAAAGTTAAAACAGGTGAAATTTATTTTCATAGTATTATTTAGCTCAAAATATCCCAAATATTATTAACATATTATCAAGATAAAAAAATATTATTTTTGAGATAGGGTCTCACTCTGTCACCCAGGCTAGAGTGCAGTGGCATAATCTTGGCTCATTGCAGCCTCTGCCTCTTGGGCTCCAGAGATCTTCCCACCTCAGCCTCCCAAGTAGCTGGGACCACAGGGATACACCACCACACCCAGCTAATTTTTGTATTTTTAGTAGGGATGGGGTTTCACCATCTGCCCAGCTGGTCTCAAACTCCTGGGCCCAAGTGATCCTCCCGCCGTGGCCTCCCACAGTGCTGGAATTACAGGGGTGAGCCACTGCAATCAGCCAAGATAAAAATTATTAAAAAGGTATTTTGTATTCTTTTTTTCATTTAAGTTTCCAAAGTCTGGTGTGATTTTTTCACTCACAGCCAGTGGGTGCTGCAGCCAGCTTAACTGGCTAATGAGAGTCAATTGTAAGCATTTTATCTCAACTCTACATTCAACGACATCTCATTGGTAGCTCAAAATTGGATATGGTGGGAGTATTTATACCATGGTGAACAATACAAATCAGGGTTTTGTTCCTTTCAGAGAATCAGTCATTAAACATTTGCCAGCCTGCCACTGCTTATACTTATAACACATTTCAATTTAGACTAGCAACATTTCAAGCGCTCAAAGCCATGGAAAACTAGTAGATATTGTATTGGACAGTTCAGGTCATTCATTGTTTCATTAAGAGTCTGCAACAGAGGGTAATCTAGTTTTTCATTCGCTCTTCCTTTATTAGGTAGAATACCTCTATCAAGAAAGAACTTTCTTCATTAATTATTTAGTGGCTAGGCACAGTGGCTCCCACCTGTAATCCCAGCAATTTGGGAAGCTGAGGTGGCAGGACTGTTTGAGCTGAGGAGTTTGAGACCAGCCTGGGCAACACAGCAAGACCCCGACTGTATAAAAACAAAAACAAAAAAACTATTTAGTTACCTTAACGTATAGTAAATACAAGGAAGGCAGGATAAATCCTTAGTTCTTTTCCTTTATTAACTAGTGTTCAAAATAATGAGTTGAGACAGGGTCTGACTCCATTTGCCCAGGCTGAAGTGCAATGGCATGATTATGGCTCACTGCAGCCTCAACTTCCCAGGCTCAAGTGATCCTTCTACCTCAGCCTCCTGAGTAGCTGGGACTACAGGTGTGTGCCACAGTAGCTGGCTAATTTTTTTCTCTCTATAGTAGAGATGGGGTTTTGCCATGTTGCCCAGGCTAGTCTCAAACTTCTGGGCTCACGTGATCCACCCATCTTGGGTGCTCATATTTTTACTGATGCTCAAATTGTCCTATCTTTGGCCAGTAGACACCTCTTCAAGTTCAGAACTTACACTTTAAACTGCTGCAATACCACAAATACCATTCAGACTTACATCTTATAATCTCAGCCATTAAAAGGGACTGACTATATTGTTTTTTCTTTCTATAATGATGGTGACACCATATGACCCTATTTTTTAGATCAAAAGACTAGGATTCACCGGCCAGCTTGTTTCAACTGCCCACCCCTGTGACCAGTAGTGTCATGGGAGAATTGGCAGCCCTGTTAAGAATCAGGGAGGGGGCCGGGTGCGGTCGCTTACACGTGTAATCCCAGCACTTTGGGAGGCTGAGGAGGGCGGATCACGAGGTCAGGAGATCGAGACCATCCTGGCCAACATGGTGAAACCCCGTCTCTACTAAAAAAAAATACAAAAATTAGCTGGGCGTGGTGGCACGCACCTGTAGTCTCAGCTACTTGGGAGGCTGAGGCAGGAGAACCGCTTGAACCAGAGAGGTGGAGGTTGCAGTGAGCCAAGATCGCGACACTGCACACCAGCCTGGCGACACAGCAAGACTCCTTCAAAAAAAAAAAAAAAGAATCAGAGAGGGATCATCTCCTTTGAGAATGAAAGTTAAAAAAAAAGTCAGGGAGGGGCAGTTCCCAGAACAAGCACTTGATAGATAAAACAATAGGTGCACACCATATTTAAAATATTACACAGAAATTTTAAAACATATCCTCTTTCTCAAGCCATTGATTGATTGCTTTGTTTACTCATTTCATACATATCTATCAAGAATGAATGCCTGGGCGTGGTGGCTCACGCCTGTAATCCCAGCACTTTGGCAGGCCAAGGAGGCTGGATCACCTGAGGTCAGGAGTTCGAGACCAGCCAGGCCAACATGGTGAAACGCTGTTTCTACTAAAAATACAAAAATTAGCTGGGCGTGGTGGTGCGCGACTGTAATTCCAGCTACTTGGGAGGCTGAAGCAGGAGAATCGCTTGAACCCGGGAGGTAGAGGTTGCAGTGAGCCAAGACTGAGTCACTGCACTCCAGCCTGGGTGACACAGTAAGACTGTCTCAAGAAAAAAAAATGAATGAATGATATTGATAGGAGTATTATTCTGACTATATAAATTAGTTAAAAGAAGTATAAACTTATGTAAAATTCTTGAATCTTTAAAGTTTTTTTACTTTATCAAAATGCAAGAGAATGAGTGTGAAAAACATCTCATAGCAAGTGGCACAGAAGGCATAATTACATATATTTTAAAAGACAACATCTTTTTGTCTCATGTGATTTCAAGAAAGAGGCACATTTTTACTCAGGTTGTCCCTTAGCCATGAAAAGTAAATTTTACATTAAACAATCTTGTTTTAAATTTGTCCATGGTAAAAATTAAATGGAACAATAGCTCTAATATAGCAACTGTGGTCTCTTTGATTTCTTAGCATTCTCTCACTCACTGAACTCTCCGAAAGCACTAACATTGATCCAACACCCCACTAATCAATTACAGCCTGGCAGGTAGGTATTTTAGGAATGGTCATATGCTTGTATTAAAGGAGAGCTCACTCCAATTTTCAGTGAGCAAAATATGAAGAACCTGTCTTCTAGTAAAAAATAGAATGCACAATAACCAAAATATTCAAAGAATGAATTGTTAAAATTCACCAGGTACTCCAAAACAAGCAAAGAAGTATTTCCATGACTTCCTTTTTAAAATCAAAAATATCAATAAAGGTTTAAAATTGGTTGGTTAAAAACTGTAGTTGTCTTATAATGTTTACAGCTTTTCAGTAAAATCCTTCCACAAGTACATTTGCAAACAGTTTAACAAACACAAACATAAAACGTGGTAGCTGGGAAAATAACTGATTAATCTAGAGACTAAACAGGGAAAGTTACTAGGCAAAGGGAGGCAGAGATGCCAAGATCTGCAGATGAAAAAATTTCATCTTGTCAATTCATTTTATTAGAGTCTTGGTTATCAAGTTTTTGAGGAGACTAGGAGATAACTTAGGAAAAATGGAAATATTATAAACTATATTTAAAAGTTTTCATTCAAAATGGAACTAGTTTTAGTACTACAGGGAGAAAAATGTGTGTCTTTAGAATCTATTTTATTGAAGACTGTCAATGAAAGAAAGACTGGGGCATGACTAGCAATTTTTTTCTTCTTCTTTTTTTTTCCTTGAGATGGAGTCTCGCTCTGTCACGCAGGCTGGAGTGCAGTGGTGCCATCTCGGCTCACTGCAAGCTCCACCTCCCTGGTTCATGCCATTCTCCTGCCTCAGCCTCCCGCGTAGCTGGGACTACAGGCGCCTGCCACCTCACCTGGCTAATTTTTTGTATTTTTAGTAGAGACAGGGTTTCACCGTGTTAGCCAGGATGGTCTCGATCTCCTGACCTCGTGATCTGCCCCGCCTCAGCCTCCCAAAGTGCTGGGATTACAGGCGTGAGCCACTGCGCCCGGCCCGCAGTTTTCTTCTTTTTACACTGATTATTCTAATAGTCTCACACTTGTAATCCCAGCACTTTGAGAGGCCGAGAGGCGAGGATTGCTTGAGCCCAGGAGTTCAAGACCAGCTTTGGCAACATAGGGAGACTGTCTCTGCAACAACAACAACAATAAAGATTACCAGTGTGGGCCAGATGCTATGGCTCACACCTGTAATCCCAGCACTTTGGGAGGCCGAGGTGGGTGGATCACCTGAGGTCAGGAGTTTGAGAGCGAAACCCTGTCTCTAATAAATATACAAAAATTAGCTGGGCATGGTGGCATGCACCTGTAATCCCAGCTACTTGGGAGGCTGAGGCAGGAGAATTGCTTGAACCTGGGAGGCAGAAGTTGCAGTGAGCTGAGCTCATGCCACTGAACTCCAGCCTGGGCAACAGAGTAAGATTCTGTCTCAAAAACAAACAAACCAAAAACCAAAAAACAAAAAAACAAGATTACCAGTGTAAGGCACTATGCTAGTGTATTGCAGATACAGAGGTAACTATGACATGATATCCCTCTAGAGAGTTCATAGCATGGTAGTGCAGACAAATATGTGTATATACATGTTAAAATAATTTAGGAAGGGCAAAGAGAAACATGAATCCTGGGCATTATAAAGGCATAAAGGCAGAAAGGTGTATGTGTGTAGGTAGGTAGGTAGGAAGACTTTCTAGGAAGAGATAGTAACTAAGATAGGTTTTATAAAAGAATGATTAGGAATTAGTTAAATGATGAGGAAGAGGGTAGAAAGAGGCAGGGTAGAGTGTTCCAGACAGGAACAGCAGAGAAACAGCACCATTATTAGAGAACAAGTAGAAAGACAAGAAGTGGAGGAAGATGAGAGATTAAAATATAAAGTTAAATGGAGGCAGATCACAGAATTCTTGAATTCTATGTCAAGAAGCTTGAACTTTATCTTACAAGCAATGAGGAGCCAATGAGCTTTTAAAATAGGGAAACTGGCTGGGTGCAGTGGTTCACACCTGTAATCCCAACAATTTGGGAGGCCGAGGTGAGAGTATCACTTGAGCCCAGAAGTTCAAGACCAGCTGGGGCAACATAGTGAGACCTCATCACTTTAAAAAAAAAACAAAAAATCCAGGCTGGGCGTGGTGGCTCACGCCTGTAATCCCAACACTTTGGGAGGCCAAGGTGGGCGGATCATGAGGGCAGGAGATGGAGACCATCCTAGCTAACATGGTGAAACCCCGTCTCTACTAAAAATACAAAAAAATTAACCGGGCGTGGTGGCGGGCGCCTGTAGTCCCAGCTACTCCGGAGGTTGAGGCAGGAGAATGGCGTGAACCCAGGAGGCAGAGCTTGCAGTGAGCCAAGATTGTGCCATTGCACTCCAGCCTGGGCAGCAGAGCAAGACTCTGTCTCAAAAAACAAAAAACCCAAACAAATAAAATATGGAAACAAAATTAAAATATATAGATAAGGGCAGACCAGAGATTAGAAGAGACTAGTTGGCCAGGCGTGGTGGCTCACGCCTGTAATCCCAGCAATTTGAGAGGCCAAGGCAGGCAGATCACGAGGTCAAGAAATCGAGACCATCCTAGCCAACATGGTGAAACCCCGTCTCTACCAAAAATACGAAAATTAGCTGGGTGTGGTGGAGTATGCCTGTAGTCCCAGCTACTTGGGAGGCTGAGGCAGGAGAATCCCTTGAACCCAGGAGGCGGAGGTTGCAGTGAGCCAAGATTGCACCACTGCACTCCAGCCTGGGTGACAGAAAGAGACTCCGTCTTAAAAAAAAAAAAAAAAAAAAAAGAGAGAGACTAGTTAATAGGTTTGCTGCAGTATTTGGGATAGGAGAGGATGATAGGCCAAACCAGGGCAGTGACAGCAGAGGCAGAGAGTAAGAAAAGGATTCAAGAGCTAATTAGGAGGTATAATTGGCAGGACTTGGTGGTTGGATGAATGTGGGAAATACGGAAAATGGAAGAGTGCAAGACTATTGTGAGGCATAGCATCAACACCAAGTACAATAGAGAATACCAGAAAAGGCATAGGTTTGAAGGGAAGTGGTAACTTCAGTGATTTTAGGCTTGTTGAGTTTAAGAGGTAGGTGGAGGATACATGTAGCAGACAGCAGCTATTGAGAAAGGTTTGGGGTGCAGCTGTAGATTTGGTGTCATTACCGTATTTGTGATAATTAAAATCAATGGGTCAAGTAACTCAGAAAGAATGTAGGCTGAGAGAATTTTCTCTCAACCCACAGTGAAGTTGTACTTTTACAGAGCTTCTCTCTGCCATTCACCGTGGACTTTAGATGCAGTACCCATCATGAAAGGGTCCACCTACTAGATTTATCACTGATTTACGTATCTTTGAAGTTGTTCTCCAAAGCCTAGACATGGAGGCTCATGTTAAGTGAAGAAGCACAGAACAGCAACAAAAAACAAGCAAATACACAAAAGTATCTAAGATTGAATATATTGACAGTTCTTCAGTACTATTTCTTATATTCCAGGAGTTCAACAATACCCCCAACATACTAATTCTTCAGTTTGTTCTACTTCTTAGTTCAGCTTTTATGCCAAACTCTACCTGTCTCGCAAAGATGTCATGATATTTTTAGTGTTCTAGTTGTTTCTCTTTTTCTTTTTTTTTTTTTCTTTTGAGACAGAGTCTTACTCTGTGGCCTAGGCAAGAGTGCAGTGGCATGATCTTGGCTCACTGCAACCTCCACTTCCCAGGTTCAAGCGATTCTCCTGTCTCAGCCTCCCGGGTAGCTGGGATAACAGGCACACGCCACCATGCCAGGCTAATTTTTGTAGTTTTAGTAGAGACGGAGTTTCACCATGTTGGCCAGGCTGGTCTCGAACTCCTGACCTCAGGTGATCCACCCGCCTCGGCCTCCCAAAGTGCTAGGATTACAGGCGTGAGCCACTGCACCTGGCCTGTTTCTTTATTAATATATCATTTGACAATATGCTGTCAAGATAACAATTTACCAATATTACCAGATCTCTTGTGGAACTTTTAAAGTGGCAGCTGAATTCTTTGATTAATTTCCAAAAGAAATCCCAAACAAACAAACAAACAAACAAAAAACTCTTATGATTTTTGTTTAAGTCAAATTGAAACTATTTTCTGAGGAGCTTCAAGAAAGAACCATCAACATAACTCTTACAGTAACATTTCAGAACCATGTGTGACAACCATGCAGATTAGTACTCACCCAAATTCCAAGAGCTACTAAAAATAGACCTTGTGTAATTGGGCAAATGAGTGGGTGGGTGGATATTTTAGTAAGGCCGTGACCTCTAAGATTTTCTGTTGCCTTTGCTATGGTCTATAAACTGAACAAAGTGCTGTTTTCTTTCTCATCAGGGTAGCCTGTAACTAGCCTGGTACCAATGCATCTTTTAGGAATGAAGATATAATTCCTGTTGTTGTTGTTGTTTATGACAAATATGGGCTACTTACACCTTCTCTCTTATAATCCTTGTCCACAGTAAACAATTGCCACCGCAATTCACAATTCCAATTCCCAACAATGCCAATTTGCCATAGCGTTTTTTGGATGAGCCAGTAATCTGCTTCAGAATCCTTAACATCACGTTACTCAGCAATAACTAAGTTAGTACTATTCAGTTGGAGCCAACAAGCAAGATGAAATTCTAGTGCCATTGCTGGTCAAGACCTTCCTTTTCACACTTAAGACAGGCATCCCATGTGACTCTCCTTGAGATAAAAAGTGGACTAGAAATATAAGACAACCAGGATTGTGCTCCTTCTTCAAGAAGCTCCAAGTGGAATAAGAGACAGACATGTGAGCAGCCAATGAGCAATAACATGAGGTACATGAAATAAGGGAGGTTACTTCACATTTACACTTGAATCTGATTTTCAGGTTAAACAAGAACAGGAGAAGAAAAATACCATAGTCTATGTCATCTATGCACATACCTGGACTCCATGCAAGGCTCTTACGTCCTACCCCAAGTGACATCCATGAGAACAGGATCAGACCAACTTATTTCATTCAACCACATAAGAGTATTGAAAATTATCTCTTTGAAATGTCACAACAGAGATTTAAAGTTAACAATAAATACAAAAACTTACTTTAGCCAGTTAGACATAAATAACCAAAATAAACTGGTTCATGAAAAATTCTAGTAAACATGGAGCAGTCCAAGCATAGCAATGGGATACATTAGGTTATTACATAAGAAATTTAAGAAAATCCTCCCATGAGTCTCATAGTGAATCTTGAAATTTCAGTGTCCAGCAACAGACTCCACAACTTAAAGAGGGATGTGGAGAAAGTGGAAGGGATTCAACAGACAGTCACAGAGATGATTAAGGGGTTGGAAAAATAGGAGCTAGAAATTATTTAGCCCAATTTAGATCAGACTACTAGGTTTCTTAATAACAGTATTTAAGCACAGGAAGGGTTGTTATATACAAGATGATGAACAGCTGCTTTCTATCTCAACTGGAGAGTGAGCAGAAGAAACAGACTTTGATTAAAGCATGAAAGACTTAAGACGGATATATAAAAAGGAACTTTTGAAAATGAAGATTGTTAGATGTGAGATCTCCTCAGGATCCCCTTCTTGTACCTGTTCCTTAAATGATGTTGTCTCACAGAATTCTTTTTCTTTTTCTTTCTTTCTTTTTTTTTTTTTTGAGACAGAGTCTTGCTCTGTTGACCAGCTGGGGTGCAGTGACGCAATCTCAACTCCCTGCAACCTCCGCCTCCCAGGTTTAAGCAATTCTCGTACCTCAGCCTCCCAAGTATCTGGGATTACAGGCATGTGCCACCATGCCTGGCTAATTTTTGTATTTTTAGTAGAGATGAGGTTTCACCATGTTGGCCAGGCTGGTCTCGAACTCCTGGGCTCAAGTGATCTGCCTGCCTCAGTCTCCCAAAGTGCTAGGACTACAGGCATGAGCCACTGCACCTGGCCGTCACAAAATTCTAAGTTCTCTATCTCTTCTCATGTTGCATGGTCTCCATAGTTCACTTTACTTACTCTGATTTTACTTAACCTCTTATAAACTGATAATTCCCAAATATATATCTAAATATCTCCAATCTAGACTATTCTCTAAATGCCTGCTGGACTTTAAGCTTTCATCTCTTCCTGTTCTATTGCAATAACATTGTAACTGATACCCCTGTCTCTCTAGTCTTCAATTCCATTCTCTGGCTTATATGATGGCGGGAACCTTTCTATCTAAAAAGAAGTCTAATCATGTCATTTCCTTGCTTAAAATCTTTCAATGGGTTCCCACCACTTACTTGTTCTCCATCATTTGGCCCCACTTATCCAATATCATCTGTCACTCCCCAAATGTTAATTCCAAGATGATTTCACTTTGCACTCATGTGTTTATGTCTCTGTGATTTTTATGGTCTCTGTACTCTTCACTTCTCCTAGAAAACACTCCCACTTTTTTCTTGTGGTCATCTTCTACTCTCTAGTTCCAGGAATTTTTTTCTGATCTTACCAAGCTAGACTAATGATCCTCAATAGATGTTCATAAATGTCCATGAAAACTTCTCTTGAATAATGCTGTAGTTAGTATCGATAAAAGCCTTTCCAGGCTGGGAGTGGTGGCTTATGCCTGTAACCCCAGTACTTTGGGAGGCCGAGGTGGGCAGATCACCTGAGGTCAGGAGTTTGAGACCACCCTGGTCAACATGGTGAAACCCCATCTCTACTAAAAACACAAAAATTAGCTGGGCGTGGTAGCACGTGCCTGTAATCCCAACTACTCGGGAAGCTGAGGCAGGAGAATCGCTTGAACCCGTGAGGTGGAGGTTGCAGTGAGCCAAGATTATGCCACTACACTCCAGCCTAGGTGACAGAGCGAGACTTTGTCTCAGGAAAAAAAAAAAAAAAAAAAAAAAAAAAGCCTTTCCAGTCCTCAGATTCAGTAACTACTCATCTAGAAAACACCTGCATTAAGTGCCTAACAGAATATAGAAATCAATCCTCAAAAGCAATATATACCAAACTATTTATCACACTTGATTCAGGCTGCTGCTCATCTGACAGCACTGTCTCAAGCATTTCCATATTCCTCTTTCACTACTGAGTTTTTCTTTTCCTTGCTCTTAGCCCAGCACAGTTACTCATATAGACTTAATATGTTATGTACTCATCTCCACTCAATTCTTACATCGCTATGAAACAGGGTCAACATCTCCATCTTATAGTTGAGTAACTCACCAACTATACGCAATGACATAGATGTATGTGTGAGTATATATTCATATATGTGTGCTTATGATATATACACATCCTATGAGCTCCAGCTTATTTAATGTGCTCTCATATGTCTTAAAATAACCTCAAAATCAGATTTTGAAAAGTGAATTCATAATTTACTTCCCAAACATTCTTCTTCTGATGTCACCTGTCTCAGTGTATTGTGTCAGAAATCTAGACGTTATCCTTAACATTTTGTTCTTTTTAAATCCCCCTATCCAACCCATCACCAATTTCTATCAATTCTCCCTCCTAAATATCTCTCAGATATGTTCAGTTCTCTCCACCTTTACCATTATCGATCTAGTCCAAGCTTTCACTGTCTCTTGTAATAGCCTCTATATCCTCTCACCTTCTTCTTATCCATTCTCTGCAGCTAAGATGATGTCACTCCTGCTCCTGCTCTCACCAGGTGCTGTGCTGGCTCCCCTTCACCTTCCGCCATGATTTGGAAGCTTCCTGGGGCCCTCACCAGAAGCAGATATCAGCACTATGCTTCATGTACAGCCTGAAGAACCATGAGCCAATTAAACCTCTTTATAAATTAAAAAATATATATCAAAATTCAAATTTGATCCTGTTACTTGACACTGTCCCTTCCTCCTACTTCATTCAAGCCCTTCAGCTGCTTCCCATTGTTCTTATCAAAATTATAACCTCACCACTGCCACAGGGCCCTGCCCCCTGGATCCCACCCATCACATCTCACACCCACCTCATCTCACGTCCTGTTCTCCTCAACTGTTCCAGCCATTTGGGCTTGTTTTCCACCCTTCAAACCTGTGATGACCCCTTCACCTGTGGGTCTTTGCACAGGATGGGAAGCCATCTTTCTTCTCCACTTCACCTAGTTCACTCCTAATCATCCTTGAGCTCAAGAGTCACTTTCCCAGGGAAGTCTCTGATCACTCTAAAGAACTCGGTCCCCAGCACTTTGGGAGGCTGAGGAGGGCGGATCACGGGGTCAGGAGATCGAGACCATCCTGGCTAACACAGTGAAAACCCGTCTCTACTAAAAATACAAAAAATTAGCCGGGCATGGTGGCGGGCACCTGTAGTCCCAGCTACTCGGGAGGTTGAGGTAGGAAAATGGTGTAAACCTAGGAGGCAGAGCTTGCAGTGAGCCAAGATCCAGCCACTACACTCCAGCCTGGGCAACAGAGTGAGACTCCATATCGAAAAAAAAAAAAAAAAGAACTGGGTCACATCTTTCTATTACAGGTTAAAAATACTTGGGACCAAAAGCATTTCGCATTTCAGATTTTTTCGGATTTGGGAATATTTGCATTATGCTTTATTTAAAATTTTTTTAAATTTTATTTTTTTCAAGACAGGGTCTCACTATGTTGCCTAGGCTGGTCTCCAACTCCTAGGCTCAAGCAATTCCTGCCTCAGCTTCCCAAAGTGCTGGGATTACAGGCATGGGCCATAGCACCAGGCATTTGCATTATACTTACCAGTTAAGCATTCCAAATCAGAAAATCTGACATCCAAAATGCTCCAAAGAGCATTTCTTTTGAACTTCATGTCGATGCTCAAAAAGTTTTAGATTTTAGGGCAGGCACAGTGGCTCACACCTGTAATCCTAGCACTTTGGGAGGCTGAGGCGGGTGGATCACCTGAGGTCAGGAGTTCCAGACCAGCCTGACCAACATGGTGAAACCCCGTCTCTACTAAAAATACAAAAATTAGCCAGGCGTGGTGGCGCACACCTGTAGTCCCAGCTACTCAGGAGGCTGAGACAGGAAAATTGCTTCAACGCAGGCGGCGGAGGTTGCAGTGAGCCGAGATCTCGCCATTGCACTCCAGCCTGGACGACAGAGTGAGACTCCGTCTCAAAAAAAAAAAATAATGTAGATTTTATACCCTTTCGGATTTTGGATTTGGGATGCCCAACCTGTACAAGCTCCAACGGGCCATGTCCTTTCCATTTCCCCTTCCTCCCTTCTTTCTTTTCCCTACCCACTCCTCTTCACAGGTGTTTTTGTGATTTAGATAACTGATCTCCCCCATTAGATTGCAAGCTTCATGAAAGGAGGGACTGTACCTATTTTTGCTCACAATATTGACTCCTGTACCTAGTATATCATCTGGCAGGTAGAAAGTATTTAAATATGATGAATAAATTAACTTGTTGGTTTATATTTATCAGGCACTGAGCTAAGTGCTTTACATAGATTATCTCATTAAATCTTCACAACAAACCTATGAGATTACTACAATTCTGTATTAGCTCCATTATACAAATGAGAAAACCAGGATAATAGAGATATTAAATAATTTTCTAAGGACTCACAACACAAATACTGAAATCCTCTATGGTAAAATTATGTGTGACTGGTGCCCATCATTTGGAGATGTCAATCTATTAACCAAAGTAACATGGAGCATGTGAGAAGGAAGAGATCTCTGAATCACAAATTGATCATTTACGTCTCTTGAGCAAACCTGAAAATCCTGAATTTAAGAATCAACAACAGAATCCCATGGCTGTTAGGTCAGGTTACTTAAATACAAGAAAAAAATAGGCTGTACCTGAATTGTACTTGTTCAATGAGCCTAACTGTTCTACTGACCAGTGAGGCATGATAACTTTGCAATGTGAAACACTGAATGTGACTGGCCTGGGCAAATATTCCTCAGTCAAAAAACTTACCAAGCCAAAATAATGACCTGATTCTCATTTCACGAACGGGAGAACAACTTGCCTATCTCATTTGTGTGGACCATCTTCCTATGTGCAGATAATATTACTGACCCTCAGAACAAGGATCTCTAAGGAAAAGGGTTTTTTTAAAAAAGGAGAAAATAAAAAGAAAAAAAGAAATAAAAAATATTACTGACCCACTGTAAGTAGTGCAACTACTTTGAGTAGTTTATCCAAAGGAACTTGTACATTTTTCCTTCTCCAGCCACACTATCTGACCCACCCCTGTTGTGAACAGAGAACAGCAGCACAGTCATTCTTATGGCTCTCGCTCCAAGAGTAATATTTCAGAGTTTGAGGGAAATTTTATGTTGGTTGATCACAAATGTTTGGAAGAGCTTCATCTTCATTTCTGGAAGTTTTTGTTAAGGATGTTTAAAGTATCACTGCCATCTTTTATGAAACTGCTATCATGACTATGGAATTCTCAGTGTGCCTGAGGGGTGTCAAGTTGATGAATATGTAATCTAGTGAATACAAGAAAATTGTTAGAAATTCTAGTAATTTCTTGAAACACTAGTAGAAGTTATTGAAGCAGGACCTCAAGAGGTGAAAATAACTGCTACATCTCCCTAAATCTCTACTAAGTATTAGCATACCAAAACTAGGCTTCATTACTATATTTAAAATATATTAGATTCTTAGACATTACCTTAAATCAGCAGAATTCAGACGAGACTGCCTTTTTTTTGAGACAGGGTCTCACTCTGTCACCCAGGCTGGAGTGCAGTGGTGTGATCATAGCTCACTCTAACCTCAAACTCCTAGACTCAAGAGATCCTCCTATCTCAGCCTCCCAAGTAGCTGGTACTACAGATATGCACTACCACTCCAGTCTAATTATAAATAAAAATTTTTTTTGTAGAGACGGGGTCTCACTATGTTGCCAAGGCTGGTCTCAAACTCTTAACCTTAAGTGAGCCTCTGGCCTTGGCCTCCCAAAGCACTGGGAATGCAGGTGCGAGCCACCATACCTGATCCAATTCATTTTTCAATAGAACATGTATCTGGCAAGGTAACCTACCTTGTTTATTAAGGGAATTCCTTCCTAGTGGATAATCTATATAGGAGGCCAAATTAAAGATGAGATTGTTTGATGAGTATATAACTAGAACAAAGGAAATTGCTATTATTAACAAATATCTGATTCAGTCACTTCCTTGCATAAAAACCTTTCAGTCTTCCTGCAGCTTTGGGGATAAAGCCAAGAATCTCGCTTTGTTGCCCAGGATGGAGTGCAGCAGCGTGATCTCAACTCACTGCAACCTCCGCCTCCTGGGTTCTCACCCCTCAGCCTCCCGAGCAGCTGGGAGAGTGCCACCACCCCCGGCTAATTTTTGTATTTTTAGTAAAGATGGGGTTTCGCCATGTTGGCCAGCTGGTCTAAAACTCCTGACCTTAGGTGATCCACTAGCCTTGGCCTCCCAAAGTGCTGGGATTACAGGCATGAGCCACCACGCCTGGCCCCCCTCCTTTCTTTACAAACTTCACCTCAAGCATTGGTCCTGTAGCCCCAACAAACTGAGCTAATTACTATTTCCTTACTTTTGAAATAAATTTCCTTTTATTTTGGTGAAATTCACACTTGTATCTCAAAACTGCTCAAGGATCTATCTTCCCTAGCAACTCAATTGGATTTTTCAAACGAGCAACAGTCATTCTATTCTCCATGTTTCCATAGCTATTTGTACATACCTCTATCAACACTTAACCATTATAGTTACCAATGTATAAGTTCTCCCTGAGTGAAAGGTGAGTTTCTTGAAAGTTGGGACAATCCTATTTATTAAATACTAATTTTGGGCAAACAGTAGAAATTCAAAAAATGCCCTCCAATTTCTTGGTATGTCCATAAACTAAGTGGTAACCTGGCTGTCTCCATTCTTCAATAATTGCACAACGTTTTGTTTTTTTTTTTTTTTTTTTTGAGACGGAGTCTCGCTCTGTCTCTGTTACCTACGCTGGAGTGCAGTGGCATGATCTCTGTTCACTGCAACCTCTGCCTCCCAGGTTCAAGCGATTCTTCTACCTCAGCCTCCCAAGTAGCTGGGATTATAGGCATGCGCCACTGTGCCTGGCCAATTTTTGTATTTTTAGTAGAAACGGGGTTTCGCCATGTTGGCCAAGCTGGTGTTGAGCTCCTGACCTCAGGTGATCTGCCTGCCTCGGGCTCCCAAAGTGCTGGGATTACAGGTGTGAGCCACAGTGCCTGGCCACAACATTCTGTATTATAAAATATTCCCCTATATATTCCATTAGATCAGTGGTTCTTTCACAGTTTTGAATTTTGTGACTTAGAAGAATTTTAAAACGTTTTGGAGAGCAACAAAGAAAGAACATTAAAACTACAATCCATTAACATAATTTCAAAAATATACATGAAGTCTAAATATATCAGAGAGTATGTAACTTCAGAATAAGGGCAGCCTTTTTTTTAATTTTTATTTTCGTTTTTTATATTTTTTTTGTTATACTTTAAGTTCCAGGGTACATGTGCACAACGTGCAGGTTTGTTACATATGTATACATGTGCCATGTTGGTGTGCTGCACCCATTAACTCATCATTTACATTAGGTATATCTCCTAATGCTATCCCTCCCCCCTCCCCCCCACCTCACAACAGGCCCCGGTGTGTGATGTTCCCCTTCCTGTGTCCAAGTGTTCTCATTGTTCAATTCCCACCTATGAGTGAGAATATGCGGTGTTTGGTTGTTTGTCCTTGCGATAGTTTGCTGAGAATGATGCTTTCCAGCTTCATCCATGTCCCTACAAAGGACATGAACTCATCCTTTTTTATGGCTGCATAGTATTCCATGGTGTATGTGTGCCACATTTTCTTAATCCAGTCTATCATTGATGGACATTTGGGTTGGTTCCAAGTCTTTGCTATTGTGAATAGTGCTGCAATAAACATACATGTGCATGTGTCTTTATAGCAGCATGATTCATAATCCTTTGAGTATATACCCAGTAATGGGATGGCTGAGTCAAATGGTATTTCTAGTTCTAGATCCTTGAGGAATCGCCACACTGTCTTCCAAAATGGTTGAACCAGTTTACAGTCCCACCAACAGTGTAAAAGTGTTCCTATTTCTCCACATCCTCTCCAGCACCTGTTGTTTCCTGACTTTTTAATGATCGCCATTCTAGCTGGTGTGATATGCTATCTCATTGTGGTTTTGGTTTGCATTTCTCTGATGGCCAGTGATGATGAGCATTTTTTGTGTCTGTTGGCTGCATAAATGTCTTCTTTTGAGAAGTGTCTGTTCATATCCTTTGCCCACTTTTTGATGGGGTTGTTTTTTTCTTGTAAATTTGTTTGAGTTCTTTGTAGATTCTGGATATTAGCCCTTTGTCAGATGAGTAGATTGCAAAAATTTTCTCCCATTCTGTAGGTTGCCTGTTCACTCTGATGGTAGTTTCTTTTGCTGTGAAGAAGCTCTTTAGTTTAATTAGATCCCATTTGTCAATTCTGGCTTTTGTTGCCATTGCTTTTGGTGTTTTAGACATGAAGTCCTTGCCCATACCTATGTCCTAAATGGTATTGCCTAGGTTTTCTTCTAGGGTTTTTATGGTTTTAGGTCTAACATTTAAGTCTTTAATCCATCTTGAATTAATTTTTGTATAAGGTGTAAGGAAGGGATCCAGTTTCAGCTTTCTATATATGGCTAGCCAGTTTTCCCAGCACCATTTATTAAATATGGAATCCTTTCCCCATTTCTTGTTTTTGTCAGGTTTGTCAAAGATCAGATGGTTGTAGATGTGTGGTATTATTTCTGAGGGCTCTGTTATGTTCCATTGGTCTATATCTCTGTTTTGGTACCAGTACCATGCTGTTTTGGTTACTGTAGCCTTGTAGTATAGTTTGAAGTCAGGTAGTGTGATGCCTCCAGCTTTGTCCTTTTGGCTTAGGATTGTCTTGGCAATGCAGGCTCTTTTTTGGTTCCATATGAACTTTAAAGTAGTTTTTTCCAATTCTGTGAAGAAAGTCATTGGTAGCTTGATGGGGATGGCATTGAATCTATAAATTACCTTAGGCAGTATGGCCATTTTCACAATATTGATTCTTCCTATCCATGAGCATGGAATGTTCTTCCATTTGTTTGTGTCCTCTTTTATTTCGTTGAGCAGTGGTTTGTAGTTCTCCTTGAAGAGGTCCTTCACGTCCCTTGTAAGCTGGATTCCTAGGTATTTTATTCTCCTTAAAGCAATTGTCAATGGGAGTTCACTCATGATTTGGCTCTCTGTTATTAGTGTATAAGAATGCTTGTGATTTTTGCACATTGATTTTGTATCCTGAGACTTTGCTGAAGTTGCTTATCAGCTTAAGGAGATTTTGGGCTGAGACTATGGGGTTTTCTAGATATACAATCATGTCATCTGCAAACAGGGACAACTTGACTTCCTCTTTTCCTAATTGAATACCCTTTATTTCTTTCTCCTGCCTGATTGCCCTGGCCAGAACTTCCAACACTATGTTGAACAGGAGTGGTGAGAGAGGGCATCCCTGTCTTGTGCCAGTTTTCAAAGGGAATGCTTCCAGTTTTTGCCCATTCAGTATGATATTGGCTGTGGGTTTGTCACAAATAGCGCTTATTATTTTGAGATATGTCCCATCAATACCTAATTTATTGAGAGTTTTTAGCATGAAGGGCTGTTGAATTTTGTCAAAGGGCTTTTCTGCATCTATTGCGATAATCATGTGGTTTTTGTCTTTGGTTCTGTTTATATGCTGGATTATGTTTATTGATTTGCGTATGTTGAACCAGCCTTGCATCCCAGGGATGAGGAAGGGCAGCCTTTTAAATGGTACAAATTTACATTTTTAAAAAAATTATCTAGATTGTCTTTATTTTTCATTTCACCACCAATTAGTGAAAGATAGTATTTGGAAAACTCTGAACTAGATTAGCATTTTCCTTGAAATAATTTTGAAAAACTGTATGTTTTGTATACATTCTTAAGTTAGCATCTGCGATATTTCACGGTATGTTCAAATTGTTGTAATGAATGTCATTTCTGGCAGGTTATAAACACTACAAAATAAAACTATGTCATCTTAGAAAATACACTCAACGGAATCTCTATATTATAATCATTTGATAGCAATCACCAATAATTTAAAAATATACTAACAATTGGAAAACTTACATTTTTCTTTGACTTCCATTCTACTTCCCCACAACATTTCATAATATATTTCTACTCAGAAGTCTATTATCAATGTACTTAATTTAAAAAATTTCTGGGCTGGGCAGGGTGGCTCACACCTGTAATCCCAGCACTTTGGGAGGCCGAGGCAGGCAGATCATCTCAGGTCAGGAGTTTGAGACCAGCCTGGCCAGCATGGTGAAACCCTGTCTCTACTAAAAATACAAGAATTAGCCAGGTGTGGTGGTGAGCACCTATAATCCCTATTTGGGAGGCTGAGACAGGAGAATCGCTAGAACCTGGGAGGCGGAGTTTGCAGTGAGCCGAGATCATGCCACCGTACTCCAGCTGGGCAACAAAGAGCGCAACTCTGTCTCAAAAAAAAAAAAAAAAAAAATTTCTGGCCAGGTGTGTGGCTCAAGCCTATAATCCCAACACTTTGGCAGGCTGAGGCAGGAGGATCCCTTGAGCCCAAGAGTTTGAGAACAGCCTGAGCAACATACTGACACCTTGTCTCCTCAAAAACATTTGTAAAAATTAGCCAGCCTTGGTGGCACCCACCTGTAGTCCCAGCCACTTGGCAGGGTGAGGTAGGAGGATTGTTTGAGCCTGGGAATTGAGGCTGCAGTGAGCCATGATTGTGCCACTGCACTCCAGCCTGGGTGACATAGTGAGATCTTGTCAAAAAAAAAAAAAAAAAAAAGGAAATTATGACTATGAATGTTAAAAAAAAATCTTGAACTGAGTTATCATTATAATTGTTAGGGCATGTTTGATCAAAACAACATAAATATATGAATAAATATTGATATTAAACATAAGATATACACATTTATCAGAATGCATTTCACAGCTGATTTTTTTTCCAACTAATGATTATGCCAAAGATGTGTTTGCTAGAGTAAAACAGGTCTTGTCATGTATTTTATTCCCTTCTTTTCTTTTGCATATGTGTTAACATTTGTTCACAAAAAATTATGCACGACAGGAATAGAAGGGGTTTTGCTTGAGCTATGTCACAAAATTGTTTAAACTCCTTTCAAGCTATGTGCAAATAAAACCCTTCAAAATCATTTTTAATGATCAACTGACACTTCAATAAGATCCTTCTTCAGTTAGTTGAAAGTAAAAGCTGGGAAGCATAAGAGTTGCAAAAGTGTTGCTACCAAGTGATTACGGATATTTAGTTTCTCTATTTGTGCCTAGTGTTCCTTTTCCATGCTGGGACAATGTATCACAGTAAGACTAGAGATGGCATGCCTATATGGTGAAAGCATGACTTTTTTGGTGAAATGGGAGAAGAGTGATTGTGAAAGGCGAGGTGGAAAAGAAAAAACAGCTTGACAGGAGCATTTTCCAACAGTTTAGTTTTAGGGGAAAAAGGCCATTTGCAAGTGGAAAGCCTGAGAATCAATTCTCTTAAAAACAGTTCATGTGCTCACACACTCTTTGGAAATTTTTTGTGTACCTCCAGGGCTAAGCGTACCCCAGTTTGAAGAACACTGGACTAGACCTGAAAGTATTAGAGCTTTCTTTGAAGAAGTTTAATTCCAATCCTGGGATGTGGTCTCAGTCTTAAACAGATGACTGTCACCCCAATCACATCTTTGGGATGGCAGATTTCTTTTGTAAAGACTGATCTCATTATTTATGCTGATTCTATTATCACTAGCTTTCAAAGTGTGGTATTTTCTCATCTGGACATTATCTCCAAGTTCTGGGGAATTGAAGTCACCCTATTTGAACCTAAAGCCTCCTACGAAGTTTTTGCATAAAGTTGTGTAGAAAGCCCTGTTTACAGTATTTCTTCATAGCACTATACCATTATGGCCTTGGCATCTTTCTCTCTTCCACATTTTCTCACTTGATCCTTCTGAAGGCAACTGGTTTGCACCGTAAACTTGTAAGAAGTGGATTAGTGTGAAATCTGTGGCTACCGAACAGAGTCGAGTTAATTGATTTACCAGAGAAACGAGTCTGTGAAACAAATAGCATCTGTGAAGTAAACATTTAGGATACGTCTCCTAATGAACAGAAATCAGTAATGTGGTTTTATTAATAATAATTACTTTAAAATAATAAATATCAACCTGTATTCTATTGTTCCCATTATTTGCAGCCCATAACAAAATTAAATTTAAATCAAAATAGATTGTAAAAAGAATCTATTTTGGCCAGGCGCAGTGACTGGTGCCTGTAATCCCAGCACTTTGCGAGGCCAAGGTGGGTAGACCTCTTGAGGTCAGGAGTTCAAGACCAGCCAGACCAACATGGTGAAAACCCATCTCTACTAAAAACACAAAAACTACCCGGAGGTCGAGGCACACACCTGTAATCCCAGCTACTCGGAAGGCTGAGGCAGGAGACTTGTTTGAACCCAGGAGGCAGAGGTTGCCGTGAGCCAAGACTGAGCCACTGCACTCCAGCCTGGGTGACAGAGTGAGACTCTATCTCAAAATAAATAAATAAAAATAAAAATACAATGCAAATATTATCAACATTTAAAATTTACTATGTTTCTGTTCTACTGGCTTATTCAGCAAAATTCTGATCTATGTTTTAGTCTTTTATTGGAAGTTCAAGCTTCTTGGTACCTATAGTGCCCACAAATTTGCAGATTTATATATTTATTCATTCAACAAATCTTATACTGATTGTCCACTATGTCACAGTCACTGTTTCCAACTTCTGAAAACACAATATTGAGCAAAATCAGCAATGGACCCTGCCCTCACAGAATTTTCAGTTTAATGCAATAATCAATGCCCTAAGGAAATAATTATAAAAGTTTAAAAACTGCAATTGTGACAAGAGCTGGGAGGGAGAGTTAGAAGAATGCTAGGATAATCTGTATTAGGATATTTGAATATCTTGGGCTGTGGGTGGTCAAAGAAAGCTGCCCTAAGAAAGTGACCTAAGGATGAATGTGTGTCAATTAGGAGTAGGGAGGGAAGAGTTTTACAGCAGGGAACAATGGCTTGTGCAAAGCCAGACAGTTCTCAAAGCAAATGTGAAGGAGGCAAGGAGGAGAGTGTTGGAGAGATGAGGCTGGAGCAGTACATGGCCACCAAACCTTGCTGGGCTTGGTAGCCATTTTAGAAGTGTTTTGATATGTGTAATAGACCAACAGAAAATAACTGAAACTTTGAAGGGTTTTAGGCATGAAGGGATCAAGAATCATGAGTGTGGGTAGGGCGATAGGATCAGATTTGCATTTTGAAAAGATTACTGACTTCTGTAGAGAATGGATAGGAGGGCACGGCCAGAATGTATGAGTTACTGTGACAGATGTTTCTCTGAAAATATGCATGTAAATTTAAGCTCTTGTAAAATAAATAATGTTTTAAAGAGATTAAAATTTTCTAAGAAAAGAAATGCCATGGTTTTTAATCTTTTGTGTTTATTTTGGGGGGCAGGCCAAAATTGGTTCATAAGTGGAGAAAAAGAAGAATGAACAGTACTTATCCTTCAAAATGCTAGGGAAAACCATGGCATTGATTTTGTTTGAGACAAGATCTTGCTCTGTTGCCCAGGCTGGAGGGCAGCCATGTGACCATAGCTTGCTGCAGCCTCAAACTCCTGGGTTCAAGGGATCCTCCCATCTCTACCTCCCAAGTAGCTGGGACTTGTGAACCACCACACCCAGCTGATTTTTTTTATTTTTTGCAACCTCCGCCTCCCAGGTTCCAGTGATTCTTGTGCCTCAGCCTTCTGAGTAGCTGGGCTTATAGGCATGTGCCACCATGCCTAATTTTTTTTTTTTTTTTTACTGGTCTATTGTGCTTTTATTTATCACATTACAGAAACTTTTTATATACAGGGAAAATGAGTATGTTATCTAGGATATGAGTTACAAATATTTTTTCCAACTTATTTATCTTTTGGTTATGATGGTTCATGTTCTGCCAAAAGAAATTATTTGTGTTCTTGTCTTTTTTTTTTTTTTTTTTATTATTATACTTTAGGTTTTAGGGCACATGTGCACAATGTGCAGGTTTGTTACATATGTATCCATGTGCCATGTGCCTAATTTTTGTATTTTTAATAGAGACAGGGTTTCGCCATGTTGGTCGGGCTGGTCTGGAACTCCTGACCTCAGGTAATCTGTCCACCTCAGCCTCCCAAAGTGCTAGGATTATAGGCGTGAGCCACCACACCCAGACAAGCTTGATCTTTTCAGTCGAAAGATTGAACTTTTGGCTGTGCGTGGTGGCTCACGCCTGTAATCCCAGCACTTTGGGAGGCCGAGGCGGGCAGATCACCAGGTCAGGAGATCGAGACCACGATGAAACCCTGTCTCTACTAAAAATACAAAAAAAAAAATTAGCCAGGCATGGTGGCAGGTGCCTGTAGTCCCAGCTACTCTGGAGGCTGAGGCAGGAGAATGGCGTGAACCCAGGAGGCGGAGCTTTCAGTGAGCCGAGATTGCGCCACTGCACTCCAGCCTGGGTGACAGAAAAGATTGATCTTTTGGCTGGGTGCGGTGACTCACATCTGTAATCCCAGCACTTTGGGAGGCTGAGGCGGGCGGATCACCCAAGGTCAGGAGTTCAAGGCCAGCCTCGCCAACATGGTAAAAGCCGATCTCTACCAAAATACAAAAATTAGCTGGGCATGGCAGCACGCGCTTGTAATCCCAGCTACTCGGGAGGCTGAGGTAGGAGGATTACTTGAACCTGGGAGGTGGAGGTTGCAGTGAGCCGAGATTGTGCCATTGCACTCTGACCTGGGTGACAAAGCGAGACTCTTTAAGATTAATCTTCTAATGGCTGGTCAATAATTTATTATAGGAATGTACCATAATGCATATAAATAGTATAGAATGGAATAGAATAAATGGAAGGTCAAGGGATCTTCTTGATCCTGTTTTTTAGGCTTGTAAACAGTGCTGCAATAAACATGTTTACATGGACATCTTAATACATCTATCTAGGATAAATTCTTGGTGCTGAAATTGCTGGGTAAAAAGTTATACACACATTTTATATGTTGATACATACAAGCAACCTAGCAGAAAACTTGTTCCTATCTATATTCCCACTATGCTCATTTTACTATACCTTGGATGAGTTAAAAAAAAAACTACTTATCAATGGTGACTTTTATGCAGATTTCTGATTACTGGCCAAGACTGCACATCTTTTTGAATGTTTTCTAGTCACTTGTCTTAAATCTGTTCAGACTGCTATAACAAAATACCACAAACAGTAGTTTAAAAACAACAGAAATGTATTTCTCAGTTCTGGAAGCTGGGAAGTCCAAGATTAAGGCACAAGCAGATTCAGTGTCTGGAAGAGGCCTGTTCCTCATAGACGGCACCTTGTCACTGCACATAGTGGAAGGACAAACAAGCTCTTCCACAAGCCTCTTTTATAAGGGCTCTACTCCCATTCCCGTGGACTCTGTCCTCATGACCTAATCACCTCAAAGGCCCCACTTTTTTTTTTTTTTTTGAGACAGAGTCTCGCTCTGTCTCCCAGGCTGGAGTGCAGTGGTGTGATCTCGACTCACTGCAAGCTCTGCCTCCCAGGTTCAAGTGATTTTTTTGTCTCAGCTTCCTGAGTAGCTGGAATTACAGGTCTGCGCCACCATGCCTGGCTAATTTTTGTATTTTTAGTAGAGATGGGGTTTCACCTCTCGAACTCCTGACCCTCTGATCGGCCCACCTTGGCCTCCCAAAGTGCTGGGATTACAGGAATGAACCACTGCACCCGGCCCGGCCCCACTTCTTAATACTATTACCATGGGGCTTAGGTTTCAGCATATAAATTCTGGGGAGAACACAAATGTTCAGGCCATGGCACTTGTGTTTCAGACGGTAGCACTTTGTATACGATTTTTTAATACATGTCCTCCTCACATTTTTTCTTTCACTGTACTTGTGTTTTTAAAATTGATTAGGCCTCTGTGTATATCAGTGATATTAAGCCTTTGTCTATCACATATATCACAGATTTCTTTTTCCTAGTTCACTTTAAAAATCCTTTGTTTATAAAATGTTCATTCCCTTTGCCACAGATTCCCCTTTTTAGAATTCACCCTAACGAAACAGTATTTACAAAGTTTTACTTTCAAGGATGTTCACTGAAGAATTGTTTATAATGGTAAAAAAAAGAAAAACCCACAAAGCCCACCTGTAAACAATGAAATGTTTAACAGTGGAACACTGGTTAAATCACTTCTTTTTTTTTTTTTTTTTGAGACGGAGTCTCCCTCTGTTGCCCAGGCTGGAGTGTAGTGGCACAATCTCCGCTCACTGCAAGCTCCGCCTCCTGGGTTCAGGCCATTCTCCTGCCTCAGCCTCCCGAGTAGCTGGGACTACAGGCGCCCGCCACCACGCCCGGCTAATTTTTTGTATTTTTAGTAGAGACGGGGTTTCACCGTGTTAGCCAGGATGGTCTCGATTTCCTGACCTTGTGATCCACTCGCCTCTGCCTCCCAAAGTGCTGGGATTACAGGCGTGAGCCACCGTGCCTGGCCTAGATCACTTTTAAATTTTTATTTTTTATTTTTTGAGACAAGAGTCTTGCTCTGTTGCCCAAGCTGGAGTGCAGTGGTGCTGATCTCAGCTCACTGCAACCTCCCCATCCCAGGTTCAAGCGATTCTCCTGCCTCAGCCTCCCAAGTAGCTAGAACTACAGGTGCACACCACCACACCCAGCTAATTTTTGTATTTTTAGTAAAGACAGGGTTTTACCATGTTGCCCAGGCTGGTCTGAAACTCCTGACCTCAGGTGATATGCCCACCTCGGCCTCCCAAGGTGGGATTACAGGGATGAGCCACTATGCCCGGCTAGTTAAATCAATTATGATATATCCATAGTCATTGAAATGATACAAAAAATATTTCATTATATTAAAACATATTAACAAAAAGCACAAATATCTAGGATCTATAACTTATAAACACCAAAAAAATTTTTTTTTTAGCTAGGCACAGAGAAAAAGGAGACTGTATACAACAGTGGTTAGTTCTGGGTACCGGAAATAAGGGATGATCCTTTTTTTCTTTTCCTCAATGAGACAATTGAACAAGAAAACTTAAAATTTACTGTAGCTCATAGTTATGCAGATATATAGTAGCCAACAGTGCCTTAGACTTCAGGGCATTACTCTTGTCTGCAATCTTACAAACTTAACTTCTGCCTCATTCAATAACCTTAAGCAAGTTGTTTAGCCTTTTTGCACATGGGTCTCCTCATCTGTTAAATGATGATAATAATACCTATCATGAATTAACTCAGGGAGGTTCTGTAAGCCCAATGTTTGTAACATAGAAAATGGCACTAATAATATTTATATCTAACTATGATTATTCCTATTTTTAATGTAAAGGCAATGGCAACATTAACTCACTACCTTTATTTTTTATTATTTTTCTGAAACAGAGTTTCACTCATCACCCAGGCTGGATTACAATGGTGCAGTCTCAGCTCACTGCAACCTCCATCTCCCGGATTCAAGTGATTCTCCTGCCTCAGCCTCCCAAGTAGCTAGGATTACAGGTGCCTGCCACCATGCCTGGTTAATTTTTGTATTTTTAGGAGAGATGAGTTGATGGATTTCATTTTGTGCCCAGGTGGGCAATGTTGACTTGGTCACTGCAACCTCTTTTCCAGTTCAAGTGAGTCTCCCGCCCTTTAGACGGAGTCTTGCTCTGTCGCCCAGGCTGGAGTGCAGTGGCGCGATCTCGGCTCACTGCAACCTCCGCCTCCCGGGCTCACGCCATTCTCCTGCCTCAGCCTCTCCGAGTAGCTGGGACTACAGGCGCCCGCCACCACGCCCGGCTAATTTTTTGTATTTTTGGTAGAGACGGGGTTTCACCGTGGTCTCGATCTCCTGACCTCGTGATCCGCCCGCCTCGGCCTCCCAAAGTGCTGGGATTACAAGCGTGAGCCACCGCGCCCGGCCTACTCAGAACCTTTAAGAAGAATATTTTTGTACTAAGCCCCCCACCAAAAAAAAAAAAAAAGGAAAAGGAAACAGAAGAAAAAGTTGCCTAACAAAATTGACTGCAAGGGAAGATACAATAAATTATTCAACAAACACTTACTACTTGCCTACTATGTACTGGTGGGGGTGGGATGGAGGTATAAGACAGTCCCTGCTCTCATGTGCTTCATTTTGGTGGATAACTCATGTCAATCCCACAGACAGAAAGGCTACTGTCCCTAGAGCCTAAAGAGGCAAAGTATACCTCTCTACCAAGGCAGTGAATGACAGTCAAGTTTGACCCTCAAAGATCAGCTGGGCCAGGTATAGAAGCTAAGCCCCATCACAGAGATATGGTGAGCCAGTAACAAGTATAATCTACAGCAGTTTTACATGGGGTAAGGTGAAATTAGGGGACAAATTGGTTGGGGATGCCCCATTCTTAAGGGGTTCCCCTGGTTAAGCATAACGGGGAATTCCCTTGAATATGGTAGTACCCTAACAATAAGTATAGGGGTTAGAGGGGAGAACACATCCCTGCTTGCTAGCAGGAGACTGGAAGGGCTTGGGGAATTCCTAAAAACTCCATTTACAGTGTAGGAGATCCCCTTCTGTTACTCAAAGTTCCCTTCTTACAGAGTATTCTGAGACATCTGTGATTAGTATCCCCTTGAGCTTTGTTTCTGATTTCCACCTTCCTCCAGGGCTTAGAGGAAGAAAACTGAATACATATACATATATACATATATATATATATATACACACACATATATATAATGATAAATATATAAATACACAGGCATGCATACTCAATCGCACACAAACACACACGCATCACCCTGATACTGTTAGTTCAGTGGTCCTAGAATTTAAGTCATTTATTTGTACCACTCGAATCTAGTGTCATTCATTCCTAATTAGCCCATGTTTAAACATAACTTCATATAAAGACTGAGGATTTTATAAAACATAAGGTAAGATATTATGTCTGAGAAAAAGGCAGTTCTGACACAACACAATTATGGATTTAAACGTTTTCGGTTGATTCTGGCACTATTAGCAAAAATAATAGTAACATAAACTTATATAGTGCCTACTATGTACTAGCATATGAGATGAGAAGTAGCAAAGATTTGAATTTAACAGTTTTGGAATGAAAACAAGCTTTAGAGTTGAAATACAAATTCATTTTTTTTTTTTTTTTGAGACAGAATCTTGTTCTGTCGCCCAGGCTGGAGTGCAATGGCATGATCTCGGCTCACTGCAAACTCCACCTCTTGGGTTCAAGCGATTTTCTACCTCAGCCTCCTAAGTAGCTGGGATTACAGGCGAGCACCACCACACCTGGCTAATTTTTTGAATTTTTAGTAGAGATGGGGTTGCACCCTGTTGGTCAGGCTGGTCTTGAACTCCAGACCTCATGGTCCGCCCGCCTCGGCCCCCAAAGTGCTGGGATTACAGGCATGAGCCACCGTGCCCAGCAAAATAAAAATTTTTAAGTCCACTTTCATTTCCCATCACCTTGATCCTAGATAAATAATTAGCTTCAGTAACTCTTCCCTCTTTTTATGGGGGTGGAGGCTGTGGTGATTAAAATATAATAAATGTATTTATTTTCAAAATGCCTAGAATGAAAAAAAAAATGCATTAAAAACAGAGCACAAGTATTATTATGGCATTCTTCCATATGTGGTACATATTATATACAGCCTCACTAGGCAGAGTTCTCTTATTTCTTAAGGGTACAAATTAGGTCAAGATCACAGACTCCACTGTCTTAAACTTCCCAGCAACTAAAACAAAGCAGGACAAAACAAACAAACAAACAAAAACACTCAACAACTATACCCACCTGAGGAACTATATCAGAATTTCAAGCTCTTGATCACTGGTGGCCAGGTGACAATATGTTTATTACTGGAAAAATAACTCAAAGCCAAAATCCTCTTGTGGCAGGGTGGTACTGTCATTCTTTATATTAAAATTACATGTAATCAGTAAGATAAAACCAATGTTTTTTGTTTGATATACAACACTGCTCATCAACACAGGTACTAAAAATTACAGTGAATCAAGTGAATGTTGCTTTGAATAAATCTATACAATTAATATGAGTCTGGATGTGGATTCATGTTAGTCCATTTAAAAAATATTAAGAAAAACAGTCTTTTATAATATGTTTGAGAAGACTTGTTTATTTAAATATTTATTTATTTTTAAAAGACTAGTCAAGTGGAAGTGGGGAAAGAGTGGCACAACGGGCAACCAACTGTGAATAACCAATTGAGACAATTCACTACCTTGGGACCAGCCAAAGCTTGCTTTTTAAAGTAACCTTGAAATACATACCATATTCCATATTATACAAAGCTTTACATATTGCTCTTAGTTTTGAAATAGAAAAAGAACTTTTGAAGAGAGTAAGAATCATAAAACTAGAGGATCTAAAAATCGTAACACCTGCTCTTCATAAAACATATATAACTTTATTTACATTAATATATTATTTAGGAGGTTCAAGCCTTTAACATAACCCTTCCCATTAATCTATAACTGTAAAGAGTTCATGTATATTTCTCATTTTCTGCACATATTAATGTAAAAAATTTGTCCTGCCATATTCTTTTTTTAGTCAACAATTATCTTGAGCATTTTATCAGTTCGTGATTCAACTTCTAATACATATGTTGCTTAAGAGTAAAAAGCCCCTCCATAACTTGAAAACAGCTTTTTTTTCTTAACCTGAAATAGGCTTAAATTCTCACGTTGTCAGATGAGTCTTAACACTTTAGTATTTGCTAAATTTAGCATATTAAAATTAAAAAAAAACTCTACTACGATCATAATTGTGGGATTTCATTTCCAGTTCATTCTGTCGGAATCAATCTAAAGTCCATGTAATGTAAACAGTTCGAAAAAAGTGTTAAAAATGAATTGTTGACTTTAAACACACAATCTTCGGAGCCGCTCACAACGTCTGTAGAAGCAGACTCCTCCCCGCTCCTGGGGAAAACCCTGCCTAATATTTATAACGTTATAACATACTGTAATACTCACAAGGTGGTTGTAGAAGTATAAACACGACTGGAGTTATCTGATTGGCTGCTGGTGATGTAACACCCATGTCAATACTTCCCAGTGAACGCACGTGTTCGACCTTTTATTTAAATTTCCATTTCATCACAGCAATAAGACACTCGGGGCGGTGCATTTTCTGTGAAATGATTATTGCCCTGGGCCCGAGGTGCTGCCTCGCACAATGCATCAAAGGAGGTTGTGTCCGTGGTCGTAACCTCTTCGCGTGAAAGGCACCGCCTGGTCCAGTCTTTGTGAAGGAACAAAATAAGTTCACTTCCTTGGGCACCGCCACCCACCCTCAGCAAATGACAAGGCTGGAGCGCAGCTCCCACCGCACAGTTATTTGCAAAGTCCCAGGTGAACTCGTGGCGAGAGAAGGAAAATGCGCGTCCCGGGCGCGGGTAGGTGCGCGTGGGCAGCGGGGAGGCGGCCAGACCCTGACACTCGCCAGCTGTTTGTCCTCCGCGTAGCCCGGCCCCGGCCGCACACGCCCGCACCCTCCCTGAGACCCCCAGCCCGCCGCCCGGCCTTTTGTCCCCCGCCCCTCGGCCGACTTCCTTCCCTGCGGCCGCACCCCCGCCCCCAGGCCAGAGGCGCGGCCCAGCCCCTTTCCCGGTCCCCTGGCGCCCCCACCCCACCCCAGCCCAGCCCCAAGCCCAGCCCCCCTCCCCCAGCCCGGCCCCCACCCTTTCCCCCTCCAGCGGTTACTGCTACCCCGGTGCATTGTGGGCGCACGGTCCGTTGTTCATTTGCCATTCGACCTCCGCCAGGGCCTGGTCGGACGGAAACGCTCCGCCGGCTTTATTGTCGCTTCGTTATGTGGCGGAGCCGAGCAGTTTAGCGTGCCTCTCACCCTCAGCGCCTGCGAAGCCGGCGGCGGCGTCGGGACTCCTCGGCGCGCGGAGGAAGGATATCTGTGTGGAGGGTCGGTGTGTGCGCGCGGCTTTAAAGAGGGGGCAGCGGAGGGTCTCCCCGCACTCCGCTGCTCAACTTCGAAGGCCTCTCTCGTCCCCGGCTCGCTCCTCACCTCTCCGCCGCCCGCCCCCTTCTCCGCGCGGGACGCTGCCCGGAGCGCGGCGGGGCGGGGGTGGAGGACGAGAGAGCGGCCGGAGGCGTCGGCCCGGCAGCGGCAGCGGACGCGTGCAGCAGCCCCGGGAGCGAGCGCAAGCCGGGCTGCCGGGCGAGAGGGCGAGGCCGAGCCCCGCGAGACCGGAACGCCGGGGGCGGGGGCGGGGGCGAGACAGAGGGGGAGCGCGCGGGACGCGGCCGGAGGCCGTGCGCGAGCCGGGGCACCGGGCGGCGGCGGCGGCGGCGGCGCGCGCCATGTCGTTCAGTGAAATGAACCGCAGGACGCTGGCGTTCCGAGGAGGCGGGTTGGTCACCGCTAGCGGCGGCGGCTCCACGAACAATAACGCTGGCGGGGAGGCCTCAGCTTGGCCTCCGCAGCCCCAGCCGAGACAGCCCCCGCCGCCAGCGCCGCCCGCGCTTCAGCCGCCTAATGGGCGGGGGGCCGACGAGGAAGTGGAATTGGAGGGCCTGGAGCCCCAAGACCTGGAGGCCTCCGCTGGGGCTGCCGCCGGCGCCACCGAGGAAACCAAGGAGTTGCTGCTCCCCCAAGACGCGGGCGGCCCCACCTCGCTTGGCGGCGGTGGCGCGGGGGGCCCCCTGTTAGCGGAAAGGAACCGTCGGACTCTGGCCTTCCGAGGCGGCGGCGGCGGGGGTCTCGGCAACAATGGCAGTAGCCGCGGCCGCCCCGAGACCTCGGCGTGGCCCTTGAGGCATTTCAATGGGCGAGGGCCGGCGACTATGGATCTGGAGCTGGACGCGCTGGAGGGGAAGGAGTTGATGCAGGACGGCGCGTCCCTGAGCGACAGCACCGAGGACGAGGAGGAGGGGGCGAGCCTGGGCGACGGCAGCGGGGCGGAAGGCGGCAGCTGCAGCAGCAGCAGGCGGTCGGGCGGCGATGGCGGGGACGAAGTGGAGGGCAGCGGTGTGGGAGCTGGCGAAGGAGAGACTGTCCAGCACTTCCCGCTCGCGCGGCCCAAGTCTCTAATGCAGAAGCTCCAATGCTCCTTCCAGACCTCCTGGCTCAAGGACTTTCCCTGGCTGCGCTATTCCAAGGATACTGGTCTTATGTCTTGCGGCTGGTGCCAAAAGACCCCTGCAGATGGGGGAAGCGTGGACCTTCCCCAAGTGGGGCATGATGAGCTTTCGCGAGGGACCCGCAACTACAAGAAAACCCTCCTCCTGAGACACCACGTCTCTACCGAGCACAAACTCCACGAAGCCAACGCCCAGGTACAGTATATCCTGCTCCTACTTTTTTGAGATCTTTTGGGGAAAGGTTTATCAGCACTCCCTTCACCCCCACCCCCCCCCAAAAAAAAACTCAAAACCATTTTCCTGGGTGAAGACATCGTTCCAGTTGAGAGGTGCGGGAAGCTTATGCGTGGGGGTTTAGAAAGCCTGGGAACAAGTTTTGAAAAGTTACGTATGTGTTGTGGGGGGAAGGGGATGGAATGACAATTGTCTTGTCGTAGCGCTGGATTTTTTTTTTTATGACTCAGATTTCTTATCAGTTTGAATCAAAAAGAAAGTGAGGTTGAAGGTTTTAACCTAAAAGGCTGACTTTGCGGTAAAAAAATTTTATTAGCTGTGATTTTAGAGAAGCTGGTCTATGTTCACAGACGTTTAGTGTGCTGGTCGAAGTCAAATCGGGCAACTCTTTGAATAATGGATTAAACAGTTTACCTTTAAGGCGACCCCTTTCAGGAAAACGTCCAGCCGAAAAAATTCTTTATAAAAAATCAAGATAAGGTGAAGTATGAGAGCAGTATGTAAATGTAGAGAATGCTATTTGGAACTCTCTGCTCTTGTGAATAATTTTACTAAATTAATCTCTGTTGAACTTTCTTACCACGGCCTGGTTTGGGTAAATTATTGTAGTTTTTACTTGTTTACTTTTACTCAGATTTTTGTGCTGAGATTTTTTTTGTACTGTTCCTTTTCAGAAGGATTTTTAAATGCAGTTTACAATTAAGTACTTTAAACTTAGCACTAGAAATGTTTAATGTGTAGCTATTTGTATCAAGTAGTGGATTTGGATTGATAGGGAATTTATTTACCAAACACCGTGAAAGTGCTTACAAAACAAGTAAGCTGTACTTTAGTTCTTAGTCCTTGTTTTAACATTTCCAGTCTAAAGATAGTAAGCTTTACTATTTTGATAATCTGTATTCAAGGCAAACAGATGTTGATCAGTCCTCCCTTTTTGACTTTAAGGCAATCTGTGGTGGTGGATGGAATTCATTCTTTCGTATTGGTCGTTGGTTTTATAAAGTTAGCTCTTAGATAGTAGTCTGTTTATTGGAATGATTTTGCCGTTCAGCACACTTACCTTGGGGTTAATTAGGCGCACCAGTAACCCCACAGACACAGCACCCATGTTTCTCAGAAGTTAGGGCTTTAACTTTAAAGCACAGGGTGATCCCCCGCCCCCGCCCCGGTGGACAGTGTAGTAGGGTTTTTGTTGTTGTTTTGCACACATTTTAGTTGCCTAAGCCCTAGAAGGAAGGTCATTTAAAGATACAAGGCCGAGAAAGGTTAAGTAAATTGTCCTAAGAGTCTGGGGAGACCCAACTGAGACTAGAGCCTGTAAGGAATGTCGTAATGGAAAAAGAATGGATTTGGAGTAAATCTGGGTTCAGATCTCAGCTTTCTGCAATTAACTAGCTTTGTGAGCTTGGGCAATACAGTGAAATGGAACTAACAGTTCCTTGTCTTCCGTGCATATTTATTCTGCAAAGTATTTAATTTTTGTTCCCATTTTACACAAGAGGAATCTAAAGCCTTAAAGGGTTAAGTAACATTCCTGAAGTTATGTAGTAAGATGATGGAGTTGCAGGGGACTTGTGAAAATGAAAGTTTAATTTTCCAAATAGGGCTAGGTTGGTTACTTAGAAAATTTTAAATGGGATGAATTTTCTTAATCTGCTGTGGACCAATTCCTCTATCAGCATAGTCTCTCCCTGTAGGCAAATCTGAATGGGAATGCAAATTATAATTAGCTCCTTTACTGAACCTGAAATCAGAAGAAGGGGCATTAATTGGATAACCTTAACGTAGCCTTAGCTTGGGTGTATTCTCCTCTGGGTTTGTATCTGCGTCTTGGAATTCCTAGGAAAAACCTTTCTAAACTTGAGCTGAAGTACGACTCTCTTCCTCTTCACTCCTTTGAATTCCCCCATCAATGCAATCTGCAGGCCATCTTCTTTCTTTGGGACATTCTATACAATATACATATATTAAGGGCTACAGTTTTAGTAAGTCTTGTGTGTCCTAAGGTTATATATTGGTCTCCTTGATTGGATTTTGGGTATTTTCAATTTGAATTGATCCTAATCGTTTCTTAGTTTCATTATAACTAATCTTGAGGGGATATCTTGTTATCAACCCCAGGTACCACCTATATAAATATCTGTTTGTCTTAACATGAGTGACAGGTTCCTGATCTGTTTTACTCTTTTGGGCAGACCGAATCATTTTTTTTTCTTTCTTCTGCAGTCTCCAGTTACCTGTAGGAGGCAGTATAACACAACGCGTAATGTAAGCGTCTACTTGGGCTTAAGGTCAGAGGACTTTGCTCCTAAATCTCTACTTTTTGGGCAGGCAAATTAGTTAACTTCTAGTTTCCTTATGTATGCAAAGTATATGTGCCAGCACAAAACCACTTAGTGCCGTTATTTATTATCATTATTACCTTTTTGTTTTGTTTTTTTTGAGACAGTGACTCTTGCCTAGGCTGGAGTGCAGTGGTGAGATCAAGGCTCACTGCAGCCTCCTGGGCTCAGGCATCCTCCCGAGTAGCTAGAACTACAGGTGTGTGCCACCATTCCTGGCTAATTTTTAAGTTTTTTGTTGAAACGGGAGTCTTACTATGTTGCCTAGGCCGGTCTCAACCTCGTGGACTCAAGCAATTCTCCCACCTTGACCTCCCCAAAATGCTGGGATTACAGGTGTGAGCCACTGAGCCAGGCCATTATTACTCATTTTGATCACCAATCAGTTCTCCTTTTTATACCTTCAGAGACTTTGTGGCCATCAGGTTCTTTGAACATACTGAGCCTATTTCTCATACATGCAATATTTCTCAGCTTCACAAAGACACTGTTAATGTCTTGTCTTAAAAACATGGAAATGAGAGTTTTAGAATTCTTCAGGCAAGAAATCAGTTTGAGTCTATGAGTACTAAACTCCTATTTTCCTAATTATTTCTCAAAGAGTCCCGTTTCTGAGAGAGATTTGGCCACATCTTAACACAGTCGTGTACTACATGATGTTCTCAAGGATGGACTGCATATATGATAATGGTCCCATAAGATTATAGTGGAGCTGAAAAATTACTATCACCTGGTGATACCGTAAAGTTGTAGTGCACTTTGTTTTGTAATCCCAGCACTTCAGGAGGCCGAGGTGGGTGGATCACTTGAGGTCAGGAGTTCGAGACCAGCCTGACCAACATGGTGAACCCCTGTCTGTACTTAGTGTAGCCTAAGTGTATGGTGCTCATAAAATCTACAGCGGTGTATAGTAATGTCCTAGGCCTTTCATTCAGTCACCACTCACTGACATACCCAGAGCAGCTTCCAGGCATGCCAGCTCTGTTCATGGTGAGTGCCCTATAAGGTGTGCCATATTTTTACTGTACCTTTTTCATGTTTAGATAGATTAGATACACAAATACTATCGTGTTACAATTGCCTAAAGTATTCCTTACAGTAACATAGTGTACAGGTTTGTAGTTTGGGAGCAATAGGCCCGGCCGTATAGCCTAGGTGTGTAGTAGGTTACTAGGTTTGTGTACGCTAAGGCACAGTGACAAAATCGATGCATCTCTCAGATCATATCCCTCTTGTTAAGTGATGCATAACCGTATGTCATGAAAGGTTACTTTCCTTTAAGTAAGAAAAGTATCTTTTTGTTAATCCCTTGGTAGTGACCAAAAAGTTAACCCTTCTGTTAATTGGACCTTGGTTATTGTGGACTGTTCATGGGAGAGTCTTTTAAAACATGCTTTCTGAGTCTGTGTTTTGAGCCTTCTGTTTCTGAGGTGTCCCCTGTATTTATAAGGATATGAGGGACAATTAATAGTTTAATTTTGAGTAACAATGTAACAATTGACTACATCGTCAGAGTCAGGTTTAATGATTAGCTCATTCAGTATCTGACCATTTGGCCCAGAAGACTTTAAAATTCCTTAATAACAGTGATTACCACTTATTCTTGGTTTAGACCACTTTCTACCTAATTGTGAAATTTTCATAGCCTAAATCACACATCCTGTCAACTCTTCCTAGGAGAAATATGCACCCAAATGTATTATTGTTGTAAATTTAGTTAACCTTTACAGAAACTAAGTAATGAATTCAGACCAGCGATCTGATTGAAATTTCCACTTGGAATATATTGATGTCAGTAGCTGAGCAAACAAAGAATGTAAGGCAGATCTATCAGCCTAATTTGTTTTTGGCAGAAATAAGGGCGGAAGGTTGGTTGGTTAGTTGGTTGGTTTTTAACACTTTAGGAAGAAAGTCTGAAAGACCTTTCACTGAGGAAAAATCGATTAGAGTTGAGCCTGTAGCCCATTAAATTCCATTGTTTCTTATTTATATATTTTACATTACTTATAATTTATTGTTTGTGTTTTATTCAGTAACAGCTAGTTCATAGCCCTTATGCTTTTCAAACTTGTTAGCAGTGTCTGACTGTATACCTTACTGTATTCCTAGGGTTAGCTTCCTTCTCCATCTTAAATTTAGCTGTATTAGGTTGATGCAAAGCACTGGAGATAAAAATCTATAAATAAAACAATCATTCTCTCTGCCCTCAAGGAACTTGTAGTTTAGTAAGGAGAGACAAACATGACTGAAAAAAGACGCAGATACCATGGTAGCAGTATATAATCAGGGTACATTGAATTTTTTTTTTTTTTTTTTTTTTTTTGAGACAGGGTCTCACTCTTGTCACCCAGGCTGGAGTGCAGTGGTGTGATCTCGGCTCACTGCAACCTCCGCCTCCTGGGTTCAAGCGTTTCTTCTGCCTCAACCTCCTGATTAGCTGGGACTGCAGGCACACGCCACCATGCTAGGCAGATTTTTGTATTTCTAGTAGAGACGGGGTTTCAGTATGTTGGCCAGGATAGTCTCTATCTCCTGACCTCGTGATCTGCCCACCTCAGCCTCCCAAAGTGCTGGGATTACAGGCGTGAGCCACATGCCTGGCCTGAAGATTCTTAAGGGAGTGATCAGTTCTACCTGCAAAGGTTGGAAGAAGCTTGTACAACTGACTCTTGAATTTTAATTGCATTTAATAGGTGTTGACCAGGGTGGGGAGGGCATTTAGGCAATGCTGTTAGAAACAGCCTGAGGAGGAGCCAGGCGCAGTGGTTCACGCCTGTAATCCCAGCACTTTGGGAGGCCGAGGCGGGTGGATCACTTGAGGTCAAGACTTCGAGACCAGCCTGACCAACATGGTGAAACCCTGTCTCTACTGAAAATACAAAAATAAGCCAGGCGTGGTGGCCAGTGCCGGTAATCCCAGCTACTTGGGAGGCTGAGGCAGGAGAATCGCTTGAACCTAGGAGGCACCCCACTGCACTCCAGCTGGGGCGACAAGCGAGACTGTGCCTCAGAAAACACACACACACACAGCCTGAGGAAAGTGAAGAATGGTATCTTAGAGAAGGGAGAGTTTGGTTGCTGTGCAGGATGAAAAATCAAGTTTGAATAGATAGACTCGAGGTCATGGAGGATCTCCTGTCATGCTGAAAACATTAACTTTTATTCTCTTAACAAATGGGCAACAATAGCAGTTTTAAGCAGGGGAGAATCATTATCAAATGTGTATGTGTTGCAATCTAGAGGCACCTGCATAGTGTGTAATGTGGGTTTAGAGTTTGAGGAGAGAACTGGTTGGCAGGATGTTATAACCTGAATAGGCTGGGCGCGGTGGGCGCGGTGGTTCACGCCTGTAATCCCAGCACTTTGGGAGGCCGAGGGGGGTGGATCACCTGAGGTCGGGAGTTCAAGACCAACCTGACCAACATGGAGAAACCCCGTCTCTAAAAAAAAATTAGCCGGGCGTGGTGGTGCATGCCTATAATCCCAGCTACTCGGGAGGCTGAGGCAGGAGAATCACTTGAACGCAGGAGGCAGAGGTTGCGGTGAGCCGAGATCGCACCCTTGCACTCCAGCTTGGGCAACAAGAGCGAAACGCCGTCTCAAAAATAAAAAATAAAAAGTAACCTGAATAACCATCGTCTGTCTGCTCCCTAACACTTACAGGATTCGAATTTCTGGGGATAGTACTTAAGCTACCAGAGAGGGATGCCATCACTCAAAGATATAGAGGTGATCAGAAAACTGCAAAAGAGACCTTCTTGTCTTTTTCTCTACCAACTATTATAATTTGTCATTGCCACTAGCATGTATTTGTTTGGCATCACACTTGCTATGGCCTTGTTTGTCTTCCTTCTATAAAATGAATTTGTTCTAAAATTTGGAAATAGAAATTGCTGTTTTTGTTCTTCCAGTATATTCCAGTGGGTTGCTGCAGAGTGATAAAGATTTTTATGTTTTCAATGCTTTTAGTTTACACTTAAATGTTTGTGTTGGAAATGTCTTTTCTGCTAATTCAGTTATTGGAAAAGGGCTGTAATTGAGTAAGGTAGTAAATACTAATTGCTTGTTTCTTTAACTGAATAACATTTTCCTATCATTAATGGATTGACTGCAGGTGTGCTGTTTGACTTTCTATTACTTGTAACTGAAGTTAGCTTCTCTTCCTCTACCCCCGCAAAAGTGTAGGAAACTGGGTGATGGTCTTGTATTCTCTACAAGTTGGCCGTGTTGTTTAGGCCCCAAGCTAGAATGCTGATGACCCTATCTATTCTCTTCCTCCACCTCTTACATCTGTTTTATCATGCAAGTTCTGATGATTTTTAGGCTATTTTTCTAGGGCTCTGCTTCACACCTCATTGACATCTATCTTCCCTAATTAAGGTCTTTTTTTCTTGCATGTATGTTGCCCTATTAACAGTAGCTTTCCAGAGGGTACGTGGCTCACACCTGTAAACTTAGCACTTTGGGAGGCCAAAGCAGGAGGATTGCTTGAGCCCAGGAGTTTGAGACCAGCCTGGGCAACACAGGGAGACTCTTATCTCTACAAAAGTTTTAAAAAATAAAATAACTGGGCATGGTGGCACACACCTTATAGTCCCAGCTACTTGGGAGGCTGAGACAGGAGGATCCCTTGAACCCAGGAGGTTGAGGGTACAGTGAGCCATGATCTAACCACTGCACTGCAGCCTGGGTGACAGAGTGACACTGTCTCAAAAAAAAAAAAAAAAAAAAAAAAAGGAAAAATAGCTTTCCAACTGGTCGCAGTATCTGCAGTCTTCATTCCTTGATAATAAATCTCTACCTTGCTGCCATAGTCATCTCTCCTCTTTGCTATTTCAATTATATCACTGCTTCTGAAAACTCTGTAAGGTGCCTATAGCAATGGTTCTAATATTTGGGAGGGGGAAGGGGGTTCAAATCTCTTTTTTTTTTTTTTTTTAAGAGATAGGGTTTTTGCTATGTTGACTGGGCTGGTCTTGAACTCCTGGCTACCAGCCATCCTGTCGCCTTCCAAAGTGCTGAGATTACATGGCCCTCTTTTTTAATCTGGTCAAAATGGATGGACATTTACGTCTGAAATGTGCCCAAGTGCATATTTGCATTCCATAGGGCTTTTTAGAAAATCACATTGAAGTTCTTTTACAAATCTTAACTTTTGAGGATGCTATAGACCATCTTATGTTTTTTTAAAATGCTGGGGTTTTTTTTTTTTTTTTTTAAATGCTGTCTCATTTACTTGAAGTGCTCATCCACCCATCCCACTCTTGGATCCTTTAAAGCTCTGCTCAGGTCTTGTTTCTTCCAAAAAGCATCCCTACACTTTAAAAACAAAAAACAAAACAAAACAAAAAACTGGATTAGATACACCTGCTTTCTGCTCTTATAACACCTTAAGAGTCTTACCCACTAACAGAAACTTCAAATTAGCAACTGAATGATTTTGGTTCTCAGTGTAGACCCTGGCCAAAGTAGGTATTCATTTAATGCTTATTAAATAAATATGTAAAGTTAGGACTTTTCAAGCGTTTTCCTTTGAGTAAAATATTTAATATTTTGTAGCCTATGTTCTGGAAATATTGAACATCTAGATAATAGGTTATAAGGATTTTAACTAACTGGACACTTATCTATGTTTTCTAAATTTTGGAAGACTTGATAATTGACGTCTCATCCGGACTAAAGTTTTACTAAAGGGCATCTTTACAAATAAAAAAATTCAAGGTTTCATATTTAGCTCTGAATGTCTGTTTCTTTAAAATCTCCTTGTTTAGCCAGTTTAGACTAATGTCTGAACTAATCGTTTTTTCCTGTTTGAGAGAGAGGTTAGAAAAGGTTACTACATTTGAAAAGACCAGTTGTGGAAATAGTAATTTTTTTTAACTTATCAGTGATATCTGATGTTATCGGTTTACTAAAAGTGGACATAGAACGTTGAAGGAACCAAAGAGGCAAAGATACCTGGAGTTATTAGGGACCTACTTTAAGATATTGTCTCTGGCACTAAGAATTTATTAATTTATTGAGTTTAGCAAATAATATTGGCAGTTTATTTTAGTGCTTTGTGCTTACTTAGCTCTTTTACCCAAATCCTCTAATAATAATCTCCTTAGAGAGTACACATACTCTTGGAAATAATTCATTTTTTTTGAAGGGCATATTTATGTGGTTTCTTTTTTTTTTTTTTTGAAGGGCATATTTAATAGCTGCTGCAGACATAGAATAGTGCCTTAATCAGTGGTGAACAAGAAATTGCTATTGTTGGTTATAAAAGCAAGGGACATTAATGTTCTTGTTCTTGTACCATAGTAATGAGAAAAAATAGTGGTTGAATAGTGTTTAATTTGTACAGTTTGTGTCAAAGTAGAATGGGCAGATATTTTGGTGGATAGGCTTTTGTCTTAGTTATACAAATTAGGACATTTGGTATGATAAAGGCAGAGAATCTTAACAATTGGCACTGGCCCAGAAAATTCAGGGTGCAGTGACCATAGCGTGTTATGACTGCTACAGTAGGCATAGCCACCTCCTGAAGTGTTTTCAGCTGCTTGATATACGGACTTTAGGCAGTTCTTGACTTGTACATGCTAATTCACTGCTTCCACAAACACTTCATAGATCTATGCTGCCAGATATTCAGTGCTGAAAACTTTTGCTTCTTCCAAATATTCATACAGTATTCATACTTTTACTATAATATGTGGTAGATAGAACATTGAACCAAATGAGCTTGGGTTCAGGTACAGCTTGTGTAACAAAGTTTAGTCTTGAGCCTGCATCAAAGCAAGATTCTTCCCCCTTATTTGTAATTTCTGTAGAGAGCATAGGCAAATTAATAAAATTTACTCAGTCTCAAAGGGGAAACCAAGTAAACAGAATGATGCTTTTGTAGAAGGTTACACTGTCCAAAGTAATTGTTATAGTTGTTTTTAGTATCATTCTTTACATTTTCACACAAGTCCTAAATTGTTCATTCCTCTTTGCTACATGATACGAAATTTCACAGCATACTGGTTTTTTTTTTCTTTTAACCAAATATTTGCAACAATCCAATACAACATACTGGTTTAGTACAAGAGCTTAGGTTAAATAAGTCTCATTATTACCTTACTTCCTTTCTCCAGTTCCCCAAAAACAAAAATAAGGGTATTACTCATGAATGGACTTGTTTTGATTCCTCTATCCATGACTTAACAGTTTTTGCAGAATTGGATGTTTTGGTAGGAGGAGAAAATAGCTAATTTAGAGCATGGAACATTATTATATGGTGGGGGGGCATAGGTGGGAATTTTTTGGTATAAGGGCATTACACACTTGGCACAAGAAGGGTACGGGAAGGTTGCCAAGGATCAGTCGAAAATGAGGAAATTTCTCTACTTTGTGTGCTTCATTCTGTAGTGATCATATACCCCAGATTCACAGAGTTTTTCATACTATTCCGTTTTCACAGTGAAACAGTTGAAGTGTGTCCTGGAATCTTTTTTTTTTTTTTTGAGACAGGGTCTCAGTCTGTTGCCCGGACTGGAGTGCAGTGGCGTGATCTTGGCTCACTGCAACCTCTGCCTCAGCCTCCCAAGTAGCTGAGATTACAGGCATGCCCCACTACTGCCCAGCTAATGTTTGTATTTTTAGTAGAGATGGGGTTTCACCATGTTGGCCAGGCTGGTCTTGAACTCCTGACCTCAAATGATCCACCCACCTCAGCCTCTCAAAGTGCTGGGATTACAGGCGTGAGCCACCACCCTGGCCATGTTCTGGAATATTAATATTTTGGTTCTTTCAGTTGACTTCTCATACCTGGGAGAAGCACTATAATTTTTAGATGGACTGGGTTAGTTTCAGAGAATTGAGATGACAGTGTGTGTGGCCTCCTGTGACATGGACTCAAGTAAAGCTAAAATTTTTATAATTTAGCCATGCACGTGATTGCATTAAGTCATGTTTCGTGATTGTTTAAGAATCCACCATTTAGGATATTGTTTGTGAGACTACTTTTGCAGTCTTGTCATCTCTACACCACTTCCTTTCTTCTAAGCATGTCAGTCCTTTGAGCCTGTTTACACTCTAGTATTTATTTCTCCATGTTTTTCTCCATGCTTGTAAAATCATAGATCCATGTAATGTGTATATATTTTATTATTTTATAGAAATGGTATATGTTTAACTTAATATTTTCTGCCAAAGAATTGACACTTGAATAAGGTCAGTATTTTCAGCTATCTTTTCTACTACAAATGGTCTAAGCAGTTTTTCTTTTGGGAAAGAGATGATTACTTCATTCGTTTAGCAAAGTGTGCCAGGCACTAATCAAAGTGCTGGAGGGATATTCAGCTCTGCCTTGAGGGAGCTTACCCACCTAGTCACTGTATGAGGAAAGTCATAAAGTTTTAATTAACATTTGTAATACTGACTTATAGTTTAAGGAAAAGGCTCAGGGATAGTGACTTTCCAAGGACACCCAGTTAATAGCTGATACAGACAGCATTCTGAATTCTACATCATACTCTTATTCTTATGATTATATCACACAATTTTAATTGTGATGCCAAGTAGAACTATAATGAATACCTGTATGATAAGAAGCAAAATTTATAAACATTTAGAATTTTGAATTCAGGAATTTTAATTTACCTTTCAGTTTATAGTATTTATGACCCAAGAGAGATAAAGCATTTTGAAAGTTGATAGGAAATTATATAACTAGATATTCCTATAGTTGAAGCAAATTTTCCCCTTAGGGTCTTACCTTTATCTCTAGTTAGATTTAATTAACTTCGTTGACCTAAACTGTTTGATTTTAATGTTTGCCAAGACTTAAAATTTACCTTTTTATTAATAGTAGATAGGGTGATATGCCTAGCATAAAATATAACTTGGATATTTTAAGTTCAATCAGGGGAGACTGTTGCTTTCCTATAGAGATAAAGCAAACTCATTTAATTCCTGTAAATGAAAGTTTCTTTCCTTAAGAAAATAATTGCTCTTAATTTTAATTTTAAGAAATTCTCAATTCATGTTCTTAGCTTATATTTGAAACATATAATATGATGAATGTTATTTTTAAAATGAAATCCTGCTGATCTTCAGTCAGATGTGTTTGATTTTTTTTTTTTAATAATAGCTGTGTATTGCACCACCACTGTTCACTCCATTTCTTGATTACTCACAAATTAATATATTTGAGTATCGCTTTTTAAAAACTTGATAATTGTTTTCCTTGGTTTGGGAGTTTTTTAAAAAGTCAATAAAGTTTAATATTAATGTTTTTTATCCAATTACAGGAGTCAGAAATACCATCAGAGGAGGGATACTGTGACTTTAATAGTAGGCCAAATGAGAACTCTTATTGCTATCAACTTCTGCGACAACTAAATGAACAGAGAAAGAAAGGTATTCTTTGTGATGTCAGCATTGTGGTAAGCGGAAAAATCTTCAAAGCTCATAAGAACATCCTGGTTGCAGGCAGCCGTTTCTTTAAGACTTTATATTGCTTTTCAAACAAAGAAAGCCCTAACCAAAACAATACTACCCACTTAGATATTGCTGCAGTTCAAGGTTTTTCAGTCATCTTGGACTTCTTGTATTCTGGTAACCTGGTGCTCACAAGCCAAAATGCCATTGAAGTTATGACAGTGGCCAGCTATCTTCAAATGAGTGAAGTCGTTCAAACTTGCCGAAATTTCATTAAAGATGCCTTAAATATAAGCATTAAATCAGAAGCTCCAGAGTCTGTAGTTGTGGACTATAATAATAGAAAACCAGTTAATAGAGATGGTCTGTCTTCATCACGGGATCAAAAAATTGCCAGTTTTTGGGCAACACGGAATCTTACCAATTTGGCCAGTAATGTAAAGATTGAAAATGATGGTTGTAATGTCGACGAGGGCCAAATAGAAAACTACCAAATGAATGACAGTAGTTGGGTCCAGGACGGATCTCCTGAAATGGCTGAAAATGAATCTGAAGGTCAAACAAAAGTGTTTATTTGGAATAATATGGGCTCCCAGGGAATTCAAGAGACTGGCAAAACAAGGAGGAAAAACCAAACTACAAAAAGATTTATTTATAATATTCCACCTAATAATGAAACGAATTTAGAAGATTGCTCAGTAATGCAGCCACCTGTTGCCTATCCAGAAGAAAATACACTACTCATCAAGGAAGAACCAGGTAAATATTGTATATACAAGGATACTTCCTTGTTCATCCTAATTCTAGTTGGATATAATCTTGAAGTATATTTTTAATTGAATTATTTTAATTATAAAGTAATACTAAAGTTGTTTACAGAAGAAAAGGGGACATCATTCAAACACGTAACATTTGGTATATTTTCTTTGTCTTTTTTTCAACACATACATATGTGGGTTTATCAAAAGATGTATTAATTGCCAGGTATTGCATATATTGTTAAGGAACGTGGACTCTGCTGCATGTACGGGTCTTTGACTTTCCTCATTTTTAGCCTCTGTGCTCACTATTTTATACCCAGTGCTGGGAAAGATAGAATCTTTAGTTGTAATATATGATCACTTTGTCATTTCAGAGACCCCCTTAACCTTTTTTATTTTGTTTTTGGCTGTTAAAATATATTTAAGTGTTTCAGAGAATTTTGCCAATTATGAGATTATGGTATTCTAGTTTGTTTAGGGCTACTGTTCTTCTGTTATTTTTTATTTATTTTTTTGAATTGGAGTCTCGCTCTATAGCCCAGGCTGGAGTCTCACTGCAAACTCCGCCTCCCAGGTTCAAGCGCTTCTTCTGCCTCAGCCTCCTGAGTAGCTGGTACTGCAGGTGCATGCCACCACACCCAGCTAATTTTTGTATTTTTAGTAGAGATGGGGTTTCACCATGTTGTCCAGGCTGGTATCAAACCCCCGACCTCAGGTGATCTGCTTGCCTCGGCCTCCCAGAGTGCTGGGATTACAGACATGAGCCACCACACCTGGCCTAGAGCATCTAGCTACTGTTCTGTTCTCACCATAGAAGCTATTTTGTTTGTCTACTGTAACCTGATTTTCATTCACCTTTGCATTCATTGCAAAGCCTCTGAGGCCTTTCTCTTCCATATGTTTCTCTCCAAAAGTTCTATAGGAATCTTAGAGAATCACATTTATGGTGAGAATTTTTTTAAAAGAAGGAGAAGACCACTGTTTTTAGTTTAATCTGGCTGTGCATATCTTTATTTGAAGAAGCTCAGTGGGTTTGAGGTTTCTTATGCATACCTGAGGCTTGTCCACCACTGTCATACATTATTTAATGCTTGTTTTTTTCACTTCAAAGCACCATAACTGTTCAGTGTCTGATTTATATGATGGTGGTCATCTGAGGATGGAGTATTTTCTGTTAAAGGAATCACTGTTTTTAGTTGCCAGAGGGCAAAATGCCATAGTAATCCTGTGAAATGTTCCTCTGGCTTTTAAGATTCGGGTTAGCTTTCAGTGGTAGGAATTTGTGTGTGTGTGTGTGTGTGTGTGAAATTTTTACTGTGAAAATCAGCAAGTGTGTATATATAATGAATACTATGTATCTTTTTCCTTGTACTTTATATCAAGTTTTAACAATAAAATCCCTGAGACAATTTGGTTAAATGAAGTATTAAGGGTAGATAGACTCCTTAGCTAGCACTTTGTTTTGTCTTAATATAGAAGACCTTGACAAATTTCTCATTAGAGCTACGTTGTCTTTCTGCTGTATGGATTATTTCTATTTAACAGTATGATGGGAACCCTGTAGTGTTTTTAAATATACACACTTTACCTTAAAGGAATAAATAAGATGTTTTGGGTGTAGTGGTTGTTTGATGGTAACTAATCAGCAGTAACCCCATTTAAAAAATTAATGCCACATATAGTTGGAGTGTTTAAAGAAAAGCATTAATAATGAACCACAACACATACTTTCAACAATAACATTACTAGCAATTTTTATCAAGTATCTCCTAGCCATGGTTGTATCAATGGACTAGTTCTATCATGAATTAATTGGTGGTCTAATATGCTTTATCTCTTACATCTGTTTTGTTTTTTGTGTGTTTTTTTGTTTGTTTGTTTTTAAACGGAGTCTCACTGTTGCCCAGGCTGGAGTGCAGTGGCACAGTCTTGGTTAACTGCAACCACTGCCTCCTGTGTTCAAGCGATTCTCCTACCTCAGCCTCCCAAGTAGCTGGGATTACAGGCACATGCCACCACGCCTGGCTAATTTTTTTATTATTACTAGAGACGGGGGTCTCACCATGCTGGCCAAGCTGGTCTCGAACTCCTGACCTCAAGTCCACCCACCTTGGCCTCCCAACATGTTGGGATTACATGCGTGAGCCACCGTGCCCAGCCATCTCTTAAAAAGGATTATTTTCATTTCATTGATAGCAGTTTGGTATCCGAACCTTGCTTAACTCACAAATTTGGTTCTATCCGTGCCACCAATGTTATTTGGTGGAAAAAATAAATGGGTCTCAAAAGAGCATTATGGTTGGGGTATAATATGATATAGAGCCAAGGACTGGCAAATTTTTACTGTAAAGGGCTAAAACAGTAAAAAAAAAAAGACTTACACCTTTGTTGGTCATAAAAATCAGCTCATCAACTCTGCCACTTGTGACATGAAAGCAGTCTTTTGTAATAGGTAAACAAATGAAGGTAGGTGTGTTCCAGTAAAACTTGCCAACCCTTTGTATATAGCAGTGGTTCTTAATCATGGGTATGCACGTTGGGATCACTTGGGAGCATTACATATTTTTTTTATTTTTTATTTTTTTATTTTTTTTTGAGACGGAGTCTCGCTGTTGCCCAGGCTGGAGTGCAGTGGCGCGATCTCCGCTTACTGCAGGCTCCGCCCCCCGGAGTTCACGCCATTCTCCTGCCTCAGGCTCCTGAGTAGCTGGGACTACAGGCGCCTGCCACCTCGTCCGGCTAATTTTTTGTATTTTTAGTAGAGACGGGGTTTCACCGTGTTAGCCAGGATGGTCTCGATCTCCTGACCTCGTGATCCGCCCGCCTTGGCCTCCCAAAGTGCTGGGATTACAGGCGTGAGCCACCGCGCCCGGCTTGGGAGCATTACATACTGTAAAGGGTCTCTATTCTGTGGATTCCAATTTAATTGGTATGGAATGTGGTTTGGATGTGGAATTTTTTTTAAAGTTCTACAGGTAATTTTATGAGTTAAGGTTGAGATCAGCAAATATTACTATATTAGAAGGAGCCTAAATTGAGTCAAACATAATGAATTTAAAATTTAAAAATAAGCTATGCCACCTACCCCCTGTAGTCCATGATCAAATTAAGCTCTTGTCCTCAGTTTCCTCATTAAAATATTGTGTTGATTTTATTAGAATTATTATGAAAATTAAGTGACAAATATGAAGTAACTCTCTTGGTCATGGCAATCCTCCTTAAACTTGGAAAAGACAATTGAGGTTATTCATATCAGTTTTCCGGTGCTGTGTACTTTCTACCAAATGCCAGATAGGTGGTCTTAGCCTCAGCTTGATTTTTTGACTGCTTGTAAAGACTTCCTTAAGCAGCTTCCAGTGTAGGATGACTGATTATTAGGTAGTCATTTTAAATGTAGCCAAAATTTGCTTCTCTATAACTTCCTAATTCTGTCGTTGGGAATAGTATAATTTATAATTCATTAATTAATTAATTTATGTTTTTTGAGAGACAGAGTCTCCCTGTGTCACCAAGGCTGGAGTGCAATTGCATGATTTTGGCTCACTGAAACCTCCGCCTCCCAGATTCAAGCATTCTCCTGCCTCAGCTTCCCAGGTAGCTGGGACTACAGCGTGCACCACTGCACACAGCTAATTTTTGTATTTTGTATTTTTAGTAGAGGGTTTCACTATATGTTGGCCAGTCTGGTCTCAAACTCCTGACCACAAGTGATCTGCCCACTTTGACCTCCCAAAGTGCTGGGAATACAGGCGTGAGCCACTGCGCCCTGCCTGGAATAGTATAATTTAAACCTAACCTCATTCCTCTAATCTACCTGATGACCCTTCAAATGTTAGACATTTAAAAAGTCCTGTTTTTGTAGGCTGTGTGCTCTTCTGCCCACCTTGTGATGAATACACAGAATTTACTCTAACTTTCCAGGCAAGTTCTGATCAATATAGAACACAGTCAGCCTGTGTTTACCAACGTTAAGGCCTTCCCAAGGTCATTCAGCTAGTAAGGGTAGAAAGAGGCAGGTTTCATATTTAGGACTATCCTGCATTAAAACCTTGCAATTAACTACTAAAGTAGTAGATTCCTATCTTTTTAAAAAAATTAGTTCCTTTTGGGGGAAGGAGGGGAGGGATAGCATTAGGAGATATACCTAATGCCAAATGATGAGTTAATGGGTGCAGCACACCAACATGGCACATGTATACATATGTAACAAACCTGCACATTGTGCACATGTACCCTAAAACTTAAAGTATAATAATAATAAAATTTAAAAAATTAGTTCCTTTTAACTTTAAAATATTTTTATGATCCCCAGCATTATTAGTTATGCTTTAATTTCCATTTATTGAGAAAACAGTTTTCCATGAAATAAATGCTTTTAAATGAATTTAAAGTTCTATAGCAAACATCTGAAAAGTCTTAGTGAATTGTTCAATCTGCAAACAATACTTGGCATGTTTGGATTTGGGAGGGTCTCTTCTAGTTACTGTGTCTTCCCCCAGGTCTTCAGCACAGAGCTTGTAAGATACAGCTCTAATAACGCTGTCCTGTATAATGTTGAAGCTTTTGTTTGGGTGCCTTTTAAAGATTGAGATAAGAAGGTGTATCCATATCTGCAGGGTTTTTATTCAGATGGTATTTTTTATCTTGAAATTAACATATTTGTTGTTTGACTCACTACAGAGTCATATTTGTTGTTTGACTTCACTTCAGATCATTTCTTATACACAAGAATATTTGAAGGTAGAACTCAGAAAAAGTTAGAAATTTCTGTTCTAAGAGAATATACACATACTGGGATTATGGAATAATTAAAACTGTCAGCAAAAACTAAAATCTGGGTAATCAAATAAGGGTAAAAATGATGTCATGAGTGAATTGCTCTGATAATGTAGCAATTTCAAAATCCTTGTCTTGCTGATTTACAACCGGGAAACATTAGATTTTAGCCAAATAAAGCAGATAACCTGAGATTAGAAATTGAATTACAGAAGTACAGATAACTAGTGCCTAAATTTGTTTTACAACGTGTATTCACACATGTTGTGTCCCATTTAACTAGAACAAGTCAGGTGTTAATCTCATTTTTTAAAATCACTTTATTCTGTGGGCTCATGGAACATGGTTTTCTGAGCCTAGATTTTTAAATTTATACCTGTCGTACTAGCAACTTCTACCTATTACAAATAATTTTACTCTACTCTGTATGTACGTTGCATGTGTACATACCTTATTTTGAAATGACAAAAGAAACAAATTAGTAAAATAAAGTAAAATTGGCAAAGAAGTTGAGTGCTCATCATGGATATAAATGTGGTTGCCCTAATTAAGCTTTTAATTGGCTCTAAAATACTAAACAGCCTTACTCAACAGAGAAAAACATACCAGTTCTACCAGGATGACAAACTTCCTGGTACTGACTTCTGAAAGGAATTTCTCCAATGTGGTTTTTTATGTAGTTGACACCAAGTAATATAATGGACAGTTTCCTCAGATATTTTCTAGTAAATGCAGCAGTCGATTATTATATGTTTTAATCTTTGCCACAAGCTGATGTAGTTCTATGTAAATGATTTTTTTTTCCTTATGCCATACGAGTACTCAAATGTAAGGTAATTTTAGTTGATTAAAAGATAAAATTTAGAATTCTTTTAAATAACGTGGAAGTTTCTTTAACCTAGACTTCTGATGGAAAAATAGTTTTGCAGCATTTTTAGGTTTGTATTAATCTTTACAAGTAGAGTCGAAATCAGGTTTAAGCTTTGCATTTATTTGTGTAATTGCTTTTTTCGTAAAAAAGCAAACAATTTGGTACCTTGAAAACTATTTTGAGAAAAGAATATCCAAACCAGATAGATTTAAGAAATCGTAATAAGGCATATATTCGAGGCAGAGTCTTGCTCTGTCACCCAGGCTGGAGTACAGTGTCATGATCATGGCTTACAGAAACCTCAACCTCCTGGGCTCAAGTGATTCTCCCGCCTCACTCTCCCCCAATCAGCCCCACACAGTACTTGGGACTACAGGTGGGCGTGCACCACTATGCCTGGCTAATTTTTTTTTTTTTTTTTTTTTTTTAGTAAAGATGAAGTCTTATTTTGTTGCCAAGGAGGCTGGTCTCAGGCTCAAGGGATCCTCCAGCCTGACTTCCCAAAGTGCTGGGATTACAGGCTTGAGCCACTGTGTCCAGTCTAAAATATGTTTCAAAACCATGGGACATGGCTTTGGTGAAGGATACTTGGGCTTTACATTCAGTTTTGCCACAACATTAGCCTTGAGTGTATCCTAGACAGCCTCCCTAATTGGAAAGAAGTAAAATTTCTACCTTTAAATTCTGAAATCTTAAAAGCTCTGAGGACTCAAAGCTTTTTCTTAATCATGTTGGCAACAAATCAGCTATTTATATTTTTTTACTTCCTTAAATGTGAATATTCATGGGGTTTTTTTCTTTTTTTCTTTTTTTTTTGAGACGGAGTCTCGCTCTGTCGCCCAGGCTAGAGTGCAGTGGCGCAATCTCGGCTCACTGCAAGCTCCGCCTCCCGGGTTCACGCCATTCTCCTGCCTCAGCCTCTCCGAGTAGCTGGGACTGCAGGCGCCCGTCACCACGCCCGGCTAATTTTTTTGTATTTTTAGTAGAGACGGGGTTTCACCGTGGTCTCGATCTCCTGACCTCGTGATCCGCCCGCCTCGGCCTCCCAAAGTGCTGGGATTACAAGCGTGAGCCACCGCGCCCGACCTTTTCTTTTTTTTTTTTTTTGAGATGGAGTTTCACTCTTGCTGCCTAGGCTGAAGTGCAATGGTGTGATCTCGGCTCACTGCAACCTCCACCTCGTGGGTTCAAGCAATTCTCCTGCCTCAGCCTCCCGAGTAGCTGAGATTACAGGCATGTGCCGCCATGCCTGGCTAATTTTGTATTTTTAGTAGAGACGAGACAGGGTTTCTCCATGTTGGTCAGGCTGGTCTTGAACTCCTGACCTCAGGTGATCCCTCCCCCTTGGCCTCCCAAAGTGCTGGGATTGCAGGCGTGAGCCAGCACGCCCTGCAAATATTCATGTTTTATTGTATAAATATTAGTGTTTTGTATAAATATTAATGTTTTGATTGTAGGGTACTACTCCAGACCCCACATGGGGTGTTACAGTCATAGCTATAAAATCTGAAAAATTCTGCATTCTAAATCTTACCCCAAGGGTCTCACTTAACAGATTTATGGACCTGGATTAGTTTTTATTCTCTTAGGAGATTCTGAGTGTTTTGCTAAACCTCTTAGGCATCCTATGGAGTATGCTATGAAGGATGAGCTACAAATCAGAATTTAATTTCATTTTTCATTAGTAACTTGGGAGGGGTTCTAATAATTGGGAGGGTGCTGAAGGCCAGATGCTTACTTATGTATTTATTTATTTTATTTTATTAAGAGACAAGATCTCCCTCTGAGGCCGGGTGCGGTGGCTCACGCCTGTAATCCCAGCACTTTGGGAGGCCGAGGCGGGCAGATCATGAGGGCAAGAGATCGAGACCATCCTGGCTAACACGGTGAAACCCCGTGTCTACTAAAAATACAAAAAAAATTAGTCAGGCGTGGTGGCGGGTGCCTGTAGTCCCAGCTACTCAGGAGGCTGAGGCAGGAGATTGGCTTGAACCCGGGAGCAGAGGTTGCAGTGAGCCGAGATTGCGCCACTGCACTCTGGCCTGGGGGACAGAGCGAGACTCCATCTCAAAAAAAAAAAAAAAAAAGGTCTCCCTCTGTTACCCAGGCTGGAGTGCAGTGATCATAGCTCACTGCAGCCTCAAACCCCTGGGCTCAGGTGATCCTCCTGCCTCAGCCTCCTGAGTAGCATGGGCCACCACTCTTGGCTAATTTTTTTTAGATATTTAAGATAGAGACAGGGTCTCCTTATGTTGCCCACACTGGTCTCCAGCTCTTGGGCTCAACTCTCCTCCTGCCTCAGCCTCCCAGAGTCCTGAGGTTGCAGGCATGAGCCACCGTACCCAGCCCTGATGCTTATTTTTAAAAATAAATAATAGCTAATGAGTTATATCATATACTAATGCATAAGAATCTTCAGTATTTAATTTTAAAAGATGGTAGTACGCAACCATATGGTAATGGAAATAGTCTGTCACTTTTTCCCCTTTTGCTCTGCTTACTATTGCTTTCCTTCCCTGTATCATACTTGACCCAAGAAGTGGCTGCTGCACTGGTGATTATTACCTGTAAGTTAGAAACTCTTCAAGTGGTCAGAATAAAGCTGAAGAGCTGTAGAAGTCTTAATGTGGGTCAGTTAAGGCATTTTTGTGACTTCTTCCTGCTAAAGGTGTTAAGTTGTCTAAACCATATAAATGTCAGTCCCTGAAAGTTTTTTATAGAACTGAATTTTTGGTTTCTGATACAGACTTAATATATAGTAGGGTGACCAGATAGTGTAAATTTTCATTCAAAGCTTTACTCTTCAGAAATGTTACAACTTTCTGGGAACTCCAAAATAGCTTTCCACATATAATAGGAAATTTGGAAACGTTTTCATTTAAAATCTAAAGACACTGAGCAATAGGCCACATAATGTCAAGATTGAGGAGTCCCTTATGCGGAACTTATTCACAATAGGGTGACTGTGGGGTAGAAACATACTCAGTGCCATGTGATAAATGTTAAAATTAGATTATTTAAGATGCATGACGGGGTGCAGTGGAACAGTCCTAACTGCCCAGAAGAGTTGGGGAAAGCTTCATAGAGAAGGCAGTGTGAGTGGATCTTTTGTTATGTAGGAGTTTGCTAGGAGGGGAAGAAGAGCATTCATTGACTTGCAAGATGGGAAGAAATTGGAATAAGTGGGTAGAAGAATAGAAAAGGGGTAGTGTTGTGGGGACGTCTCCAATTTCCTGCCACCTTGTCTATAGGTATAACTAGTTATTTTTGTATTGTAATAAATTGTGACTTGTTTTATAGACTGAAGTAGTGAGTGGTTTTTAACTAGAGATTTGATCTGTTTATATTGCATTTAAGACTAAAAAGTTTAAGAGCATTTTTCATGGCTTGGAGGTGGGGCATGTACTGAGGGGACCTGTTAGGGAGAAATAACAGCACTTTGGAATAATGCAAGGAAGAAACAGTTGAATGTAGTCTAAGTAAGATGGGGCAGTCACTTGTCAATGAGTTTGCGAGTGAAAGGGAAGCTGTTTTGAGTTTAAAAGGCCGCTACAGGAACTGTAAAGGGTGGTTTATATAATACATTTGCGACTGAATTTACTCTCCACTGAAAGGAGAAAACTGAAGAGAAAAAATCTGTACCTGTTCGGGGGGTGGGAAAACACCGAACACATTTACTTTTAGTTCTGAAACTGTCACCATAAGGGAAACTTGCGCTAATATGTGTTTATATGAAAATGGAAGTTGAGTAGATCTTAGTCTGAGTTTTCATACAACTTGTTTACCTGTTTCTTAAAACTTCTTTCCCAGGGTCTTGTCTCATATCTTTTCAAGAGTATTTGTGTTCTAAGAAAATCTGGATTAGTCTGCACTTGCCTAATGGCTGGAATATTGAGAACCACAAGCAAATGGTCAGGGAAACCTTCTTTCTAACTCAGTCTTATTTAATTTAGCATTCACAGGCAGGTGCTGTACTACTTACTTCGCACATGATTTGGAAGGGTTGCTAGCCCACCGTGATCTAAGATTCCTGTCATGACCAAGGCACCAAGATTAGTCTTGTCTTTAATGATACCTTGTTTTGTCTTGTACTTTGCTCAATATTTTCATTTACTAATATCATTGGTCATGGGCACATTTTGGGGAGGTAGAGACTGAGATTTAGACCAGTCGACCAGTCTTTTAATCCCATCTCATTCTTTTTCCACTGTTACCAGATTTTCAAAAATCTATGGTAATATTTTCATTTTTTTAGGAGACAGGGTCTTGGTCTTTCACCTATGGAGGGAGTGCAGTGGCGTGATCGTAGCTCGCTGCAGCCTTGAACTCCTCGTGGGCTCAAGCAATCCTCCTACCTTGGCCTCCTCCCAAAGTGCTGGGATTACAGACATGAGCCATTGTACCCGTCCTTCCATGAATAGTACCTCTCATGAAGATATTTTTTAAAATGTAATACATGGTTAATTAGAGAAGTATATAAATGTGAATTCTAAGGAGGAGGTTGCTTTAAAGTAGACAAAAAGTATTACTGTAAAGAGCAATGATAGCTAGTACCTTGGTATCTTTAAGATTTTGGAGAATGTATTGTTAAATAAAGGGAAGGTAATAAAGTGGATGCTGGCTTAACACAGAGTGGAATTAATGTTTATTTTTGTTCATTTCACAAAAAGAGCATATCAAGTATCAGTAGCAAAGTATGTGTGAATATACTTCTGCACTCATGTTCCCAGCATTGCAAATTGTAGTTTTTTGATTGCCTGCTTATGTGCCAGGCCCTGAGGCTTGGTGCTTGTAATAAACTGTCAGGAAGCAATGTAATACAGTTACTAAATAGTGCAGACCTCTGCCACTAGCTTGTTATTTAACCTCCCTCAGCCTTAGTTTACTCATTGATAAAAAGTTGAAAGATTTTACTGCTGTATGCATACAATCCATTTTTGTTATAGGGATTGCTATTATCTGTTCACTGAGAAAAGACATTTTTTAAAATAGAAGAAATCCTACATGGCTTGTCATTTAGCTCTGGTCATTTGAATATTACCTACCACCCATGTACCTGTCACCAGTCAGAAAAATAGCTGTCATCTTGTGAAACCAGTGTGGTGTGTGTGTGTGCGTTTTAGACAAGTGCAGTAGTGAGAAGAAGGGAAAGGAAACTAATGTTTGAATCAGTCTTCAGAAAGGATTTGTGCTGTTTGCAAAGAAATCTTAGCCCTTTTTTTGCTACCTTTAAATGAAGCATAAGATTCCCATAGGAAGATACTGGATATCACAAAAGCAGATGTATTAGAGTTTATTTTGTAATCTTGTAATTTTAGAGAAAAAGATGATGACCAAGAGTTGCTATCGTGCTTCCTAATGAAGCAAAATTCATTCGTGTCAAGTAAATGGTTGGTTGTTTGGCTTCTATTCCATTCATATCAACATCTCTAATAATGAGTTGCTAGGTGGTTTGGCTGGTTTTGAATAAGGTAAGCAGTGACATAATATATTGCTTCCTGAAAGTTAAGCACACTATTGTCAAAAGATTGTCAACTTGGAAGAACTCACCTGTTTTTGAGATTTGTTTTTGATATCAAGAACCAAGTAGTTGATGCCTTTCAAAAGAGACACAAGACAAATATACTTGCTATTTATTTCGTAAGGTTTTGGCCAAGGAGATCTATACTTGTTGTCCATGTAGAATTAGAAATCACAAATTCTAATATAATACTTTAGGGGTAGGGTAGGAGATAGGAAATGCCTCTTAAGAATTGAGGAAAGCCTTCAACAATTCACTATAGAATTTTGCGTAAATAGAAACCTGTATTTGGAAACCCACTTGGCAGAATTGTAAGAAATGTGCTTGAACAGACTGCATTTCAGAAGAATGATTTTTTAAAAAAAGATTGCGAAATCTAGTGAAATTGAATAATTGTACTTTTTATTTTTATTTCAATTTTGTTGAGACAGGGTCTCACTCTTGCCCAGGCTGGAGTATAGTGGTGTGATTGTAGCTCACTGCAGCCTTGGACTCCTGGGCTCAAGCCATCCTCCCGCCTCAGCCTCCTCAGTAGCTAGGACTAGTACATGCCTGGCCAATTTTATTTTTTGATTATTGAAATACAAAATAAAACCACTAAATTTCAATTAAATATTTTCAGTTCATGATAGGTTTTAGTTTAATTGTAGACCAAAAAACCAAATTATTCTTCAGGTACCATGAATTAAAACTAAACTTTGTTTAGTGATACAAGTTGCAAAGGGCAAGACTATTCAAGCCAGCATTTAACTATAATATATATCCCAAAGTGCTGGGATTACAGGCTTGAGCCACCATGCATGGCAAACAAAATTTTTAAAAGCCTTTTATTTATCATGCATTATGATAAATACTGGGAAAATACCTATATAGTATCCTATCTAGCTGTTATCCTAGATACCTAAACAGTATCCCCGTTCTTAAGGAGTGGGCAGAGGAGTTCTGTATCTATTTACTGTTCTTTCCACATTAAATACTTGTTCATTGTTCTGACTTCCAACCCATTTACTCTAAGCAATAATGCTACATTCTACTAATTTCACCCTACAGAGAAAAAAGAAGCCAACAGCCTGGTGGAATATCCTTAAGTTCTGGCTTTAACTTTCTATATACACTGCTTGTCTCTGCTGTCTCTCTTAAGTACCCAGACCTGTGCTCCTGTATCGCAAGACTTCTTAGGAATCTTACACAGTGGATAATTCCTTCTCTTTTCAGCAGTATCTTTAACTTCTCCCTTTGGTGACTCCTTCCTGTCAGTATTTACATATGTAATTTTCAGCTGGGTGCTGTGTTTCATGCCTGTAATCCCAGCATTTTGGGAGGCCAAGGCAGGAGGATTGCTTGAGCCCAGGCATTCAAGACCAGCCTGGGCAACACAGTGAGACCCTGTCTCTACAAAAAAATTACAAAAATTAACCAGGTGTGGTGGTGTGCACCTGTAGTCCCAACTATTTGAGAGGCTGAAGTAGGAGAATCGGTTGAACCTGGGAGGCAGAGGTTGCAGTGAGCTGAGATCCTGCCACTGCACTCCAGCCTGGGGGACAGAGGGAGACCCTGTCTCCAAAAAAATTACCTTTCAATTTCTTAAGAAAAAAATCAATCGTTACCCTATTTCTCACGCTTCCCTTTTATAGCTAAATTTCTCAAAAAGATTGTCAGTATTTTTTCTTAATTGATCATCTTCTTTTCTCTTCAGAACACAGACCACTTTTATTTTTTCTGCTTGCCCCACCTACTCACCAGTATCGCTCAGCAAGATTACCAGTGACATCCTAGGTGCTTATTGAATGAAAGTGATGTCCATTTTTAGCCCTCATCTTGAATTCTAGGGAGCATTGGCAAAGTGGACTACTTTCCCTTAAAAGTCTTTTATATATTTTTTGTAACTCATTAAATGTTAGGATTCTTCAGTATACTTAATCTTTTCTCACTGTCTCATCTGTTTCACTCCCATGGTTTTATTTGCCATCTATATTCTGTATTCTGACAAAAACTTTTTTTTTTTTTGAGTTGGGGTTTCACTCTGTCGCCCCAGGCTGGAGTGCAGGGGTGTGATTTCAGCTCACTGTAGCCTCTGCCTCCCGGGCTCAGGCGGATCCTCCCACCTCAGCCTCCCGAGTAGCTGGGACTACAGGTGTGTGCCACCACACTTGGTTGATTTTTGTATTTTTTTGTAGAGGTGTGATTTTTCCATGTTGACCAGGCTGATATCAAACTCCTGGCCTCAAGTGATCCGCCCACCTCAGCTTCTGAAAGTGCCGGATTATAGGCCTGAGCCACCACTTCCAGCCAAGCAGTCTAGCTTTAATTGGTCTTCTTCACTTCTGAACCAATATGGATGCACCAACAATGTTTTATACATCTAGCACTTACTAGTTAGTACTAGCAGTATTGTTTGAGTGCCAAGTACCATAATTGTAACACTTGGCTTGTTATATTATCCAATTAGATTCCTAGATCACATCTACGATATAGGTGGATGTAAATTAGGGAGAACCTAAGGCACATGGTCACATAGCCTGTAACAGAAATAGGAGTGGCACCTAATTCACCCTGGTTCTACAGCCCATTCCTAACCAGTACACTGTACTCACTGTACATGTCTTAGGCTTCTGTGAGCCTTGTAGTATTGAACACAGATAATTCATTACTTACAGATGGTACTTTTTATTTAAGAAACAGTTCCAAGAAAGAGTGATGTTTTGGGTGGTGGCTATGGTGTGGTTTGTAGATAAATTTTTCTATGTTTCCTTTTCAGATTTAGATGGTGCTCTACTCTCGGGGCCAGATGGTGATAGGAATGTGAATGCAAATTTATTGGCTGAAGCTGGCACTAGTCAAGATGGAGGTGATGCTGGTAGGTACAGTAAGATTTTAGCAACAGTACATTTAAGATTGGGAAGTGTTACATCTTACCTGCAGCCTACTGTAATTTCTCTCCCATAAGGGGGTTCTATTGTATATAACTACTTTCCATCTATGGTAGCTATGTTTATGATGACTGGAAAATTGGTAAATGCAAATTGATGTTTCTGGTTTTGTATGTTTGAGGGAGTCATTAGTTTTAAAAACTCCTACATATAAAAAGTAATTGAGTTAATATGCCTTATGGCTTCCTGCTGGTATATAGATATGGAACGGAAATGGTAATTACAATAATGGTTGATTTTATTTTAATTAGTTTTTATGCAAAATGATGGTGTAGTTAATGGTTATAGAAAATGTTGATTAGTTCTGTGTGATATCAGCAGTGCATTGGAGGAAGCTTGATGAATACAAAAACAAAGAATCCATGAGTATATTATGAATAAAATAGAATAAAAGAAAGTTATTCTTTACAGAAGAATGCCAAGCTGATAGAAGAATGATAGAATTGGAAAAATAGCTATTTTGCAACCCCCACAGGAAATAATTCAAAATCATCAGTGGATGTTAAGCCACTGTTAACGGGCTTGTCCCACTATGATTGGGTGAAAGGTTGTTGGGGAATATCATATTCACATGGTCTCAAATTATTCCCATAGATTCCCATAGATGATTTCCACTTGCAAAGGGGAAAAGGTAAATTTACAATAAAGAGATCTGAGGAAGATTGTCATAACTAAGTGATTAAACTTAGTGTCATTAATAAGAGAACAAACTAAAATTAAGGGCTGGCTGATTTGATGTACCACCTGGCATACAACATTTCCTATGCAGTATTCTTGAGAAACTGTTTAGCTTGTATCTAATGACAAAGGAAAACCCAGACATCGGTGTATACGACAGGTAGTCCAAACTCTAAAATGTTAATGTTATGACAGACAAGTGGGGAAACCACTAGATTGAAGGAGACCAAGGAAGTAAACTGAAGTGCAGCATGGATCTTGATTAGATCATGGGAACAAAAAATGACGAAAGAGGACATTTGGGGGCCAACTGGAAATTAGAATATGTAGTGTGTGTTAAGTGATATTCAATCAATTTTAAATTTCTTATACAGTGGTTATCTAGGAGCATGTTCTAGAAGATGCATTTAGGCTTGAAGTTACGAGCATGCATGTTTCCAAATAGTGCATAGAAAGCATGTATGTGTGTACATAAAAACTTGACAAAACTAGTATTTGTTGAAGATAGATATGAATGTTTATTGCTTGTTTCAATTTTATTAGCTTTGGAATTCTTTTCAAAGTTGGTGAGAAGAGAGACAGTGAGGTACTTGTTACAAAGAGTAGTCATGGGCTCTGAATTCAGTATGTACTGACCAAAATAAAGCCACATTTCTGAAGAAACCGCCTTAAGGTGGTTTCCCCTGACTGTTTAAAAGAATTTACAAAACAAGTTTTGAAATTAGCAGTTTGTACGTCAGATATGTTGAATTTTAAAGATTTTTTGCTTCTACAGAAAATCGCCAACAGCGCAAGAAGATGTTACTGCACTTGCTTTCTCAGTTTTGAAATGTAGTCCAAGAATGGGTTTAATTAGGGGTGTGTGAATTCATATGTAAAATTTTAAATTTGTAAACCTTTGATACAGGATTATTCCTCTTAAAGGGGACATTTTGATTCATTAGTATTTTTGCATCTGAGATCAGCCTTTGCTTGATGATTTTGATGTCAAAAACTTACATTGCTTTTTCCTTAGTTTTCTATTGTGGAATAATGTACCCAGAAGGATATTATTGATCAGTAAGCACCATTTTGAAGAGATCTATAATGACCTTAATGATCCTTAAGTGTATTGAATTACAATGACAGTACCTTTATTTAGGCCACTCTTGTAATTCCTACAAGTATTCTCTGTTGTAAGAATTAGGAGAGATAAAAGAAATTTGGGGCAAGGTTTGCGTAATTTGAATTACCACTTTGTATTCCAGATAGAGTATTCATTCCTTGTTATCATGGATGTTGAATCTTGGATTTTCAGTTTACAAATGGTTTTAGGGATATTCTTCTGTCTCCTTTTTCTTTTGAGATGGGGTCTCGCTCTGTCACCCAGGCTGGCCTGAATCTCATGGGCTCAAGCGATCCTCTCACAGCCTCTCAAATTACTGGGATGACAGGCACGAGCCACTGTGCCTGGCCTATTTCCTTATTATATGTTGTGAATAATATTTAATTGTAGATATTAGAACATCTAACGTGTCTTTTGATGCTAGTTTTCCAAGTATTTTGAGCAAGTCAGAAATACATATTGGCATTTGCTAGATAACGTTTATTCTATAAGTAATTGTAGGGCATATGTCTTAGACAATAGAAAAACCAAGGCAAGTAAGATAGGCACAGGAGTTTGACTTTGTACTGATTTAGACAAGAAATATGGATCATAAAGCTCAAACTTTGTTTAGAAATGTGAAACTAACAGTAGGTTGACCTCCAGGCTACCACCTCTGTCCCATTCTTTATCCCTCACACAGAAATGCTTCACTTTAGGATTCTTACAACTTACTCCCAAATACTAATTAGGTGCAGCTATAATGACTTATAGTTGAATTATATGTAGCTGTGGGTTCAGGGGGCTTTCTTTACATCAAAAACTGGTGAAGGTATTCCAAATACAGCACAGTTTACAGTAATAGTAATGATGTGCAGTTTTAAAATACTTTAGAGACATTTTTACTTTGTTGGGTATTAAGACTTTCACCAAAAAGGAATCTTAAGTTATCTTAATTTTTAAGAGGGACAGCATGTCTGGGAACATATATGGGAAATGATTCTTAGGAGATCCATTTGGGTAAACATTCTTTACTTTTAAAACCATGATGCCCATGGGAGGAAAATGTATTATTGCTGCTTGAGTGAACTGTATCTTGGCAAGGAGTGTTTTAGGCAGAGGAAAGCTTAAGCGCTTTGAATTGGGAGCATGCTTATCATGGACAAGGAACAGAACAGAGGTCGGTATAGTTGGAATAGAGTGACTGAAAGGAAAGGGCAGTTGGAAGCTAGGGCTCCACCAGGTAAAGCTTTGGAGGATATTGAAAGTCTCTAGCTTTTACTGTGAGGGTGGGTAGTCTTTGCAGCCTTGTAAGCTGAGTGGTGACCTGACTTAAGGTAGTGTTTTAAAGAATCTGTGATTTCTCTGCTGAGAACAGACTCTAGGAAGGCAACAGTGGAAGTAGAGAGACAAGTTTTTGGTGGCTACTGAAGACCGGCTAGGGGCTAGAGCTCATGATTGATTGAATCAGGGTGGCAATAGTTGTGGAAGATTCTGGATATATTCCTATTGCCAAAAGGTTCCTGGTCCAAGGAATTACATTAAAGGTGGAATTAAATCCAGTGGATATAATTCCTGTCCTTGCTAATCTGAAGATCCTTAGGCACATGCATTATTCTATTTTGATTCTATCTTCTGCATGTTATTTTATTTAAGGATGGAAAATTTCAGTGAACCCTGAGAGCATTCAGTTACCTTGCCCTAATATGTCTGAAACATCAAGGATCTAGTAATAGAACTTTACATTTTTAATTATCCTGTATATATTCTTTATTCTTAGTCTATTTTTCTATACCAATTAATCTTAAAATTATGTGCCTGTCCTGGATTTGTAATAAGGAGAATATCCCATTTGATAGCTGGGCTTTAGAGTGATACAATCTCAAGTGATAGAGTAGTTAGAAAAAGCAACTATTACGAGTTCTGGTTTGAGTCTACCCATCCTTTAAAAGGGTAATTTCTTGTGACGTCTGCACAATTAAATGATATTGACGTTTTTTTCTCCCCCCCGCCACCTTTTTTTTTTTTTTTTTTTTGAGACATGATCCCACTGTGTGGCCCTGGCGGGAGTGCAGTGGCGCAATCTTCAATCACTGCGACTCCCGGGCTCCAATGATCTTCCCAAGTAGCTGGGACTGCAGGCACACCACCATGGCCAGCTAATTTTTAAAATTTTTTTGTAGAGATGGAGATGGAGTTTCTCCGTGTTGCCCAGGCTGGTTGCAAACTCCTGGGCTCAAGTGATCCTTCTGCCTCAGCCTCCCAAAATGCTGGGATTATATGCATGAGCCACTGTGCCTGGCCCATGATTAATTTTTTTTTAACTGAATTTCTTCTACTATAGTTGAATAGTATTTTGTTTAATTGTGATAATAAAGTAGGAAGACATCTCAATTTTAGACTAAAATACAGTTTTATTTAACTCATATTATGAAATTCTATCATAATGCCCGCAGGATATAAATATATTTTCTGTTTTCTGACTCTGATGAGAGACAGATCTTTATTACCATTATTAATTCAGAATTTTTACTTGTACTAGGTACTTCACATGATTTCAAGTATGGTTTGATGCCTGGTCCTTCAAATGATTTCAAGTATGGTTTGATACCAGGTACTTCAAATGATTTCAAGTATGGATTGATACCAGGTGCTTCAAATGATTTCAAGTATGGATTATTGCCAGAATCTTGGCCCAAACAAGAAACCTGGGAAAATGGCAAGTATTAGTCAACTAAACAAATACAGAATTAATTAAATAATTGTTAACAATTAAGCTTTCATATTCTGCATTTTTTAAAAACCAAGTAGCAGGAGCTCCACGTAATTGCTGTTCTCAGAGATAAAGAAGTTTTGATAGCAAGTTTTCTGTTCAATGTGTAATAAGCACTTTCTCTTTTTTTAATTCTCATAGGTGAATCATCTCTAATCATGAACAAGTTAAAATGCCCTCATTGTAGCTATGTAGCCAAATACAGACGAACACTAAAAAGGCACTTGCTCATTCACACAGGAGTGAGATCATTTAGCTGTGATATTTGTGGAAAACTGTTTACTCGGAGAGAACATGTAAAAAGACATTCCCTGGTAAGTAACTTTAAATACAGCAGATCTTTGAGAGAAACTATATTTATGTCAGTGAAGTTTAAAGGGATTTAAACAGTTAATTGTGAATTTAAGGAAGATTGTCTCCTAAATTGCTTTAAACAAAGAGTTTGACTTTATGAACTGATAGTGAGCTTTTTACAGAGAAACAGTGGTATATTCATTCACTATTAAATGTGTGGTTTAATTTGAGTGGTTCAAATGCATTCTATTATATATAATATCCTTATATTGGATTTTTCCCCCCTTCAATTAGGTGCATAAAAAGGATAAAAAATACAAATGTATGGTGTGTAAGAAGATCTTCATGTTAGCAGCCAGTGTTGGAATAAGACATGGATCTCGACGTTATGGTGTTTGTGTAGACTGTGCAGATAAATCACAACCAGGAGGGCAAGAAGGTGTAGATCAGGGACAGGATACAGAATTCCCTCGGGATGAAGAATACGAGGAGAATGAAGTAGGAGAAGCTGATGAAGAGCTAGTTGATGACGGAGAAGATCAGAATGATCCCTCTCGATGGGATGAATCAGGAGAAGTTTGTATGTCTCTAGATGATTAATTGACCTACTATACTCCTCAAGGATGCTGCATTTGGACCTAATATGAATCGACAATTTGGATTGTTGAACTTGAAGGCTTGCAAAATATGGTACATGCTGGATAGTAGTTATGTTGCTGTGAAAACTGTAGGGTCAAAGCCTTATAGCAAAAAAAATTTTTTTTTTTATATTTGCACAGGACTATACAGCAAACAACCATGTGGTTGGATTATATGGAGTCCCCACATATTCAGTCAGTTATCAAAGTAAAATATTTTTTATTTATAGGATATACAGTAACTATTTGGGTCCTATGAAAATAGTCCTTAAAGAGCTTACATTCATGTACTACTTTAACATGAATGGAGAAAATCCATTTATGGAAGTACAGTGACAATTGACCCAATCACTCTGTCCATCAAACCACTCAGGCTAGTTTGTACTAGTAGAGTTTTGTTTCTATTTTTATTTTTATTAATTTTATTTTTTTTAATACAGATTTTCAGTGAGGGGCTTTTTCAACCCCGTTGGTTCTATTTTCTTGTATTTTTCCATTTAATTTGCTTCATAACTTAAACCAAGTCTCTTCTAGTCTTAGGTATTATTTCTCGATTTTGTGCTGATGGGCATGTTTATAAGAACTGGAGAGGTAATTTATTGGAATGAACTAACTGACTTCCTCCATTCCCCCCTTCCTTTTTGACATGAATTTTACTACACAAATGAAGAATGATGTTATGAAGTTACCGTGGCGAAGTTGACAAATACCACTAAAATGATTATGATTTAGAAGTAACTTTCTTCTGCTGCTCTAATCTGATAAATGGTTACTATATGATATTTTCTGACATGGTATTCGGTTTTGGGTATCTGTTACTTTGGCACTATTCTTGTTTGCCTCATTATTTTTGCCAGTGTACTATACCTCAGTCCTATTTGAAAGACCTAATTGAAAGAAAAATCATAGAAATAAGTAAAATGATTTGTTTTATAATTTATCCACCATGTCCAGTTTGGTTAGCTTGTTATGCAATATAAGTGAAATATCAGGTTTTTACCCGTGTCCCTTTTATCATTAAAATTAACACAAAATGTGCATTCTCTTTTGTTTCATACTTAGTGGGATATTGATTGTTTTGAAATTATGATCAATACTTAATTTATTTTTTTCTGTTCCTTGAAGTCACTACACCTTGATACAGTCTTTCTAATAGTCACCATGATTCAAGTCTCAAAAATCTTACAAATAAAATCCTGAGAAGCTTTATTATTCTGTAAACTAAATTCAGGTACAAAGGGTGACATATTGAGGTGAAATTGTCAGATTTACTTAGCCTGGTGACATGAATTAGCCGATTGTGGAACTCTCAGCAGCATTTCACGTATTGTTAACATGTATGGCATTTATTAGCATATTGTGTATTATATAAGATTGAGGGATGTCATATTTTCAGCTTTCTTTTAAATAAAAATTGAGTATATTTTCCTATTTTATATCAGGTAACTAAATTATGCTAGTTATGTGGAAAAAATTGCAAAGATGCTTTGACAGATATAATCCCTTTGGTGCTCCATCTGATCAAAGTTGAAAAGTTGATGTTTTTTAAGAGACAAGCTTTATCATTGTCTCTGATTTCAGTAGAATAATGGTTTATTAGACAATGATGTTTCTGCTTGGATAAATCAAAGATAAATTACAGTTACATGGTTAGATGCATCTTTTGTCATCTATATTGTAGTTTCTACATAACTGTAAACCTGACAGATAAGAATAGTTTCGGTTTGATTTTTGTTTAAAACAGATGAGTACATCTTAATGTTCTAGACAAATGAGTAAAATGTATTTCTGGTAGAAATTAGTTGGGCAAAGATACTATGAATGAAAAAGTATTTTAAACGTAAAATGTTCTTTGTGAATATGTAAGTATAGTATAAAGATTTCTTTCATCCCATTTATCCCCTTCCTTTAAATAAACTAGTTTACAATTGGTAGATCTGTCTATATATAAATATATATTAAAGAACAAAGATATATATCTAAAAATCACCTAAATCTGCTTTATTAGACTACAGTTCACTTATTGCATAGAAACTGGACTTGGCTTTACATTCTTAATGTACTTTTACTTTTCCTCAAGATATGAACTTACTCTCTTGAAGCTGAATTTTCTTTTACTACTTAAATCATTTATGTATATCTGGTAAATTATGACCAAATTTTTGTTAGATTGCATACAGTAAATTGAAATACACACTTGGTACACTACGGGATTGTTGTGCTTTTGTTTGGTTTTAGTTGGAAATAAGGTTTGATGTAGATGGCTTGTTACTGTTAATTTAAAATATTCTATAATTGTCCATTACTTTTATGTTGTGTTGTGACAGATTTGGCTATATTTTTAGTCAATTGAAATATGATACTTTAAAAGTTTGTTTTTAGGTAATCCAAAGGAAAAGTGTTTATACTCTTGAATATATTAGCCTCAGCCTATATAAAAATTTCTTTGAAGTAAACATTTTACCAGAAACAGAATTGACAGATTTTTCTACTTGCTGACTGCCTAACTTATTTTGTTTCATGATCTCGAGGGACTGCCTTTTCCCATGTAGATCTTTTTAAAAAATAGTTTTAGTACTAAGGTATACTACTGGACATTTCTATTTTTTTAAGTGTATTCTTTTTCTGACTTACAGTAAAATTTCAGGAAGTTGATAGATACTAAGAACTTATGATTGGTCTCAGAGGTAACAATGAAGTACTCATAATTTTGTCTGTGGAACTCTGGCAGAATCATGTTACACATTTGGCGAAGTTGTCTCTTGTAATTTATATTTTAAATGAAAAAGTATTTTAGAGCTTTTAATTTTAATGAAGGGGAAGAGTATAAACTTTCTTTCATATTCACTCTGTAGTTACAGACCGTCTCATAAATCAAGATTGTGCATTATTTCTTAGAGTTCTCAGAGACAGATACTTCCATATGGACCCCTGTTCATTTTTCTTATTTACTAGATATTTTGCTAAATTTAGCACACTAGCAATTAAGAGTTTAAAAAAGAAGAAACGTTATAGGAAAGGGAAACTGAACAGTAATGAGTAGCTTTGAAATTGGGGAAAACACACTAGCTGTGTTAGGTACAGCTATCCTAATGGAAAAGAGTGAGCTAAATGCGTTAATTCATGTAAAGTGCTTAGAACACTGGTACATAATAGGTGCATAACACATCTTAAAGTTGTTTAATAATAGATAAGAACCAAGAGGAAAAAGAAATAAGAAAAGATGGGGGGAAGGAAGGAGAAAATAGGAAATGAAAGGATTAGGACTTGGGCATTTATATTAATACAAAATGGTGTAAACAGCCTGAATATCACTGGAGTAGTATCATACGGGGGAAAGTGTGATGGAAAATAGCTTTTTAAAAATCTTAAATTTTAAAACTTTAGTAAGCTTTATTTATATTTTTTAGGATTTTCTGAACATAGCATGAAGGGTTTAGATTCATTTTTCTGAAAAACGATTCAGTAAACTACCAATTTTTTTTTTTTGAGTGCCCACACTTGCCGTTGTGCTGTATACATGATTTTACCTTAATCCTCTACAAGTTAGGTGCTAATTGTCTCCATTTTATAGATGAGGAAAGGCTCAGAGAAATTCAGAAACTTGGCTAATTTAACACAGCTGTGATAGAGCTCGGATTTGACCACGTCTGATTCTGAAGCCCATACTCTTTCAGGGAGGCTCTGTTGCTGCTTCATTAAACAACTCTTGTAGAATTTCAGCTCTTAATGGAGTCTCTGGATTTATATTTTTCCTATAAGACAGCTGTGTTTAGAATTTTGAGTGTCTTTCCTCCCCCCAACAAATTTCCTTACTACTCTTTCCTCATAAAGCAGTTGTTTTGTCACTTTGACTATATTAAGACACATCAGTGTAGCACTTGCTCTTAACCGGCTGTGGCATTTTAATTTTATAAAAGAATGGTTTTTATCTGAAGAACTAGATAGAAACCCCAGTTTTTGTGCCGTTCAGTCACCCAGATCCTTAAACTTAACTATGGTACATAATATCCACACTTAGAACTAACAGGTGTTTAGTCACTTTAGGACTTAAAATGGAAAGTTTTTTTTTTCCTGCTGTATCCCTGCTTTCAACTGAAGTTAAAGAATTCTAGATAGTTTAAAATGTGTTAGGGATAAGCACACTTCAAAAGATGTTTTCTAGCCCTAAATTTTATGACATTGGGTACTTAAATTTGGAGTACACTAGCTATTGAGAACAATATTTTGGGTTGAGGAGAGATGGTTGAGGCCATTATTTAGTGGGAGCATTGGCATTTTGAACACTGTAAACATAGAAGAACACTTCCGCCTGCTGTTTGTAAAAGCTCTTTGGGAAGATCTTTTACGAAGACCAACTTTTTAAAATGTAAATTACCTACCTAATATAAGTGTCCTAAGACATGTATGTAAACTTCCGAAACTGTTTTGTCTGTGTATTTAGAAAATACACAAGAATCTTTATTCAAACCTAAAAATATAAACTTGTGAGCACTAAACTGCTTCTGGCTTTGTGAATTTTATTGACTGACATTTAATTCAGATTTCTTTGCAAGTGTACTAATTTAGGCTAACTGGGGTAAGGGGAACACCTTAATGAACTTTTGACTTATGTATAATTCAGATATCTTTGTACTTAAGGCTTACAAGTTTGAATTATAGAATACTATAAGGGTTTTTTATTTGTATGTTTTTATATGAAAGTACATAAATGACAGACTACCTCCAAGTAATCCTGCTTTAATTAATAGCAGTGATTTGTAATCAGTGTTATCTTTTAAGATTCTCTACAGGTTTTAGAAAATATTAAAAATTCCCCTGTAATTTACATTTGTGCATAATCTTGGAAATGGGTTGAAAAGCAAAGGTAAACTGCTTCATCCCATGTTGTTGTATATTTGTGGACTGATTGACTACAAGTGATGTGATGTTATAAATTTCAAGTCTTTGAAACTTAATGTAGAGAAAACATAACTAGCTTTTTAGGTTATTTCAAAGTTAGTAATAGAGCAAAGGAAATCAGAACTGGCCAGATATTCAGACTTGACTTAGAAAAATAGGAGTTCGTTGATTTTGTTTGGAGAAGGGCACAATAAAGGGGAGCCCACATAGCATTATAATGCCTAGTACCTTTAAACATGTAAAGAGCTATCATGAGGCAGAAGAATTAAGAAACTTTATATGTTTCTAAGGGGTCATGATTGGGACCATTGGCTCAAGATTGAAAATCGGTTTTTAATTATCCAAAGATGAAATGGGGCTGCTTCAGAAAAAGGTCTACCACTGGAGATAACGCTACGTAAAGTGAAAGAGATTACTTAATCATTTTGGCTAAGGCAGTATTGACCAAACATTTCTATTTCAGAGTTGGATTTGTACTTAGTTTTTTTTTTAGGTGTTGGGACCCTTGTAGTTACTTTTTATTTTGCTTAGTCAACAAATACTAAAATGATAAAGTTTGGTATGTATAAGTACTGGACGAAGGATGTTTTGACACTAAAAAGGACATAATTTAGGAAATTAAGAATTTAGACACCAGGTTTAGCTTAATAGAAAAAGTCACTATCTGAACTTTCTTTTCACCGCAAATCACCACAGACCAGTGTTTGGGAGCAGGTGTAGGAAATTGAATTATTGGATCTATGTTTAGGTAAGAAAAGGTACTTCAGAATTTAGGCTGTGACATAACTGTCTTTCTGAAGTTTAAAGAAAGAAAGTGAACTATAGAAATCTATTCAGCTAATTAAAGTGAATGAAAAATATTACAGATTCCATAACTGCATGGCGCCTTACTGTCAGCCAGATTATTTTTTCCCACCACGGCCAGTCTTAAATTTGGCAATAAGAAAAAGCTAATCTTCCAAGTGTAAGTAGGTATGTGTTAGAATCTTGGTGAAAGCTAAACACAAGACAGTCTTCTTGGCACAGGTCCTAACAGTTGGTGAGATAATACGTAAGATGGTTTCAAGATTATTGTAGAATTACTTAGGTTGAAAGAGACCGTAAGAGACTAATGAAGCATACCCAGAGAGGTTGCCACAGTGACTCCAGTCAGTTTTAGGACCCAGGACTCCTGAACTTCCATTTCAGTATTATTTTTCTGTACCAAACTCATTCAATAAATATTTGAGATTAGGGATAAGTTTGAAGTTAGAAGATTCCAAAGTACACTCAAATAGTATTTGGCACATAGCTTGTTGATCAAAAGTATTTGCTAAGTGAGTGACTAAAGGCACTAGCAACTTTAAGGATTTTGCCTGTTAGTATCATATGGCATGTAGCTATCAAGCCAGTTTCGTTTAGTTACTTTGTATTGCCAAGCATAGGATACATGGTGTCGCACTGAGCCTTTGGGATCCTTTCCCTGGATACATAACCCTAGTAGATAATGTTACTGCAAGATGTAATGACCAAATCCAACCTACTGCAAATGTTACTATGGAAATCTCAATGCAAAAGTAGCCTTTGTGATTTTTTTAAAACTGTCTCCATAACAACATTTAGTGAGAATTATTAGCCATTTGCTGCAAAATATTTGTTTTAAAATGTCTGGCATATACACCACTAACATTTAAACCCCCAACATTCGGTCAATATGTGAAAAAACTAGAAGAAAAGCCCTGTTGGAGTTTTGATGTAGAGTGCAATAATACATCAATAAAGATATTTTAAAGTGACCTGATGTTTTAGTTGCCAACATGATTTTTGTATTTGTAAAGAGGTGTGTTGGGTTTTGGCATTTATATTTTACCATATGAAAGACGTATTCATGTAAAAGGTAATGTGAAGCTTAGCATCTCTGTCAACCTGTCCCCTGTTTTCAAGTAGTCTCCTTGGATATTTGTAGCATCTGGATTCCTAAACTGAAATGGTGGCATTTATGTACAGACATGGGTAATTCTCCAAAGCAGATCTTACCGCACTAATTTTTCAAGTACTTGTCACCTAAATCATTAATAAAATGTGCCAATTCCAAATAATAGCAAATGTAGCATCCCAGAGTACTAGTCCTGAGTCATATCCTCATTAGGCAAAGGAAATTCGAAGAAGTTGTTTTAGGACTTTACCTAAGGTGAGGTCTAGAATTTTACATATGTAGGTATGTTTTTGTTAGTCTTATATTTGCCTAAAAATTATATGTTTTATTATTTCATGGGCGTAAATATGTTTTTATTAAAATCTTACATTAGAAGGCAGTGTTTTGGAGCCAGGAATCATTCTAAACTTTTATCCTGTATTTGCCTTTTAAAGGTAGCTGACTCTTTGACACCCCAGTCTGTGGTGGTCTTTCATTGCTCCGGGTGACTTGTACCACACTCAAATGTGAGCTCCCGTTTCATTCTGTGGACTCTTCCTCTTTGGTCATACATGCATTCCACAGATATACATTGAGCGCCCACTTGTGAGAAAATGGCTAGGCCCTTTGACGAATAAGGAGACCATAGTGTTCTCAATTATTACTATACTGCAAGTCAAGTCAGTTGGGATGGGGAAAGATGAAAACTTAGACAAATGGGAAATTTTACCAAAAAGACCCTTTATCAGCTTTTTTTTTTTTTTGGATGGAGTTTTGCTCTTGTTGCTCAGGCTGGAGTGCAATAGTGCAATCTTGGCTCACCACAACCTCCACCTCCCGGGTTCAAGTGATTCTCCTACCTCAGCCACCCAAGTAGCTGGGATTACAGGCACACGCCACCACACCTGGCCAATTTTGTATTTTTAGTAGCTACGAGTTTCTCCATGTTGGTCAGGCTAGTCTCGAACTCCCGACCTCAGGTGATCCAACTGCCTCAGCCTCCCAAAGTGCTGGGGTTACAGGCATGAGCCACAATGCCCAGACTTGTATCAGCAGTTTTTAAAAGCGGGAGTGTTTGGGAGGGGTAACAGGTTACAGGATGAAGACAGATATAAAATAGTGCAGATTAAGAATGCATACAGACAGCACTTTACATTGTCCCCCTTGAACATAATAAGGGGAAATAATACTTTCACCTTAAAAATGCATTACAGCCTTTTGGGAAAAAGATGTTAACTATTAATTTTGGCATGTTCTTGACATTTTTGTATTAACTGGCATAGACGTTAAAGTTGGTCAGTTACATCTTTTTCTAGAATAGGAATATATTTTTTTAAGTGCTGCTTGTTTCTATCAGCTATATTGGATAAGTCTGTAGAACTAGAAATGCTCTTTTCTCAGAAGACTTGGTATATATACTCAGGGAAACTGACACAATAGAGTCTACCTACCATTTTAGGGGCGTAGATGATGGAGAGGGCTTAAAGACGTAGAGGCCTTTTCCTATCCAATAAAGCAGTTCACTGAAATTGCAGGTATTTAGGTTAATGTTCATTTCACTTTTTGCGGGGTGGTAGAGAAAAAAATCACCTTACAGGATGGAATCATAAGCTTCTGTAAGTATTCTAAAGGAAAGTGATAGCCTAAGTATCTGTATTTCGTTTTAATGTGTTCTTTAAAAAAGCATAGCATATTTACATCCTCCAAAATTTATCAAATGTTTAATAAGTTTAAAATTCCAATTTTCTCATTGGTTGGAATATATCATTCTGGATATATTTCTTATTGCCTATTGTATATGCGGATGTATTTTGCTTTTTAGTCAGGATTATTTGATGTATGTAGGAATCACCAAACTTTCTGTAAGGGACCAGACACTTTGGTTTGGTGAGCCATAAGGTCTTCATCACAACTATTCAACTGCTGTTGTGACATAAAAGCATCCATGAACAATATGTAAGTGAATTGTAAGGCTGTGTTGTGTTTATTTGCAAAATTAGGCAGCAAGCCACAGTTTGCCGATCCCTGATCTATAGGTTCTGCTTCCACACCTTGTCTCTGTAATACATACATTGAAGAATGATGTGCCTTCCTAACATCACGAATTATTCCTTTCCAGAGTTACAAATCTTGAGTAGCAAAGAAACTTAACTTTAATGGCATCGTTTTAGCTGCAAAGGATAAAAACCTTACCATCTCAGCTTTAATTAAACAGCAAGACCTTAATAGGAATACAGTTACAACATATCTCAGTACCCAAGGTGTCCCCCCGACCCCACCCCCAAACACCCTGATTCCTAGATGAAAGAAATAATATATCTGATTCAGAAATAACATTCAGAACTTAATGAGAGGAGACTTTCACTTGCTAATAAAAATAATTTGCTAATTTAGACCCTTTTGTTGCCACATTTATGTTAAAAGAGCCTTTTATTTTCAATCATGCACTGTAACAGACTTTCTGTAGCCTTTAAAATGTTGGGTATCTGATTAATATCTACATTCATAACAAGGTGTCACTAAATTGGACTTGTCAGTCATCTTGGGTATAGCTTGAAAATACTAAGTCTGTGAATCAAAATAGCTGACCTGAAAAATAACTTTTCATCAAGCCCTCAAGTTCCCAAGACTAAAGACTATCAAACTGAATAATAAACCTGTATGTCATTGTTTCAGACACACTGATTCCCCATTGGAAGCCCTAATTGAGGACTTTCTTGTAGTCTTTGTGTTGCCCAGTCTGGTGGAATAGTAGGCTCTCAGTAAGTACATGCCAAATATAACAAATTCAGTGCTGAGCACAACTCTTTGGAGTCAGAAAATTTCTGTTTAAAACACAAGTTGATATAACTTGTTCCAAGAGTTTTCCCATAATATTAAGGCTAATATTAATCAGAAGTTAGTTTGATTCTAAGGGATGTAGAAAAATTTCTATTGTTCTTCCTGTTTAATGACATCCTAACCTATCAGGAGAGTCAGATATCATCAGGGAAGTTATATAAGGGAACTCTAAGGAAAACATAACCACTTAAGATTATGTGGGCATTCCATGCACTGTCCAACCCATAGCAATCTAGATTCTGTCTTCGACATTTTAGTGGAACTACCCTTCAACGGGCCACTAGTGACTGTCAAAGACACACCCCACTCTGCAGCATTTAGCCTTATTAATGACTAGCTTCCTTCAGATAACACTCCTCTTATTTGATCCTGAAAGCATCGATACTCCCCTATTTCTTTGCTAGGCACCCTTTTTTTTTTTTTTTTTGAGATAGGGTCTCACTCTGTCACCCAAGCTGGAATGCAGTGATCTCAGCTCACTGCAGCCTTCACCTCTTAGGCTCAAGTGATCCTCCTGGCTGGGTGCTCTTTCCCATTGTTCTTTCCATTGGTGTTACTCCGTTCCATTGATCGCAGTGGCTTAAACTCTGGTAACTTTTATCCCTGATCTCTTCGGAGTTTGCAAACATGGAATGATACCATGCACTATTGCTTGGTGCATGAAGGATATTCAGTCACAAGCCTAATTTGGGTCACAGTTCTTTAGTTTCTGTTGGATGTCCTCAAGGTCTTTAGATTTACATTTTACTGTACGGAGTCTTACCATGAGCTGATGTTGCATAGTAAAGTCACTTTTAGAAAAATTACAACCTCAGCTTTTCTGAAGATATTTAATGCATGCCAGCCATGTTAACACTGTTTGATGAGGTGGTGTCTAGCTGATTTCATCATGTCTCAACATGTATGTGTCTCTGTTAACTAAGATCAATAGAATCTTAGAGCTGAAGGAATGTTAGAAACAAATACTCTGTACTTTATCCAGCCTCTGCTTGAACTCATGCCGTAAATGTGTACCTCCCACTTACTACCTCATATAACAGGTCATATTATCTTGAGGTCCTATCAGTTCTTCCCTACATTGAGGCAGGTGGAAATCTGCCTCTTTACAACTTCCGCCGGATAATCATTTCATCCCCTGCAGCCACTCAGATTAAGTTTGAGGCTATCACATAATGGTTTATGTAACAGTGGAGACTGGAAGGGAGAGAGGAGTGCTTGGAATCTTAAAATTTTTCTATGCCTAAAAAACAATACTCTAGGTTTTCTTTCTTTCTTTTGAGAGAGGATCTTGCTTTGTTGCCCAGGCTGCAGTGCAGTGGCACAATTGTATTTCACTGTAGCCTTGAACTCTTAAGCTCAAGTGATCCTTCTGCCTCAGCCTCCTGAGTAGCTGGGACTACAGGCATGCTCCACCACTCCCAGCTAATTTTTTTTTTATTTTTTGTAGCAACAAGGTCACACTATGTTGTCCAGGCTGGTCTCCAACTCCTGACCTCATGGAATCCTCCTGCCTCGGCCTCCCCAAGTGCTAGGATTATGGGTGTGAGCCACCATACCCAGCCTCTGTTTTCATTTCTGTAAGAATAATGTGAGAAACCCATGCTGTTTACCCTTTTTCAGTTGAATGTTTTACTTTTCAAGACTAAGAATTGAATATTTGATATGAAAAATTGATGCCCAAAAATACATTTTAAAGAGAGGCATCAAGAATTATTTTTTATAAACTAGGTTGTTAATTTGCTGGCACTGGTATAACACTTATCTTGGAGAAGCAAGTTTAATCTTAAGTTTGCAGTTTGATATCAAAATTTAATTGTTGCTTAATCCCAGGCTTTCAAGAATTTCATAATTAATTGACTTAAGGCAGTGTAATTTTAACATTCATAAATTTATGCAATTCCTCTAGAAAATGTATTACAGGGATGATGAGAGGTTTTTTCTTTAATTGCATTTTAGATTATAGTCTAAAAGAAATGAGGAATATTTCTATTTATTTATTATTAGATTCTTGTAAAACTTCAAGTCCCTCAAGCCCAAGTCATTCGCCTCTTTAGCAGCAGGATAGATACAAAATTATAGCTATTTTGTGATTTTTATACTGTCCTTATTTTGAAGAACATTAAGAGTATATATCTAGTGCATTTATGTCACTAAGATGGAAGAATTTGAATATTCTCACTAGCTAATTTACATCCTAAAAGTTATTAATGCTCATTAGCAATTTTTGAACTTAAAAATATGAGTTAGGAAATTCCCTAATAATAAACACCCAAATGCATTTTCTAAGGCTTATTGTGTGCAGTTTGAAAGCTACCACCATAGATGTCATTGTTGTCTTGGCATAAAATCTACGAATATGAGAGAGCTGAGAATCCTAAGACCATCCTTCCTGTCTAGGTGATTCATTTTATTGCCATTTGCAGCAATTGATTGATATGCGTGACAAAGGGAAGTTTTTACTCTTTAAGCATTTATCACTCAGTAGCATCATGCCAATTTGCTGTTAAGTTTTATGTTTAATGTAAGCCATTTCCTTATAGTATCAGTGTGACTCTAGACTTCTAAATGTTGGGAAACTGAGTGCAAATGATACAGACATGCAGTATTTTTTGCAAGCAGAAAATTGATAAATATGCATTAGCTGTAGTGGTAAATATGCATTTACCACTGTAGAAGTTTGTTTTCTGCATTTATGATGTAAATAACTTGAAAAATCAGATTTGAGAATGTTTCCAGTATATTATACTGTAATTAATGTCCTTTCTAGTGGCATATTTTTAAAAATAGTACCTCCTTTATCACTATAATTCATTGTTGGAGATGACTAATGAGGTAATTGCAAAGGCAGAATGTAGCATTTATATATGCTAAAGAAAGAGACTGAGTTTATTTTTTAACCACATGCACTCACAGAAAGAAAACCTAATCGTACCATTAAAGAAAATTCACAAGCAATTGAAGCTAAAGATTGATGTACTATGTAATTGAGTCCCATCATAATAATTTAAGTATGTTTAAAGCATTTTTATTGTGGAATTAATAATTAGAACATGACATATATTTAAGGCCTTTATATTTCAATTTCAGAGATGAAAGCTTTTAAAGACTTCTGAGAAGCGTAATTATAGCTCATGAACAGGACTCTATCATGGACATTGGAGAGGGAATGTAGGAGATTCTTATGAGGCACAATAGATGGAAAATATTCCTCAAGCAAAAATTGTCATGATTTGTAGATGTGATTTAGAAAGGTTTCAGAATAAACTACAGCTTCATATGAACTGGCTTTACTTCTTTGAGCAGGAAAAGTTGGTGAATAATTGGATAATTTTTTTCTTTAATATGTCCAGAACATTTGGTATATTCCATCACTATTGGTATCACTTAGATCATGTATATTTATTTAGCTCTATTAGAAACCTTTTGTTTTTTCTTTAGTAGAGAGTGATCTAAATAATCTCGTTTAATTATTTATAACGTGAATTTTAAAAGTGATTGAGCTTTTTATTTTCCCTTTTTGCGTTTGTGCTTGATGAGTGTTCCATACATTCTTTGCCTTCATCTCTGACTTCCTACTTAGTCCTTTGCTTACTTTCTTCTGATCTTTAGCTAACTCTTGGGAGTTATTTTTCTAGCTAAATTCTTTTAACTAAATCTAGCCATGTTTTAGATATAAAGACAAAGCTAAAGACTCACTGTATCTTCAAGATAACCTAAAATAAATTGGAATCCTATTTTATTTGCTAAAAATAATCTCGATGTTTAAATTTTATTCTAATGTTAACCATGTAAATTTACTGCTGGATTTTGAATACTTCCATGAATAGTTTCTTCATAGTGTATTTTCCTCTGCCTTAAATTTGGCCATTTTGCCCTGACTATGACCTTTCTTGTTTAACCCTAACTGGCTAACAAATGCAGAGCGAACCTCAAAAGAGCATTGTTTTCACTTTTAAATAACCTTCTTCAGGGATTTTCAAACTGTGCTCTGGGGTCCTAGGGGCTCTTTGAAGATGCCTCTCTGGCCTGTCCGGGAAGGACACAGCAGAGTAGGTGGGGCCCTGGGCCTTCAGCTAAACCTCAACTACAGCAGCTTCACTTTTATCTTACTTCTTAGGCTTTCAGCATTTCATGCTTAAAAAAAATTTAACCATTAACTTAATTTAAAAACACTCATGGATGATAATAATAATAGTAGCTTTTGTTTATAGAGTGCATATCTTGTCCCAGACCACGCTTTAAATATTTTCAAATATTTAAAACCCTCTAAAATGTGCTTTCAACATCCCTGTTTTACAAATTAAGAAACTGAGACTTAAGGAAATAAGCAATTTACCCACAGCGTCATAGCTACTAAGTGACAGATTCTGAATTCAAATTTGAGTGCATCAATTAATGTATTAGTTTAAGCCAGGAATGACAAATACAGGGTAAGTGTGCCCTCACCCCATATTCCCACACCTGAGGCAGACAGGACTAATGGATGAAAACAGTCTTTTTTGCTAATCACCAACACAGCCTTAGAATCTTTCTCAGCAAGGTGCTATGGGCCGTCAGTCCAAATCTATTGGTGTTGGCATTAAATGAGGTCTATTTACTTCCCCTACTTTAAGGTGAGATATTTGTGGCCCCACACTTCAGCATAGGAAGTCTCTTCAGCCCTAAAAGTGTTTGCCAGTTGATTGTTTTGATATTAATAGAAAAACACCAAATTATCTTTGATCCTAAATGTACTTTATCATAATGAAGGTATTCTGTGGACTAAAATCCCTAACTGTATCATCTTCATTCTGACCAACTTCTAATACAGAAGTTTTGTTTCTGTATTTATATATTTGTAATCTGTATAATTTATATGTTGATAATTATAAACACCATACTGTCCTCATAATCAGGATCATTACCGCTTTTTAAAAAACAAAAAACAAAAAAAAATTCACTTTGAGTAGCCTAGTGGAATAAAGACTTAAAGTAATTTATATTCTAAGACCTAATATTTTAGCTGTGGGGTAGAGGTGGTGAGGGAGAGGGTGGAGAACTCATGCTTGGGGTAAGTCAGCCAGTTTCCATATAGCTGAGAATTTAGTGGTTTGAATAACCTTCACTGTTTCCACTACCAGCATGCCCTGCCCAAGAATGTCATAGCCACAGGGCTGGGTGAATGCCCAAACATTTTAAAAAAGGAGTATACACAACCAACCCCCAGCTGATTTTTTCAACTGCTCTTGCCAGGAGGGAACCAGTAGTTCCTGGGCTGTACCCATTCTTACCAGGGAGAGCTGGGTGCAATTAAAGTTTTTCCTGTTAGGTGCAAGACTTTTTGAATGACTCATCATAGTTCCTGCTCAGGACGTGTCAAAGAGGCCCAAGGCTATATTTAGGAACTTACTATGAAATTGCCTGTCAGTTCCAACCAATTTTTCCAATATAGTATATATGGAGAGTTAGTAGCAAGTAACTTTAAATACATGAAAAGGTTTTTGTTGTCATTTTTTGTTGTTGCTGTGAACTGGTATTGAAGATTTTCTTAAATGGATGGACATTCCTTTCATTGTGAAATGATTTAACACCCATTCAGCATACACATGACTATACTGGAATGACCCTCATATGACCATTATCATGGAACCCATTAAACTCTTGTTTAAAAAAAATTTGAGTATGTCTTAAAATGTTTTCTATACGAATAAAAAGGATCTTCCTAAAAGCTCTTTCTGATGCACTTTTTTTTCTTTTTTTTTTTTGAGACGGAATTTCGCTCTTGTTACCCAGGCTGGAATGTAGTGGCACAATCTCGGCTCACTGCAACCTCTACCTCCTAGGTTCAAGCGATTCTCCTGCCTCAGCCTCCCGAGCAGCTGGGATTACAGGCATGCGCCACCATGCCTGACTAATTTTGTATTTTTAGTAGAGACGGGGTTTCTCCATGTTGGTCAGGCTGGTCTCAAACTCCCGACCTCAGGTGATCCGCCTGCCTCAGCCTCCCGAAGTGCTGGGATTACAGGCTTGAGCCACCACACCCAGCCTCTGATGCACTCTGGAGTATTTTTGTAAAACTAGAGATTGTTGGACAGTGCTAAGGAGAATGAATCATAGTGATTGGGTCCAGTGACACTTGGATAGTGCTACTAAGTATGAAATTCTTTTAAGAGAGCTTAAAGAATGACCTCCTGCTGATGAGAGTGTTGGAAAGTTCTGTGGTTGCTGTGTAAGGTCAGCTACACACGCCTCCTGGTTTTTGCTTTTGTTGAGTAAGAGAAAAGAGTTGCCAATTTTAAGTGGTCATATTCCTAGTTGATCAGGGCTTGTTAAAAAAAAGACAATCAAAGCCATTGAGTCAATTACCATATGTGTAAGAGTTTTAACTAGGATTAGTAGCCCACATGAAATAGAAAGGCCAACCAAAGAACTAGTGATTCTAAGGTAAAATTTCCAGAAATGTAGAAAAGAATACAAGATTGGAGATTATACCAGTTTTATATAAATGGTGATCGATAGCTGTTAAGGTTTGATGAGACAGGTTCACTTATGTCTGTTTCTTTCAAAAGTTTGTTCCCCTGATATTTCTTTCTTTCTTTCTTTCTTTCTTTTTTTTTTTTTTTTCTGAGACAGTCTCGCTGTGTCACCCAGGCTAGGGTGCAGTGGCACAATCTCGGCTCACTGCAACCTCCACCTCCTGGGTTCAAGGGATTCTCCTGCCTCAGCCTCCCAAGTAGCTGGGACTACAGGCGCCCACCACCATGCCCAGCTAATTTTTGTATTTTTAGTAGAGACGAGGTTTCACTATGTTGGCCAGGCTGGTCTTGAACTCCTGACCTCATGATCTGCCTGCCTCAATTACAGGCGTGAGCCACTGCACCCGGCCGGTTCCCCTGATATTTCTAAGTCACTGTTTATTAAAGCATGTAAGCCTAAGCATAAAAGTTAATTTTTTTTTAAAAGAGACAGGGTCTTGCTCTGTCCCCTAGACTATAGTGCAGTGGCGCCATCACAGCTCACTGCAGCCTCAAACTCCTGAGCTCAAGCGATCCTCCAGCCTTAGCCTCTGAGTAGCTGGAACTATAGGCACACACCATCATGTCCAGCTAAGTTTTTTTAGTTTTTTAGGGGTTTTTGTGTGTGTGTGCTTTTTTGTTTCATTTTGTTTTGAGACAGGGTCTCCCTCTGTCCCTCAGGCTGGAGTGCATTGGCATGATTGCAGCTCACTGCAGCCTCAACCTCCCAGGCTCAATCAATCCTCCCACCACAGCCTTCCGAGTAGCTAGGACTACAGGTGTGCACTACCACACCTGACTAACTTTTGTATTTTTAGTAGAGACAGGTTTTCGCCACGTGGCCCCGGCTGGTCTTGGACTCCTGGGCTCAACCTATCCACTGGCCTCGGCCTCCTAAAGTGCTGGGATTACAGATGTGAGCCACCGTGCCTGGCCAAAGTTATTATTATTTTTTTAAAGTACACATGTACTGCAGTTACCTGATGCTACCATATATTAACTGCATGAAAAATATTCCATAGAAGTGACTGTGAACTTACAAACATGTGAATGGAAAGTATCATGAGCTACAAATTGAATATAATTATTTTTTTCTTAATGACTTTGCAGAAGGGATCTGATACAAGCTTAATATGAATACTAAAAACTGCCACTTTTAGCAACTGAAGCTAAAATATTGTAAGATCAGAATACTCCCATCTTGTGGACTGATAGAAGGCTATTTATTACAATTTTGGGGAAAAAAATTTCTCATTTTTTAATGTCTTGAGTCAATTTGAAAAAGGGTTGGTTTTAAAAAAAAAAAAAATTTTTTTTTTTTTTTTTTTTTGAGACGGAGTCTCGCCCTGTCGCCCAGGCTGGAGCGCAGTGGCGCTATCTCGGCTCACTGCAAGCTCCGCCCACTGGGTTCACGCGGTTCTCCTGCCTCAGCCTCCCGAGTAGCTGGGAATACAGCCGCCCGCCACCACGCCTGGCTAATTTTTTGTATATTTAGTAGAGACGGGGTGAACCGTGTTAGCCAGGATGGTCTCGATCTCCTGACCTCGTGATCCACCCGCCTCGGCCTCCCAAAGTGCTGGGATTATAGGCATGAGCCACCGCGCCCGGCTTAAAAAAAAATGTTAATAGAAATAAAAGTCATAAAGTTTTTCCTTAAAAACGTATTGTTATTAAAATTTCTGGCCTGTAATTGATTTGTTGGATAATAGTCATTAGTATAGTGCTATTATAGCATTTGCCATCAAAATGCCATTTATGTGGCCAATACACATAAAAATTATTCAATGAAACTATTTCTCAAATATAAATTAAAACTAGAAAATGGATGATTTTTAAAACTATACTACTATCGGTTTGCAACTGTAAGACTGGATAAGATTTGACATTATTGGGAGAGCCTCTCTGGAAGCAATTTGGTAATACATTTCAAGAGTCATTAAAAAACGGTCATAACCAGGTATGGTAATGCACACCTGTAGTGCCAGCTACTGGGTAGGTTGAGGCAAGAGAATCACTTGAGCCTCAGAGTTCGAATCCAGCCTGGGCAATATAGTGAGACCCTGTCTCAAAAAAATAAATAAAAGTTTAAAAACTTGATGCCTTAAAAATGTACTCCTAGAAAACTATCCCAAAGCAGAGATGACTTTCATAAAAGGATGTTTTTCAAAAGGTAATTTATAAGCCAGAAAAAAAAAACGCTTGTTTCCAATATATATATTGGAAGAAATATGGGAAGAAATAAGTTATGATAGATCCTCATATTATAATTAGGTACCTATTGATGATAATATTTTCAAAGAAAGATAATATATTATCTTGTTTGAATATTAAGGAAAAACTAGTCAAACGCCATAGTATGCTTTCAATTTTGTATAAAAGATAAAAGAAACCCATCAGGGCCAGGCATGGTGGCTCAAGCCTGTAATCCCAGCACTTTGGGAGGCTGAGGCGGGCAGATCACTTGAGGTTAGGAGTTTGAGACCAACCTGGCTAACATGGTGAAACCCTGTCTCTACTAAAAATACAAAAATCAGCCGGGCCTGGTGGCGCACGCCTGCTGGTGGGTGCCTGTAATCCCAGCTACTTGGGAGGCTGAGGCAGTAGAATCACCTGAACCCGGGAGGCAGAGGTTGCAGTGAGCCGAGATCATGCCACTGTACTCTAGCGTGGGCAACATGGGACTCTGTCTCAAAAATAAAAAAAAGAGAACAAAACAAAAGAAAAGAAGCATATGAAAATATAGAAAGGTATGATTAAATAAAGAAGAAAAGTGAAAAAATCACCCACAATCGCACCACTTAGAGATAGTAATTGTTAACATTTTGTTGTGTATTCTCCCAAATAATTTTTATGCATATGTAGCTCTATGCAGGACTGGTTTTCAAGCATGCTAATAAATAGCCATGTCAGGTATTTATTTTTATTTTTTATTTTTATGGTTTTTTTGAGACAGAGTCTCACTCTGTTGCCTAGGCTGGAGTGCACTGGTGGGATCTCTGCTCACTGCTACCTCTGCCTCCTGGGTTCAAGCAATTCTCCTGCCTCAGCCTCCCAAGTAGCTGGGATTATAGGCACCCACCAGCATGCCCAGCTAATTTTTGTATTTTTAGTAGAGATGGGGTTTCACCATGTTGGCCAGGCTAGTCTCAAACTCGTGACCTCAGGTGATCCACCCACTTCGGCCTCCCAAAGTGCTGGGATTACAGGTGTGAGCCACCATGCCCGGCCATGTCAAGTATTTATAATCAGCAACTGTTCTGGTTGTTTATTGTCCTTGCCTACTGGTGGTAAGATATGTTAACTATCACCCTTTTCCTATCAACATATTAATCAATCTATTTTTATACTTTTAAAAATGTGACCATTAGCCAGGTGTGGTGGCTCACACCTGTAATCCCAGCACTTTGGGAGGCCAAGGTGGGCGGATCATGAGATCAGGAGTTCAAGACCAGCCTGGCCAACATGGTGAAACCCCATCTCCACTAAAAATACAAAAAATTCGCAGGGCGTGGTAGTGGGTGCCTGTAATTCCAGCTACTGGGGAGGCTGAGGCAGGAGAATCGCTTGAACCTGGGAGGCAGAGATTGCAGTGAGCCCAGACCGTGCCACTGTACTCCAGCCTGGGCAACACAGCAACACTCCACCTCAAAAAAAAAAAAAAAAAAAGTGACCACATACTATATTATCTGTCCTATAATCTGCCCTTTTTATATTTAACAATGTAGTAACATCTTTTGATGTTAATAAATACGAGTCTACTCCATTTTTAATAACTGCATTGAATTTCTGTGCTTAGGAAAGCCGTCTTCATTTTAAAATTACTAAAATAGTTGAATATATTACTTTCCAGTTAAGGTTAACTCTAACTCAGTGGTCGTCAGCAAACTTATTCTGTAAAGGGCCAGACGGTACATATTTTTGGCTTTGTGGGCCATACAGTCTCCATCACAACTAATCAATTCTGCCATTGTAGTAGGAAGCAGCCATAGGCAGCCAATACCTAAACAATCCTTAAACTTAACTTCTGCACGCTGAAATCTGAATTTCATACAATTTTACATGTTATGAAGTATTTTTTAATTTTTTTTCCATTTGAAAGTATAAAATCATTTTCCCCTTTCTTTGCTCACCAGTCATACAAAAACAGGTGGCAGATTGCACTTGGCCCTCAGGCCAGAGTTTGCTGACCCCTCTAGCAGAATGCCTTCCTTCAAAGCTTTCATCTCCTGCTATGAAGTCTCTCAGTGTCACACCTAAGTTTCCTTCAGTTAGATGCTAACCTTCTTGGAATATGTTCTTTTGATGGTACAGAGATGCCTTGGGTTGTAAAGCAAAAAATCACACCTCTGACTTAGCTTGTGTTTTTGTCACACGTTTCTGATCCAAAACATAAAATGATAAAATTCAGAGGTTGGAAAAACAACTTCATTTCTATTTTAGAAAACACAGTCATTTGAACATGTTTACTGAAAGCACTGATATATTTTATAAATTCAGTTTTTCCTTTCTTTTCTTGTAAAAGTTTCTCATTGCTTTTATACCTTTACTAAGAAAAAATTGCCTTAATATTGAAGAGGGAGACTTCCCTTACTGTTATCCTGTAAAAGCCATGTTTCCCAAGCTGCATTATATACTGTCTTTTATTATTGTTATTATTTTTTGGAGATGGAGTTGACTCGCTCAGTCACCCAGGCTGGAGTGCAATGGCACGATCTCGGCTCACTGCAACCTCCGACTTCCGAGTTCAAGTGATTCTCCCTCCTCAGCCTCCCGAGTAGCTGGGATTACAGGCACCCACCATCATGCCTGGCTAATTTGTATTTTTGTAGAGACAGGGTTTCATCTTGTTGGCCAGGCTGGTCTTGAACTCCTGACCTCAGGTGATCCGCCTGCCTCAGCCTCCCAAAGTGCTGGGATTACAGGTGTGAGCCACCGCGCCTGGCCTATGTACTCCTTTTTTAAAAAATAATTTGTACTGCTTAAGTACTGCAGATTCTTTTCTTAATTGACTGCCACCAAGGAATATTGAATATCAAATATTCTTCTAAGGGCTCAATGTGCATTATCTCATGCAGTTATCCTTGTGTCACGTGTCAGCCTTGTGTGGTAGGTACTTATATTTATTTTAGTTTATAAAAAAAAAAAAATGAGTCAGAAAGGTACATAACCTGCCTAAGATCACTCAGCTAGCAAGTGCAGGATGGAATGTTTAATTTTTTCTTTTTGAGATGGAGTTTTGCTGTGTCATTCATGCTGGAGTGCAGTGGCACGATCTCGGCTCACTGCAACCTCCGCCTCCAGGGTTCAAGTAATTCTCCTGCCTCAGACTCGCCAGTAGCTAGGATTACAGGTGCCCACCACCACACCTGGCTAATTTTTGTATATTTAGTAGAAACGGGTTTTCACCATGTTAGCCAGGCTGGTCTCGAATTCCTGACCTCAAGTGATCCGCCCACCTTGGCCTCCCAAAGTGCTAGGATTAACAGGCATAAGCCACCCCTCGCGCTCGGCCTAGGATGGAAATTCAAACCTAGATTTGTGAATCTTCAAAGATCACCAATGCTCTTGAGCAGTGCTAGCCTGCATCTCTGTGATTTGCCATTCTGAGGAAGTGCAATTTTTGGTATTCAGTAAGAACCTTGTGAAATGTTATTTTGATGTAATTGCAAAGGCTTGTCTCGACAATATCCATTTCCCATCCAAAAACAAATTACAAATTGGTTGGCCAGCATGATTAAAGGCTCAGAATGAATTAAGCCCCAAAACCTAATTATGTTCAAAAAACCCTGCAGTAGACAGAGGCATGTCTTTTTATCTACTTACTTTCTGCTGTATAGGTTATTTTTTTACATAGTCAAATCATTTTTGTTTTCTTCATAATTTCTGCTTTTGGTGTCTTTTATAGAAAGGACTTCCCCAATCCAAAATTATTAAAGTGATCATCTGTTTTCCTTTCAGTATTTCCCTTGAAGTAAACCAATCTCCAAGCTGTTCGTAAGATTGGCAATTTATTTAGAAGAAATCCATGTCAGAGGATCCAAATTTAATATGCTTTTGCTTTGATTTCAGTACCAAAAAGTTAGATAATTTTGCTGTGACATTATCTTCTCCCTTACAAGTTTTGATATCTGAATTTATAATGTTCAAACTTAACCCCACTTTTCAACAGATTCAGTTACCTTTGAAACTGTGTATCATGTTTATTAATTGAAGAGAAGCCCATGAGCTGTAGAAGAAAGCTCCTATTCCTAGGGATTAGTTCGGTATTACTATCTAAATAACTAGCTCACCATCATAAATGATTTCTTAAATGGTCTCATTAATTCCCCATGAGAGAGATAATTTAATTCAGAAATTGCCTGTTGCATAGCCTATCTGCGCACTTGTGACCCACAAATGGATGATCCATATGTTGCTTTGTGGAACAACTGGATAAAATTTCAATCTCCTAAAAGACTCACTAAATAAATTTTTTATCTGGTCATATAATTGAGATTTATAGTCCACCAAATGAGCTCTATTGGTTTACAGCTGGGAATTGGCCATAAAAACTTCATAATATCTTTTAAAAAAATATTTTCTATCTGATTCCACAGAGATATTTTGGTCTGCAGCCTTTATTTTCTGCTCCTTTCTTTTCTGCTTTTCTACTGAGTAGCTTGTGAATTTACTTTCACTTACATTTCTTGCTATGCATTTTTCTGATTAGAAATGTAAAGCCATGAGATTTTAAAGGTAAGCGGTTAGAAAAAGCAGTGTACAAAATTGACAGAGGTTATAAATGTTGTGAACAAGAATAAAACTATATATTCACAGAAAGAAATCTGGACAGATCATAATGTTTGCAGTGATTATTCCTGAGTGGTGGGAGCATGGATGATTTTCAGTTTCTTTGTATTTTGGTTATTGTCAAATGTTCCAACAATGAGCTCAATTACTTTTACATAATTACAGAATATTTGGGGTCAAACATTCACCTATTTCCCTTTTACTAAAACTTATTGGAATTAACATCATTTGATATAGTAACTATTTCTGAGTTAAGAAAACATAATTAAGACCGCAAAATTACAATAATTATTAAGCCACTGGCTTATTCCATAGCACTGTATAAGCACAACATAGAATAAGAAGATGAAGATCCCAGAATGTGGAAACAGAAAGCTGACAAGTGATTGAGGAATGGTGAGAAGACACAGGTTCTGAGGACTGCTGGACAGCCTTTCCTGTTTTTAAAGAAAAGCTGTCTTAGAATGAGAGAAGAGTCATGAAAACCAAAAGGTTTCTGCATTTAATTCATTATTTAGAGGGCTGAATTTACTCTTTGACTTACTCTTTGATTACAAGCACTGGTGGTTATATTTTATCTATTTTGTGGAAATGAGTTAGCACATGTAGAAAACTGCTCTGAAAGGGGCTGAAATGAAGCCATTAAGACCGAAGTGTACTTTTTAAAAATCCAAACGTCATGATTTTGGTCTTGATCTTGGTGATACTTATATGGGTGTGTTCACTTTGTAAACATTCATCAAACTCTATACTTACCACTTGTGTACTTTTCTGTACGTGTGTTATACTTCAATTAAAAAGTTTACTTGAAAGAAAAAATCCCATCACAGCTGTGCTTCTGTCTTTTTGCAATGCACGGTGGTAGCCACGGTGTTTGGTTCCCCAGAACATTTCCTCCCTACGCCCACCTTTGGATCTGGCCAATCGCAGCAGCTCATCTCCTGCGCTCCAGATTGGTGGGTACGTATCTGAAGCAGGGCCAATCAGCGTCCTTTCCTGGATCCCTTTGGGTGAAAGGAGGCGAGAATCAAGGTGGTGGAGTTGGTGTTGGTGTGTTAATCCCTGCACAGTATTGTGAGAAGGAAGGACAGAGGTTGAGGTGTTTCTCCCAGCTGGTAAAGAGAAGCCACAAGCTTTGCACAGGTTGACCTGTGATCTCTAAGTTGGATTTCTGAGTTCCTTGACACATGAGTCAGTTGCGGCAGCTAAACAAGGTGAATGTCTTTTTTTCCTCTGGATTAAATGACAGCTAAATTGAATTACTCAAAACCAGTGATTTTCAAAGAGTGCATCAGCATCACCTGAAACTTATTAGAAATGCACATCTTTGGGCCACACCCAGACCTACTGGACCCACTGGTGATGGGTCAGGGGCGGGGCCCCAGCAGTCTGTTGCAGTAGGCCCTCCATAGGATTCCAATGTGCTCAAGTCTAAGAGCCGCTGCCCTAAGCTTGCAACACACACCTCTTATATCGCTATACCACACATAATATCTCTACCATAAATTGAGCTGTTGAGAATTTTTTTTTTTTTTTTTTTTTGGAGCTCCAACCATGTATGCAGAATCCTAGGTGGAGAAAAGACATACAAGAAACCAAGGAAGGTTCTTCTTACCTTCAGGTGCGGGTAAAAGTAACAACAGGAAATTTAGTTAGTAGTTAAAGCATTGCAAGACAAGAATTCATCATGCTTTTAATTGTAAGACTATGATTAATTCCTGATTAATTACCAAGTAAATGATGTGGAGGAAGAGGGAGATAAGCTTTGTAGTTAAACAGGACTGCAGAATCCTTTGTCCCTGGCCTCAGGCTTGCTGGAAGCTATTCTAGAAAGCTGAAGAAGCTTCTTCAGGGTTTATGCACCTCTTCCTCACTTTGTCATAGTGTGGGCAAGTAATTGATATATGTGGATTCTTTAATAACTTGCCAGTGCCCATTTACTAGTATTTCTACAGAATATGTATGTTCACAGAGGGAGTGCTTGCAATGTTGGACCTAAACAATGGCTGATGCTTTTTTTTTTTTTCATCTGAGACTTTAGAAAGTGAGAATCAAAAAAAAAAAAAGAAAGGCTGGCATGGTGGCTCATGCCTGTAATCCCAGCACTTTGGGAGGCCGAGGCAGGCAGAGCACCTGAGGCCAGTCTGGAGTTCGAGACCAGCCTGGCCAACGTGGTGAAACCCCATTTCTACTAAAAATACAAAAATCTCAGGGCATGATGGCACACGCCTGTAAATCCAGCTACTCAGGAGGCCGAGGCCTAAGAATCACTTGAACCTGGGAGGTGGAGGTTGCAGTGAGCCAAGATCGTCCCACTGCACTCCAGCCTGGGCAACAGAGCAAGACTCTGCCTCAAAATAAATAAATAATAATAATAAAATAAAAAGTGAGAATCACTGTCATTATCTTCTATACTTTGACCCCCATGCAGTTTTCCCTGGACTGAGATGCCTCTGTTTTTTGGCCTGAACCTCTCCAGATAGAACGAGTAAAGAGGGGGCTTCAGGCTCTGCATAACACCTAAGACTCTAGAGAAGGGGAAAGTGAGCAGAGGGAAGCTGGGGGAAGGGAGGTGGTGAGGATCCAAGCAAAGGAGTGGAAATTGGGCCTGGCAACTTGCTTTCCACCTTTCCTCCCCTGCCCTTTCTACCAGGTCAGATCCTCCTCCTGCTTACTGTAGCATTGACATGTCAATAAAAATACTGCATCATGTAATATATAATGCATTTCAAGTGCCTGCTACAGTGCCTGGTATGTGACAGGTGCTTATTATTCTTAGCATTATTATTTTACAGTAATAGTTATATATTTTCTTTTCCTTTTCATCTATCTTTTTTTTCTACTATTTAGTTATCTGCATGGCAGACTCTCACTCAGAAGCCCTTTCTATCCCTCACACCAGTAGGACTATATATATATATATATATATATATATTTTTTTTTTTTTTTTTTTTTGAGATGGAGTCTCGCTCTGTCACCCAGGCTGGAGTGCAGTGGCGCGATCTCGGCTCACTGCAAGCTTTGCCTTCCGTGTTCACGCCATTCTCCTGCCTCAGCCTCCCGAGTAGCTGGGACTACAGGCGCCCGCCACCACACCCAGCTAATTTTTTGTATTTTCAGTAGAGATGGGGTTTCACCGTGTTAGCCAGGATGGGCTCAATCTCCTGATCTCGTGATCCACCCACCTCGGCCTCCCAAAGTGCTGGCATTACAGGCCTGAGCCACCGCGCCGGCCTTTTATAGTTTTTTTTGTTTGTTTTTTGTTTTTTACCAGTAGGACACTATTAATCACACTCTTCTTCTGTGTGGCCACTTATATTACATTATGTTATGTTACATTATATTTTGTTGTGTCTGCATTTCCTTCTTAACTGTGAACTCCTTAAATGACAGGGCCTAGGTTTCGTTTTACACATGTTCGCATCTTCAGGGCAAGCACAGCACCTGGTACTTATTAAATGTGTGTTAAATTAATATTGGATAAATTGAGTCACAAAGAGAAAAGGGGACATCTGAAAACCACATGCTTTACTTTGAGACTGCTATCTATTGACATAGTATATGCCCACCTATTGCCCCGTCCTTGGGTTTCCACAAGCTGCCTCTTATGTATTATCTTTCATAGATTTCACTGTCCTACTTATTGCTTCTGAATTTTTAGCAACTATTTCCTTTCGTGAAATATCTTGAGTTGCAATTTATTCCAATGCTGTCAGCTTTGCCACATTATCCATTAAGAGCATTTTTCTTTCATGTTGGAATCTAAATCATTGTTAGCTATCATTTATTGAGCCCTTGCTATTTATTAAACAAATGTGTATTGAGTATCTACTATGCCAAGTACTATTCTAGGTACGTTATGAAATAAAAGAGACAAAAAGCTGTGCTCCATGTCTGGCGATAGGCCGTGTGTTTTCTATGTGTGTCATCTCATTAAATCACATGTTGTGAAAATGAAATTTTTCAACTCTCATGGCAAGCCTCAATCTAGAGAACTGGGAAATATTTCTAATTTATGTTCATTAATCTCTTTTATCTAAGTGACAAAAGAGACCATCAGAGTATCACTAACTATGCCATATTCTATATTTTATAAAATTTACCAAGTTTCCTTTGCAGCTCAAAGCCCATTATTGTTTAATATTGAGCATTAAAATTGCATCCTAACCCATGGGCTACGTGCATCTCTGGATGTTTATTAGGTGAGGTTAATAATTGTGCTTTGTACCCAGGCAACTTGGATAAGACCATTAAACTCCTGTGTGCCTGGGTTCTTATAATTATTACTATTATTAGGATGAACCACATGGCCCAGAAATTTGAAACACTCAGTTTGATTTGTAATCCCTGTTGCAACTAGGGAGTATTGAAGAGTAATTAAGAGATAGTTTATCTAGCTTTCTTGCTGATTTTTCAAAACACACAAAATTGTTTTACCGTGGTTAAAAAAAACACATAACCTAAAATTTACCATCTTAACCATTTTTAAGCGTGCAGTTTAGTAATGTTAATTATATTCACATTGCCGAGAAACAGATCTCCAGAACTTTTTCTTCCTGTGAATCTGAAACTTTGTCCCTATTGAACAACGACTTCCTTTTACCACCTCCTTGAAAAAGCCCTATCTTTACAGGGCTTCCATGGACAATGTTCGCAGAGTTCAATCCTTTTTCTCGAAGAGGTCTCTGAAAGCACAAGAAGAAAATAGGCCAAAAAGAATTGGTTTCTGTGTTTTCCTTGAGGCATTTTACCCTATCCCGCTGTCAAAATTGCTGGCTGTCAGGAAGCTCCCTGAGTAGCATCAGGTCTTTTTTTTTCTTTTCTTTTTTTTTTTTTTTTTGAGACGGAGTCTCGCTCTGTCGCCCAGGCTGGAGTGCAGTGGCGCAATCTCGGCTCACTGCAAGCTCCGCCTCCCGGGTTCACGCCATTCTCCTGCCTCAGCCTCTCCGAGTAGCTGGGACTACAGGCGCCCACCACCACGCCCGGCTAATTTTTTTTGTATTTTTAATAGAGACGGGGTTTCACCGTGGTCTCGATCTCCTGACCTCGTGATCTGCCCGCCTCGGCCTCCCAAAGTGCTGGGATTACAAGCGTGAGCCACCGCGCCCGGCCAGCATCAGGTCTTTAACAGGTGACTCTGGCCCTGAGTGGTGCCAGGGAGTCAGAATGTATCTTAGTCTGCTTTGTGCTGTATACCAGAGACTGGATAATTTATAAAGAAAAGAAATGTGTTTCTCACAGTTCTGGAGGTTGAGAAGTTCAAGGTCGAGTGGCCAGCATCTAGGGAGGGCCTTCTGCATCATAGCACGTCAGAGGGCATCACAAGTTGAGAGAGAGCAGGGGGGGTCGAACTGGCTTTTATTATAAGCCCCTCTTTTGATAACAAGCCACTCCTGTGATGGCAACATTCATCCATTCATGAGGCCAGAGTTCTCCTGGCCTAATCACTTCTTTCTTTTTTTTTTTTTTTTCTTCTTCTTTGAGCTAAAGTCTCGCTCTGTTGCCCAGGCTGGAGTGCAGTGGCAGCTATCTCAGCTCACTGCAACCTCCGCCTCCTGGGTTCCAGCAATTCTCCTGCCTCAGCCTCCCGAGTAGCTGGGATTACAGGCGTGTGCCACTGCACCTGGCTAATTTTTGTATTTTTAGTAGAGACGTGGTTTCGCCACATTGGCCAGGCTAGTCTCAAATTCCTGACCTCAAGTGATCCGCCCACCTCGGCCTCCCAAAGTGCTGGGATTACAGGCATGAGCCACTGCACCCAGCCTGTAATCACCTCTTAAGTGGCCCCCATCTCAACACTGTTGCACTGGGGATTAAGTTTCCAACACATGAACTTTGGGGGACACATTCAACCCATAGCAGAATGCCTTTTGCTTATTTGTTCTGGGAGGACTTCTAGAAATGGGTTCTAGGAGATAAAAAGGCCATACAGCTGTGGGCTTCTCCTCCACCCCCAGCGCTGGCATTCTCCCACTCACAGCTCAGATAATGATCACGTGGCCTGCACTTAAATACCTCCAATGATGGGCCTCTCACTGCACCTGAGGCCAATGTTCCCTCATCTTCCCTTTATGATTACTACAGGTTGTGAGAAAACTTCACAAAACTGGCCTCTTAGGTACTTGAAAGTATTTAGAGTTACCTTTCTGGTCTGGTTGCTTGTCTTTTCTGCTTCAAGCTGCTTTCTTTCTTCTTCTTTTAGGAGATGGGGTCTCTGTCGCCCTGGCTGGAGTGCATTGATAGGATCATGGCTCACTGCAGCCTTGAACTCCTGGGCTCAAGCGATCCTCCCCACTCAGCCTCCAGAGTAACTGGGACTATAGGTGTGCACCACCAAGCCCAGCTAATCTTTTTATTTATTCTGTACAGATGGGGGTCTTGCTATGTTGCTCAGGCTGGTCTCGAACTCCTGGACTCAAACAGCTTGCTGTAAGACAGAGCCCGAAAGCCAGGAGACCTACTAGGGAGATACCTTTGTTTTTTTGCTTTTTTTTTTTTTTTCAAGATCTCTTTGATGTCATCCTTCCTCCCATTCTAACCCACCCCTGCCTTTACAGGCAAGCATGTCATCCAGGAATGTTCAGAGTACACTCTGCCCCTACCTTGGTGATGATGTAATCCCTCAGCTCTAGCTAGGGCTCTGGGAATTGCCTCTTGCCAGATACGGTGTCCAGAGCAAGATCCAATAGCAAGTTCTATAACTTTAAGCTAAAGGGTAGCATGGTCAAAGAAAATCAAAGTGAACTGATCATAATAAAGGTAACCCACTCAATTTGATTGGAAATAAGGCTATGAAATTAGATATATAACATAAAAACAGGCTGGGCCGGCTGGTCACAGTGGCTCACGCTTTTAATCCCAGCACTTTGGGAGGCCAAGGCAGGTGGATCACCCAAGGTCAGGAGTTCGAGACCAGCCTGGCCAAAATGGTGAAACCTGTCTCTACTCAAATACAAAAATTAGCCAGGCTTGGTGACAGGCACCTGTAATCCCAGCTACTCAGGAGGCGGGAGAATCTCTTGAACCCAGGAGGCGGAGGTTGCAGTGAGCCGACGTTGCACCGCTGCATTCTAGCCTGGGTGACAGAGCAAAAAACGATTGGCCTGGTGGCTCACCCTGTAACCACACTTTGGGGAGGCCAAGGTAGGCATACTGCTGAGGCCAAGACTTGAGACCACCTGGCCAAAAAAAAATTAGCCAGGTGTGGTGGCGCACACCTGTAATCCCAGCTACTCAGGAGGCTGAGGCAGGGGAATCGCTTGAACTCAGGAGGTGGAGGTTGCAGTGAGCAGAGATGGCGCCACTGCACTCCAGCCTGGGTGACAGAGCAAGACTCTGCCTCAAGAAAAAGAAAAGAAAAGAAACTTTAAAAATAAAATAAAATAAAAATACAAACCAGTGCTATTTCATTAAGAAACTGAAGAAACTGCTAATGAATTAAGAAAATGTAAAGGCAGACCCAACCCTGAGAAACATGTTGAAAGAACTAAGAAACAAGTAAAAATATTGTGAAACTTTATCAAATTCCATGTATATGTTTCTGAAATATATTAAAACTCAATTTTTTGACAAAGAGAAAGAAATAGTGCATGCTATTTCTGCACTGAGCCCTGTAAAGTGTGCTTTTGCGACAATTGGTACTGTAATAAATTCTAGACAGATAATTTATCTTCCACTATTTCAAGAAAGATTTCTGGACATTTCAAAGTGAACTATGCCTTTGAGTTGAAGATTAACTTGTTTAGAAGACTTTGTGCTGCCAAAAATACCAAAAGATAACAAAAAATAATAAAGAAATAAGCAGCTCAAACTTTGCTGATCTTTATGATAAGCTAATTCTCTCCTGGTTATCTGCCCTTTGAAGCTCCATTAACTCTATCCTTCACAGACTACTAGGGCAGTAGCTTACCAGTTTTTTGACCCTGATACACATAAGAAATATTGCAAATAGAAATCTAGAACAGGCATTCTGTATGTGTGTATCCATATAACTAAGAAAAAGTTGTGTTAAATATTTCCCTTACCACTTGCAATTTACTGATATTTTCTTTCCTTTTTCATTCCATTTTTCTGTCTGAAATCCTATTATATTCTTCTGTGTGTTTTGTTTTATCCTATTTCTTTTTTTATATTTAACATTTATTTATTTATTTATTTATTTATTTATTTATTTATTTATTTATTATTTATTTATTTATTTATTTATTTATTTATTTATTTATTTATTTATTGAGACAGGGTCTTGCTCTGTTGCCCAGGCTGGAGTCCAGTGGCACAATTTTGGCTCACTGCAGCCCCGAATTCCTGAGCTCAAATGATCTTCCCACCTCAGCTTCCTTGAGCAACTGAGACCACAGGTGTTTGCCACCACACCTGGGTTTGCTTTTTTTTTGGCAAGGGCAGGGGGAGTCTGGTCTCCATACGTTGCCCAGGCTAGGCTCAAGCAATCCTCCTACTTCGACCTCCCTCAGTGCTGGGGTTACAGGCGTGAGCTACCGTATTCCATTTTTAAATCTCAATTGTGACTCACAAAATTGTTTTTTCCACTTACTAATTAGTCTTAATGAGTAGTTTGAAAAACATTGCTCTAAAGTGTGGCAAAAGGTGAAAGCTAGAAATGTCCTCTCTGCACCAGCCCAAGAAGCTTTGCTAATCTACTTCATATTCACTTTCTACACTTCTTTTTCACTAATTCATTCATTCCTCATTTCACTTATTAGAGGAATACCTATGAAGCATCTGCCATGAGTCAAGCACTTGGCCAGTTACTGGGAATACATTGGTGAGCAGGAGAAATGTGGTTTCTACTTGTCCAGAGTTTAGAGGACTAACCCACTTGTTTAAAGTTACCAAACTTCCTCCCCTGTTGGGTGCGCAGCAGTGGGCTGTCTTAGGGAACCTGAATCAGAAGAGACCTAAACACCAAGGGAGATAGTGGTGGAGTGAGGAAGGAGGCAAGTGTGCTCTTCCTTTTTTTTTTTTTTTTTTTTCGAAATGGAATTTCACTCTTATTGCCCAGGCTGGAGTGCAATGGCACAATCTCAGCTCACTGCAACTTCTGCCTCCCGGGTTCAAGTGATTGTCCTGCCTCAGCCTCCTGAGTAGCTGGGATGACAGGTGCCTGCCACCACGCCCGGCTAATTTTGGTATTTTTAGTAGAGACGGGTTTCACCATGTTGGCCAGGCTGTTCTTGAACTCGTGACCTCAGGTGATCCACCCGTCTCAGCCTCCCACAGTGCTGGGATTACAGGCATGAGCCACCATGCCTGGCCACAAGTGTGTTCTTATATCACGGCACTGGGGGTGCCGTGATATAAGAAACTCTTTACTCAAGAATTTCCTAGTGGTAACAATAAATGCAGTCTTCAGAAAGAAAGGCATTTTACTTGGTTTGATAATATGATGATGAATAGCCTCTTTCCTGCTTCCAGTCTGATGGTGTGGGTGTGGGTAACACATACATAATTACAATACAATTAAATAATGTAATAGACCAACATAATATTTTTGAGTTGCATGCAGTTAAGGGATAGTTGAAAGGAGAGGAAATGAAAGGAAATTAGGGTAAATGTTTGGGAAGGAGCCTGGTTGTGGGGAGGAATTTTCTGGGATAGGAAGAGATTTGAATATTTTTACAGGTTGAGAGAAAAGAACCAGTGGAGAGGCAGAGACAGGGCATCATTAATTAATACATTAAGGTGTTGGTAGACAAAGGTTTCCAGGATTGACCTGGAAAAGAAAGTCACTAGCATGGTGACCACTTTATGGATAAAATAAAGGAATAATGGACAAAGCCTGCAATATTATTATATTTATTAAAAGCAAAAGATATTTGATATGGTGGAAATTTTGCCATTAGCTGCTTTTTCTCATTTTCTTGAATGGTAGGGTGATAGCATTTTGTCCTGAAACTACTCCCTAAATTACAAGTCCCCTTGCTTCATCCCTTTATTGCATGGATTTCTTTGGGCCCACCAAAACTACAGCATCTTTTGTGCCATGGTCCCTTGTTTGTTTGTTTGTTTGTTTGTTTTCTAACTTGTAAGGGAAGAATAACATATACATTAAAAAATGCAAGCATCAAACTTGTACAGTTTGATGAATTTTCATAAATTGAGCACATCTGTATGTAAATTCTACATGTACATACAGAAACAGAACATTACTAGCATCCTGGAAGCCCATCATTCCCAGGAACCCTTTCCCCACCCAAAGGTAACTACTGTGCTGACTTCTAACAAAGTGTGCGCTTTTAAAAGAGAAAATGAGCTTTCCAGTAGATAAACTCACAAGCAAGAAGGTATTTCTTTAAAAGCTATCCAAATAAGGAAGGCATTTTCAACTTGTTCTTAGTTGTTTACCCAAAATATTTCTGTCACTCCTATATTGTTTGCCCAGTTGGAGTAAAAGCAGAGTAAAGAGTAGGCCAATCAGGAGGCTTCTGTCTGGATGACTCCCCTTAGAAACAAACATTTTGAAATGGGAAGTAGAATTAAAACCAAATGTAAACCAACTTATATAATAAGTAACATGTTTCTGGCTATCTTATGCATCTGATGCATTGATATCTTTTTATTTATTTATTTATTTATTTATTTTGAGACAGAGTTCTGCTCTGTCGCCCAGGCTGGAGTGTAGTGGCACGATCTCGGCTCACTGCAATCTCCGCCTCCCATTTTCAAGCGATTCTCCCTGCCTCAGCCTCACGAGTAGCTGGGATTACAGGTGCCCGCCACCATGCCTGGCTAATTTTTGTACTTTTTATAGAGACAGGGTTTCGCCATGTTGGCCAAGCTGGTCTTGAACTCCTGATCTCAGGTGATCTGCTTGCCTCAGCCTCCTAAAGTGCTGGGATTACAGGTGTGAGCCACCGTGCCCAGCCTGATGTATTGATATCTTTTTAAAAACCAGAATCTATTTTTCATATTACTTACAAAATAAAATTTTGGAAAATATAGAAAAGTCAAAACAACTCAGTTCATCACCCAGCAACATTATTGTTAATATTACTGTTTATTTCGTTTTTGTATTTCTTATTGATTAGATTATTTATTGAATGCATATGCATGGTCCCTGTGGCATCATTTGTAAGAGTGAAAAAATGGGCCGGGCACGGTGGCTCACGCTTATAATCCCAGCACTTTGGGAGGTGGAGGCGGGCAGATCACGAGGTCAGGAGATCGAGACCACGGTGAAACCCCATCTCTACTAAAAATACAAAAAAATTAGCCAGGCGTGGTGGCGGGCGCCTGTTGTCCCAGCTCCTCGGAGAGACTGAGGCAGGAGAATGGGGTGAACCCGGGAGGCGGAGCTTGCAGTGAGCCGAGATTGCGCCACTGCACTCCAGCCTGGGCGACAGAGCGAGACTCTGTCTCAAAAAAAAAAAAAAAAAAAAAAAAGTGAAAAAATGGAAACGTTTTAACATCCATAAATAGAGAATGGTTGGATTATGGTACAAACATAGCATCATGACATGTTAAAAAGGATCAAGTGGAACTATGTGAACTGACATGGGAAGATATCCATCATCAATTTGTAAGTAAAAAAGATTCAGAGCAATATTTATAAAATGATCTCATCTATGTTTAAAACACATAGATGAGGCCAGGCATGGTGGCTCACACCTGTAATCCCAGCACTTTGGGAGGCCGAGGTGGGCAGATCACCTGAGGTCGGGAGTTCGCGACCAGCCAGACCAACATGGAAAAATCCTGTCTCTACTAAAAATACAAAATTAGCCGGTCATGGTGGTGCATGCCTGTAATCCCAGCTACTCGGGAGGCTGAGGCAAGAGAATCAGTTGAACCTGGGAGGCAGAGGTTGAGGTGAGCTGATAACAAGCCATTGCACTCCAGCCTGGGCAACAAGAGTGAAACTCCGTCTCAAAAAAAAAAAAAAAAAAAAAAGATGAAAAAAGATTTGGATGTTTACTTTTTATCCAGAAACACCTCTTTTGGTCTTACATAGATATGGCTTAAGTTTGTTTTAGGAGTAATTAAGAAACACTTTGCGGCCGGGCTCGGTGGTTCACACCTGTAATCTCAGCATTTTGGGAGGCCGAAGCGGGCGGATCACAAGGTCAGGAGATTGAGACCATCCTGGCTAACACGGTGAAACCCCCTCTCTTCTAAGAACACAAAAAAATAGCCGGGCATGGTGGTGGGCGCCTGTAGTGCCAGCTACTAGGGAGGCTGGGGCAGGAGAATGGTGTGAACCCGGGAGGCAGAGCTTGCAGTGAGCGGAGATCGCGCCACTGCACTCCAGCCTGGGCGACAGAGCAAGACTCCGTCTCAGAAAAAAAAAAAAAAAAAAGAATACTTTGTATTCAAGAGCCAATGCATTTTGAGAACAATGGCAAATAACCATTCAATACATATTTATTGGTAAATAATTGTTTGGAAACCAATAGCCAATTGTCTCTTGGAAATCTGTCAGGTATTTAGAGTTATCATGTTTATATTTCCTATTACATACTAATTTATTATTTTTAATGAGTGATTCTCTTTTGTGAGACATTAAAGCGTCGCTAAATCAGGCATGACTTACTGAGATACATCAGAATTTGAACTCAATATGCAACCAGAATATTCCAAGTGCAAGGTCGTTTATTTCCAATTGCCTTGAAGTTGGTGCCTACGTTAGAAATATGGCTGTGGAAGTACCCCGTTCCTACAATATAAATGATTTCCCCCCTTTTTTATTACCAGAATTTGAAAGAGCCAGCATAAAGGAGTCCTCCTCTATGAAGGCATCTATGTTTCACTCAGACAGAATGAGATGCAGTGTTCTTTTCATATATATGTCAATATTTATCTACATTATTGCATTTATCAAGTACAATTTTTTTATTTTTTTTATTTTTTGAGACTGATTCTTGTTCTGTCGCCCAGGCTGGAGTTAAGTGGCAAAATCTTGGCTCACTGCAACCTCTGCCTCCTGTATTCAAGAGATTCTCCTGTCTCAGCTCCCAAGTAGCTGGGATTACAGGGGTGCGCCACCACGCCCGGCTAATTTTTTAAATTTTTAGTAGAGATGGGGTTTCACCACATTGGCCAGGCTGGTCTCCAACTCCACACCTCAAGTGATCCACCTGCCTTGGCATCCCAAAGTACTGGGATTACAGGCGTGAGCCACTGCACCCAGCCTATCATGTATAATTGTAACTATTTACTGAAGGGTCTCTCCCAATAGATTATACACTTCTTGTGAGTAAGGCTAATGCCTTTTCTCTTTGGACCCTAGCGCCTAGCAGAGTATTCAACACATATGAGTACTATCCCCGAGATACTGCAAGGTTTATATAATGGTATGTAGATACCAATGGTAGTATCTAAATACCTAGGTAAACAAATACTTTCAAAAGCAAGTCTTTTTCAATGAATATTTTACATCTGACTGATTTATTTAGCAACCGTAAGTTTTATTTTTCAAAAATGGCCACCATAATATATTTCATTCCACATGCTACTTGTACAATGAGAAGATGACACTCCTCCCATCAAGTAGTGTGGCATATATCCCCTCTGCTTGAACTTGGGCAGGTCTCTGTGACTGCCTCGACCAACAGTGTATATAGTTGGAAATGATCCCATATGACTTCCAAAGATAGGTCATAAAAATGCTGTAGATTCCGCCTTATCCTCTTGGGACACATTCTTGGAATCCAAACACTACCTAAGGAAGGCAAGATCCCATATGGAAAGGCCACATGCAGGTGTTCCAGCCAGCAGCCTCAGCTGAGGCCCCAGCCATTCGCCAGCATCAACTACTAGATATGTAAGGGACTCGGATGGTTGCAGCCCCTAGCAGGTGAGTCACCAGCTGACACTGCATGGAAAGAAATAGGCTGTCCCTGCAGAGCCCTGCCCAAATTGCAGATGCATGTGCAAAATAAATGATGGTTGTTTAAGCCACCAGGTTTAGGTAGCTTGTTATGCAGCAAGAGATAACCAGAACAGGTCACCGTGAGTTCACATGCCAGTGGAAATGGAGGGAAGGGTTAGGGGCCCAGAGCCATCCATTCTATTTCCTGTTTCTTAATCCTGGTGCAGTGCGAAGCAACATGGTCAGATGGAAGCAGGATTAGCACAAGAAGGATGACCCCAAATGGACCCTGAAAAATTAATTAGAACCTGCTAATTTCAAGCAGAAACATTGAAAATGTATTTGTGATGCACAGAGTTTATTTTTTGAGGAGGCAGAAAAAATATTTTAAGGGATTACAGAATGATTGTGGCAGACACTCTTCTTCTCTCTCTATATATATATGTATATATACATGTATAATGTATATATGTGTATACATGTATAATGTATATATGTGTATATACATGTATAATGTTGTATATATGTATATATACATGTATAATGTTGTATATATGTATATATACATGTATAATGTTGTATATATGTATATATACATGTATAATGTTGTATATATGTATAATTGTAACTATTTACTGAATATATATATACTGAATATATATGTATAATTGTAACTACTGAATATATATTATTTTATATATAGAGAGAGAGACTGAGTCTCGCTCTGTCACCCAGGCTGGAGTGCAGTGGCATGATCTCAGCTCACCGCAACCACTGCCTCTTGGGTTCATGCGATTCTCATGCCTCAGCCTCCCGAGTAGCTGGGATTACAGGCACGTGCCACCATGCCTGGCTAATTTTTGTATTTTTAGTAGAGACGGGGTTTCACTATGTTGGTCCAGCTGGTCTCGAGCTCCTGACCTAAAGCCATCTGCCCCCCTCGGCCTCCCAAAGTGCTGGGATTACAGGCATGAGCCACTGCACTTGGCCCTAGTGTCTTATTGATGTGTTCAGAATCATGTACGGTGATTGCATGGAAGTGCTACTTAACAAAAGAGTTATGGATGGGTAGTGTAATTATCTAATGCTGGTGATTTGTGAATTTGTGATGAAGGACCCATTACCTGCTGCAGAATGACTTCAAGATTTGCTCAAAGATTTGCCCAAATATTCAGTGTGAACAGAATGTGGTTGCCACCCTTATCAATGCTTCTGACACAGTAAGTCATACTGTGATGAAAAAATTACACAGGAGCAAAATGCACGCTGCAAGTGTAGATGAGTTAACTGGCTGGTTCATGGACACAGGCTGCTTTCTTTCTTGGAAAATTACTTGTGACAGTTAAATTAACCTTAAGGGACTTGGAGATTGGCAAAGATTTGCATATGTTTTTTTCCCATTCTTTATGAACTACCAAGTTCTTTTGCGAGTACAACAGTGCACTTTTGTATTAACAATGAAATACATTATTTGGGAGGAAACAATGAAAAATGAGATTGAAGAAACCAACTTTAAATTATCAACCCTTTCAGTCTATTAAAACACTGCAGCATATAACCTTGAATAACATTGTCTTGGTTCTTTAATGAAGACTAAATGTAAAGTATTTTTTATTAAGAACAAAACACTATTAGAGGTGAATTTCCCCCTTATTCCCTTTTAAGCCAAACTACCTATTTTTTCTTTAAAAGTGACATCCATCAGCTGGGTGTGGTGGCTCATGCCTTTAATCCCAGCACTTTGGGAGGCAGAGGTGGGTGGATTACTTGGGATCAGGAGTTTGAGACTAGCCTGGCCAACATGGTGAAACCCTGTCTCTACTAACAATACAAAAAAATTATCTGGGTGTGGTGGAGCATGCCTGTAATCTCAGCTTCTCGGGAGCCTGAGGCAGAAGAATTGCTTGAACCTGGGAGACAGAGGTTGCAGTGAGCAGAGACTGCACCACTGCACTCCAGCCTGGGCTACAAGAGCAAAACTCCGTCTCAAAAAAAAAAATAATAATAATGATAAAAAAATAAAAATGACATCTGTCAAGTTCACAATGGTCTTTGGCTTAGACTAACAAGACTGCATTCCTTTAGACAGCGAAATGAACAGATGCTAGCATTTCTACCTGCTGACAGTGGGATACCCTCCTATATGAAGTTGGAATAAATAGACACCAAGATATGCTTTGTCCTATTGCTTGAGTCCTGGAGGGCTAAGGTTAATTAAAGATAATTACTAAACCCCAAATATTGATAAAGTATATGCAGAAAGATATTCATCACAGTACTGTGATTTTAAAATGTCAAAAAATTAAATGTTTCGAAAATATTGGATTATGCATAGCTTATAAATTATGATTATGAAGAAGGTTTGGCAACAGGGGAGATCTTTAAGTTGATAGAAAAAGGAAAGAAATGTGTTAAAACCCCAACAAAGATTGCTTTAGGGTAGCAGAAATAAGGGTGATTTTATTTTCTTTTCTCATTTTTCTCTATGTTCCGTGAAGGTGATTATATTATTATTATTCAAAATTATTTAAAACAATTGCTAAGTACTTAATGATGCTTGAATCCAGCAGGAGAGAACAGAGATCATTTTGAGCTATAGGCTGAAAGGAAATGACACATAAATATGGAGAAAGTCTTAATGGGGTGGGTCTTTCCTTCATCATATCTATGCAGATAGAAGAAGTGGCTTCCAGGTGGACACAGCCACCTCACAAATAGGCTCTATTCCCATTCCTATTTTTCCTAAAAAGAGCCTTTGCCTGAATTCTCCATCTAACTTCTTCAAAATCCTCAACTATTCACCCAATCTGGAGTTAATAAAAAACATTTGTGTATAAATAGGATCAAATAATATTTTACTTTTTTATTTATAAGATAGCAAATGCACATCAGGAATTGCAAAGCTGTTTTTGAGAAAACGAGGATCCAGTTTACCTGAAGAGTTGTGAAGAATATATGAAGATGGGGTGCCATCAGAGGTGAGGTAACCCTGGTTTTGAGGGGAAAACCTTAACACTAGCGAAGGAAAGCCAGTAAGAAGGGGAAGCAGAATTTGCAAAATAGAAGTAATTGAGCCATAAACTTTACAAAAAAGCGTGATATAGAACAAAAGTAGATTATGAATAAAAAATAGATTAACCTGGAGGGGGTGCGGCTAGCAGGAAGGCGTTGAATAAGTTATCTTGACTTTCTAAAACATTTTGGGTTTTCAGAGTGGTCTGGAGTTGCATACCTGCAGCCCTTTTGGCTTGCTCTTCTGCCATAAGCATGTTATTAAGCTATAATTTACATCTGTACTTGAAACACAAATTCAGATTTTTAGAGAGTATCCAAAAGTTCTTGCTTTTCTCACCTTGCTTTAACAAGTTTAATTGCCTTTCCGCGCTACCTACACGAGGGGTCCATACGGCGTTGTTCTGGATTCCCGTCGTAACTTAAAGGGAAACTTTCACAATGTCCGGAGCCCTTGATGTCCTGCAAATGAAGGAGGAGGATGTCCTTAAGTTCCTTGCAGCAGGAACCCACTTAGGTGGCACCAATCTTGACTTCCAGATGGAACAGTACATCTGTAAAAGGAAAAGTGATGGCATCTATATCATAAATCTGAAGAGGACCTGGGAGAAGCTTCTGCTGGCAGCTCGTGCCATTGTTGCCATTGAAAACCCTGCTGATGTCAGTGTTATATCCTCCAGGAAAACTGGCCAGAGGGCTGTGTTGAAGTTTGCTGCTGCCACTGGAGCCACTCCAATTGCTGGCCGCTTCACTCCTGGAACCTTCACTAACCAGATCCAGGCAGCCTTCTGGGAGCCACGGCTTCTTGTGGTTACTGACCCCAGGGCTGACCACCAGCCTCTCACGGAGGCATCTTATGTTAACCTACCTACCATTGCGCTGTGTAACACAGATTCTCCTCTGCGCTATGTGGACATTGCCATCCCATGCAACAACAAGGGAGCTCACTCAGTGGGTTTGATGTTCTGGCTTGGGAAGTTCTGTGCATGCGTGGCACCATCTCCCGTGAACAACCGTGGGAGGTCATGCCTGATTTCTGCTTCTACGGAGATCCTGAAGAGATTGAAAAAGAAGAGCAGGCTGCCGCTGAAAAGGCTGCGACCAAGGAGGAATTTCAGGGTGAATGGACTGCTCCAGCTCCTGAGTTCGCTGCTACTCAGCTTGAGGTTGCAGACCAGTCTAAAGGTGTGCAGGTGCCCTCTGTGCCTATTCAGCAGTTCCCTACTGAAGACTGGAGCGCTCAGCCTGCCACGGAAGACTGGTCTGCAGCTCCCACTGCTCAGGCCACTGAATGGGTAGGAGCAACCACTGACTGGTCTTAAGCTGTTCTTGCATAGGCACTTAAGCAACATGGAAAAATGGTTGATGGAAAATAAACATCAGTTTCTGAACAAAACAAAACAAAACAAAACAAAAAGAAGTTTAATCGTAGGTGACTCTGGCTTTCTTCTATACACACTTTCATTTAAAAGATTATTCTAGTTACAAGTAACTACTGATAAGTTGACGCCAAATTTATTTTAAATGGTGTCTTATAATGTTCATTTTGCGTTCTACCCAGCGTATATCCAAATAATTCCATCAAAAGTTTATATTCATTTCCCAAATATGAAAACTAATATCCTGAAATTCTGTCTGGCATCTTTTGGGCTTATATCAGTATCATTATTTGCATATATTTAGAATAAAGACAAGGGGCAAATAACATAATCTATGCCTTGATTGAAGCCAATATTTTTCCCAAAAGTATCATTTAAAAGTATCATTTTATTAACAAATCCACCTTGGCCAGTCTTGGGGGCTCATGCCTGTAATCCCAGAACTCTGGGAGGCCGAGGTGTGTGGATCACGAGGGCGGGAGATGGAGACCATCCTGGCTAACAAGGTGAAACCCCGTCTCTACTAAAAATACAAAAAAGTTAGCCGGGCGTGGTGGCGGGCGCCTGTAGTCCCAGCTACTCCGGAAGCTGAGGCAGGAGAATGGTGTGAACCCGGGAGGCGGAGCTTGCAGTGAGCCGAGATGGTGCCACTGCACTCCAGCCTGGGCAACAGAGCGAGACTCTGTCTCAAAAAAAAAAAAAAAGAAAATCCATATATGTGACTGTAATAGTTCTTTGTTAATATAGCCATAAGAAATTATTTACATTAAAACAATCAGAAGTGTTACAGCTCTTTTAGAATTTGTCTAGTAGGTTTTCCAGTGACCAGAAAGTCCTCTGCAAAAAAAAAAATAATAATAATCAATTGGGTATAATAAATCAGTTATCCATTTCTCATCCCCACAATCATTCCTGTCTGACAAAAAAGTTTAGGAGAGTTGTTTGCAGAACACATCTTACTTGTTAATGCATTTTTAAAAATTCTGCTTCTCCTTCCTTATGTAATAATTCTGATCAAAATTTTTTCATATCTTCTGCAACAATGACCCCACCCCCATACAAAACAACAGACACACACATCGGGGGCTTCCAGATTTTTCCAACTATGGTTCCCATGATGAGAATTCTGTAGTGTAGGGTTTGCATCAATTATTTCCCTAATTACATCTAGTGAGGACATGTTTGTCATTCACCTGTTATATATGATCCAGATATGAACCCACGGTGCTTTTGGGTATGAGTCATATACCATAAGTCAGGTGCTTGATTCACACCTACTTTCCTTTTGACAGTAATCCTTGTTAATGCCCTAATTTTATGATGTAATTTTAGTTGAATTAATCTTGAACAACTGCAAATTATGTAATTAATTACATTCAGCTTCAATGACAATTACTTTTTAATCTCAGCCTCTCAGCCTGACACCCCAGCAGAAATCCTGTATATACAATGGCAGTGACGGGTGGGTGGGAAGACCTCTCCAGCTTACTGATGTGTATGGACTCAATAATTATATAAATTGCGTTTATTTTTGCAAAAAAAAAAAAAATCTCAGAGATTAGTAAAGTATGTGCCATTTTCTTGGACTTAAGAGCTTAGAGAAGTTCAGGAGGCCATGCATGGTGGTTCACACCTGTAATCTCAGCATTTTGGGAGGCCGAGTTGGGCAGATCACCTGAGGTCAGAAGTTCGAGACTAGCCTGACTAACATGGTGAAACCCCATCTCTATGAAAAATACAAGATTAGCTGGGCGTGGTGGCAGACGCCTGTAATCCCAGCTACTCAGGAGGCTGAGGCAGGAGAATCGCTTGAACTCCTGAGGCAAAGGTTGCAGTGAGCTGAGATAGCACCACCACCCTCCAGCCTGGGCAACAAGAGCGAAATTCCACCTCAAAAAAAAAAGAAAAAAAAAAAGAGAGAGAAGTTAAGGGACAGAGAGTGAAAGAAACTACCTTCAGCAGCTCCTGATTATTTTTCCCTTAACACTAATTTTGAAGGGGTGTAATTGGCATAACTTAAAAAAATTCTTGTGGTCACATAAATTTGGTTAATGCTGGATTTAAAATTAAATAGGTTTCTTTATTATAGAGTTGCTTGTTCTTTAATATGTTAATATATGTTGTGACTTTCCAAGAAGTGGGATATAAAATGTTTCCCAAACTGTTTGAAAAGAGAACACCCTTTCTTTCTAAACAAATAGCAACTTTATTGAGGTATAATTTATGTGCCATGAAATTCACTTGTCTTAAAGGAACAATTAAATGATTTTTAGTGTATTTACACTTATGCAACCATTACCAAAATCCAAGTTTAAAACATTTTCACCACCCTCAAAAAAAATTTGTTTCTATTTGCCATCACTTGCTATTCTTCACTCCAGCCCCAGGCAACCACTAATCTACTTTCTGTCTTTATAGATTTCTCTTTTCTAGAAATTTTACATAAATGGACTTCTACAATAACTCTTGCTCTGTCACCCAGGCTGGAGTGCAGTGGTGCAATCATAGCCCACTTCAAGCTGGAACTTCTGGGCTCAAGTGATCCTCCCGCCTTGGCCTTCCGAAGTGCTGGGATTACAGGTGTGAGCCACCCTGCCCTGCCACTTAGCATAATGATTTTGTTTTGTTTTGTTTTTTGAGATGGAGTTTCATTCTTGTTGCCCAGGCTGGAGTGCAATGGCGCAATCTCGGCTCGCCGCAACCTCTGCCTCCCAGGTTCAAGCGATTCTCCTGCCTCAGCTGGGATTACAGACATGTGCCACCACACCCGGCTAATTTTGTATTTTTAGTAGAGATGGGGTTTCTCCATGTCAGTCAGGCTGGTCTCGACCTCCCGACCTCAGGTGATCCACCTGCCTCAGCCTCCCAAAGTGCTGGGATTACAGGCGTGAGCCACCGCACCCAGCTGAGCATAATGTTTTTGAGGGTCATCCATTTTGTAGCATGTATCAATACTTCATTGCTTTTTATTGCCAAATAGTATTGCATATAAGTATACCACATTTAGCTTATCCATTCATCAGTTTATGGACATTTGGGTTGTTTTCACTTTGCGGTACTGTGAATAACATTTGAGTACAAGCTTTAGTGTGGACACGCATTTTTATATTTCTCTTAGGTATATACTTTGGAATGGAATTGTAAATCATATGGTGAACTTATGTTAAACTTTTAAAGAAATTTCCACGTTTTCCAAAGTAGTTGCATCATTTGCATTTCTACTGACAGTGTGTGAGAGTCCCAGTTTCTCCACATCTTTACCGCCATTTGTCATTGTCTGTTGATTCTAACCATCCTAGTGGGTATGTAGTAGTATCTCATTGTGGTTTCTATTTGCATTCCTTGATGACCAGTAATGAGTATCTTTTCATTTGTTTATTGACCATTCATATAGCTTCTTTACCCAAATGTTTATTCAAATTTTTGCCCATTTTAAAATTGGGTAATTCCCTTATTATTAAGTTGCAAGAGTTCCTTCTATATTCTAGATACAAGGCCTTAATCAGATATGATTTGCATGTTTTTTCTCTGTCTGTGGTTTTTCTCTTCACTATTCTTAATGGTGTCTTCTGAGACACAGAAGTTTTTAGTTTTGACAAAGTCCAATTTATCAATTTTTTTTCGTGCTTGTGCTTTGTTGTATCTACAAAGGTCACAAAGATTTATGCCTATGTTTTCTTTTAAGAGTTTTACAATTTTAGCTCTTACATTTAGATCTATGATTCATTTGGAGTTAAATTTTGAATATGATGTGGGAGGCAAAGGTTTAAATATATCTTTTTGCATGTGGCTATTGAATTGTCCTAGCACCATTTGTTGAAAAGACTATCCTTTCTCTATTGAATTACCATGGCACCTTTGTTGAAAATCAATTAAGCATAAATTTAAGAGTCTTTAATATGTTAATGTATGTTGTGAGTCTCCAACAGGGAGGATATAAAATGTTTCCCAAAATGTTTTTAACAAGGAATTCTACTCCCTCCCCTCACCTTTTTTTTTTTTAAAAACAACAACAACAACAACAACAACAAAAAAAACACCAACTTTCATACAGGTTCTCATTGAGGTTCACAGAATAAGCTGTAGGGAAGCTAAATTGTTTCCATGCTTCTCTAAATTATTCAGGGCTCTAACTTTCACTGAAACTTTGTTTGTTTAGACTCTAGGAGGCTAAGTGTTGTATCTGAACTGCAAAACCAAAGACAATTTCTTTTAGTGCGTTTATTACAAAGACATCTCACTAGACAAAAATGATGCAACTTTGGAAAGTTTATGGATGCAAATTTGGAAGTATGAACAATTTTGCAACTGTGTCTTTTACGTTTTTAGAGCAATGCATCTTGCTTGATCATCATATATGACTGGAGAGAATATCAGTAATAAGGTGTTACAGTCAAATAAGACTTGTTTGCATACCCTTTCTCACACACACACTGTATACACACACAATTACATACATGTATACACACATATTGGAGATATAATTTTTCTTTTTAAATATACACACATACTGAAGATATAGTTTTTCCTTTTCCTATTTAAAACAAGTAGGTCTAGGCCGGGCGCGGTGGCTCACCCTTGTAATCCCAGCACTTTGGGAGGCTGAGGCGGGTGGATCACGAGGTCAGGAGATCGAGATCACGGTGAAACCCCGTCTCTACTAAAAATACAAAAAATTAGCCGGGCGTGGTGGCGGGCGCCTGTAGTCCCAGCTACTCGAAGAGGCTAAGGCAGGAGAATGGCGCGACCCCGGGAGGCAGAGCTTGCAGTGAGCCGAGATTGCGCCACTGCACTCCAGCCTGGGTGCCCGGGCAACAGAGCGAGACTCCGTCTCAAAAAAAAAAAAAAAAACAAAAAACAAAAAACAAAACCAAGTAGATCTTGTCTTAATTTTTTTTAGCTTCTGAATTTTAAAGTCAATCATGTTTTTCTTTAACCAAATATAATGCAAAATGTTGGATTAATTGCTTAAATTTGACTTTGTCAAAATGACAATACTATCACTTTTGCATTATATTACTACAACGAACAGAAGTTAGTACAAAAATTAAAAGTGAAAAAGTAAGGCCAGGCATGGTGGCTCATGCCTGTAATTCTAGCACTTTGGGAGTCTGAGGCGGGTGAATCACCTGAGGTCAAGAGTTCAAGACCAGCCTGGCCAACACAGTGAAACCCCCATCTCCACTAAAAATACAAAAATTTGCGGGCAAGGTGGCGTGTACTTGTAGTCCCACCTACTTGGGAGGCTCAGGCAGAAGAATCACTTGAACTCGGGAGGTAGAAGTTGCAGTGAGCTGAGATGGCACCACTGCACTCCAGCCTTAGCAACAGAGCAAGACTCCATCTCCCCCCCCCAAAAAAAAAGTGGAAAAGTAGAATTAGTGTCTCTTTATTAGTTTGTATTTATCTGCAGAACAACAACAACAAAAAAAAGGCAAAATCCAATAATAAAAGAAAAAAAATGTACCATTACTTCGATGAGGAGATTGCAGCGTCATAAATCTAGAGAGGGAGATTGCAAGTGCCATCAGTCCTCTGCACTGGCCAACGCAGGCGGCCTACCCCAGTGAACCGCTAAGCTTCTACAAACCCACAGAAAATGACGGTGTAAGACAAGCATAGAGGTGTTCTACTGAGGCCCTCCAAAGTGCATTTATTTACCCTAACTGACACGCTGATTTTCTATGTCCCCACCTGCTAGTGATTTAGTGTTATTTTTAAAAGCATAATATTGGCTTTTTAAAAAATTTCAGATGGCATTATCTCACCTTATATGTAAGAAATGATTACATAGAGAAGTTTCCTTTTTGAAAAAAAAAAAAAAAATAGAGGTGGGTCTCCCTATGTTGCCTAGGCTGGCATGGAACTCCTGGGCTCAAACTATCCTCCCACCTCGGCCTCCCAAAGTGCTGGGCTGAGAGTACAGGCATGAGCCACCATGCCAGACAGAAGTTTCCTAACAGGTAATAATACTGTTTGTTTTTTTTTATTTGGGGCATTCTATTTTGCCAAACACAAATTATAGTAGAAAGTATGTTTTTTTTTTGTTTTTTTTTTTTTTTTGGAGACGGAGTCTTCCTCTGTCACCCAGGCTGGAGTGCAGTGGCGCAATCTCGGCTCACTGCAAGCTCCGCCTCCCGGGTTCACACCATTCTCCTGCCTCAGCCTCTCCGAGTAGCTGGGACTACAGGCGCCCGCCACCACGCCCGGCTAATTTTTTTTGTATTTTTAGTAGAGACGGGGTTTCACCGTGGTCTCGATCTCCTGACCTCGTGATCCGCCCGCCTCGGCCTCCCAAAGTGCTGGGATTACAAGCGTGAGCCACCGTGCCCGGCCGAAAGTATGTTTTATTGCCAAACTTTAGCCATATTTAGAACAGGTTTCAACGCATAAGGCACCCCCTCTCTTTGTCAGGGCATTCCGGCTAGTTTTGAGGCTTAATAGCTCTAGTCCATTTCCATTCTCACTATACTTTTTTTTTTTTTTTTGAGACGGAGTCTCGCTCTTTCACCCAGGCTGGAGTGCAGTGGCGCGATCTCCGCTCACTGCAGGCTCCGCCCCCCGGGGTTCACGCCATTCTCCTGCCTCAGCCTCCCGCGTAGCTGGGACTACAGGCGCCCGCCACCTCGCCCGGCTAATTTTTTGTATTTTTAGTAGAGACGGGGGTTTAACCGTGTTAGCCAGGACGGTCTCGATCTCCTGACCTCGTGATCCGCCCGCCTCGGCCTCCCAAAGTGCTGGGATTACAGGCGTGAGCCACCGCGCCCGGCCTCTCACAATACTTTTTAGGTAACTTAAACGTTCATTTTAGTTTAAATCTCAAGTCCTTTTCTCAAATGGATTTTACTAATTAGCTAATTTAGGAAAATTGTCTGGTATTTTTTCTTTCCTTTGTCACCTGAAACCTCGCTTGGTATTTCCTTAGCATTTTAAGATCTCCCCCGTCCCCGCTCCCGTCCCCCAAGGCTACTTGGAAGCTTCCAGGCTACTTCCTTACGGGCAGTTTACAGATTTTGTTTTTAGAGGCCTTTAGTTGACCTTGGCCTGCGTGGGTGTTCTCGTCTTTCCTCCTGTCGTATGTTACGGTTACCTGCAGAGGCTGGCGTCGAAGGAGACGTGCTATGCGAAGATGGCCCCAAGTTAAACAGTGACAGCCTCTGCCCTCCCAGACCCCAGGCGTGCGGGGGCGGGCGCGGAACACCGGTTCCACCGCCACCCCAGGCCTCCCGGTGTGGCGGGGTCCGGGACGTCACACAAATACCAGGGCACCCATGTTTCTGCCCTGGGAGACTCTCATGTCAGCCGGCCCCCCAATTCTGCTAAAGGAGAAAACAAAATTTCCCTCCCATGGACGCAGCTGGGCACCTTGAGAACTGGTCGGGCAGAAGGCTGATCGCGCAGAGCCTGGTGCAAACCGGAAGCAATTCCTCTGGAACAAAAAATGAGGGGCAGGAATTTGCATGTCTTTCACAGGAGTATCAAAGTCTGGGAGAGTTTCCTTCCCAAAGTCATCTGTTCCAAACTGAACTTAAAAAGCTACCTCTGAGAGGCTCCCCGGGAACAGGTTCCCCTGTAAGGACCAGGAGAACTTGGATAATTTGGGAAGAAGACTGCCATCAAGGATGGGAATTATCCCGTTACACACTTGGCTAAGATTCTTCGGAGAATAAAGAGAGACTGGAAATTAATATATTTGGAGTCATATATAAATCTGACATTGTAAAATGCAGGGAGTTCTTATACTGCAGTGTAGGGCCAATCATTATCACATCGGTTACTCCTTGTGGTATCTTTATAAAGCTCTTCTTTAAAGAACTGCTGTTTTGTTGTAGATGAGTGTCTGGGCTGATGGAACCCTCACATCACCTAAATAACCATGAGGCTGTTTTTCAGTTTGTTCACCTCAGTGCTACACATTGCACATGCATTAACAAATATCACCAATGAATGATGATGGAGGTATCATCATTTACTTGGCAATCTGTAAAGTACCTTCCAGGTAATTGACAATATATTCCTACTTAATTACTTGCGCTCTTCACATCTCTGTTCCTTCTGTTTACTTTGCAAAGAGAAAAGCCCTTTGAACCCAAACATTTGTCGACCCCAGTCCCAGAGAAGTCACAGCATTTGCCAGAGGGAAGGCAAGTCTTTTAGCATCTACTTCTAGTATAGGTGAAATTGCTGGGAGTGACTGCTCAGGAGCAACTGAGCAAAATTAGCAATTTTCCCCACAGAGCAAAAAGATTTGATTTGAAAAATGTCATACAGCCACTCAAATGTAAGTGCCAATATATTTACCAAATTGAACAAGTGATTTTTTTTTTTTTTTTTTTTTTTGAGACAGAGTCTCACTCTGTCACTCAGGCTGGAGTGCAGTGGTGCGATCTCGGCTCACTGCAACCTCTGCTTCCCAGGTTCAAGTGATTCTCCTGCCTCAGCCTCCTGAGTAGCTGGGACTACAGATGAGCACCACCACGCCCGGGTAATGTTTTGTATTTTTTAGTAGAGATGGGGTTTCACCATATTAGCCAGGCTGGTCTTGAACTCTCGACCTCGTGATCCGCCTGCCTCAGCCTTACCAAAGTGCTGGGATTACAGGCATGAGCCACCGCGCCCAGCTACAAGTGATTTTTGAATTGTCCACACCATGGCTTCCCTCCTACAGATTGACTTTAATTACCTGAAATAAGTTTGTAAGTTTAAATAAAAAGAAGACGCAATCAGTAGACAGTGAAATGAACAGAAATGGAGACGCATATCCTGAAAGTGTAATACGCTGGGAAATTATACAGAGGGAGGTGAAATTAAATGAAAGCAGGAAGAGTTCCCATGCTAGGTTAATTTACACAATGTCTTTTATTTGCTTACATTTATTTGGGGTGAATAAATTTATAATTGATAATTGATAATTTTAACTTTTAAAGGTGTGGACAGAAATACTTTTACTGATTAGAAAATAATTTTTATTCCACTAGAAGTGGAACAATATTTCTAGTAAATATATACTAGAAGTAAAATACATCAAGTGGAACAAAATACTTAAAATAAATATTTAAAACAACACTTGAAATTTCAAATGTGTACAATTCAGAGGATAAAAAAATCTTCAAAAATCATGGACACAGAGTTTAGGAAGCCAAAGGCTGTGAACTTCCCTTCTCATTGAATCCATGCTTTATTTTGCATTCTTCACAGGTAAGCAATCAATGCCTGTTCTGCTGTGGACCAAAATCAGCCCCATGGAGCTGATCTTCGAAGAAATGGAATTTACTCTGGCATACTCTTATGTATGATACCTTTCCAAGGCCAATCCCAAGATACCAACAAGTGTAACTTTAGGCAATGATCCAAATCTTGGATTAGCTGCTAAATAACCTTGGCAGACTAGTCCCTGGGTGACAAGCATGCTTACAGGAGAAAAAGGCGGAGCTCTCTTCCAGAAACTTTCTTCTTGACATCCTCTTACAATGTTTGAAATCTCTCCTCTGTGGATGTGCAGTTTGATTTTGGATAAAACAACAGGCTCTGCTTGCTTGGTCGTGGCAAATGGGGACCTTTCTCTTGGTTTCCATGAGTAGACATTGGGGCCATGATGACTTCCTGTTTGCTATTCTTCCAGTTGAGTGTGCTCGGCCTACTCTTTGACCCAGTGCTGAGTGTCTGTTACGTGTCAGGCAAGGGCATGTGTAGACGTGAAAAAGAATGAGATACAATCACTGCTGAAGGAATTCACAGTCTGTGGGGGGTGTTCCCCAAGGCCATGTCCCTGGCACTGCCAAGCTGAGCTGGCCTCCTTCCTCGGTGACTGCCGCAGCCTGGACTGGAAAATAAATTTTAATTTCTAAGAAAGTAGAGAATGTGAGAGCGCCTTCAAAGTGAGGTTCATGGTTGTAAAACTTGGATTTCAGAGTGTTGTTTGAAAGGCAAGTAGTATTTATATGTACTCATGTGTACATAATTTTATAATCACTTACAGTGTGTCTGAACCAGCTCCTGACCTCAGTGTTGTACTGCTCTGGGGAAATATCACACTTTTTCTACCCAGGGAACTTAAGTCTATCCCAAAGAATAGTAAATAGATTTAGAAACTCTCAAAGTGTTCTGCATAGAAAACTAAAAGGAATTCTCCTGTTTGAGAAACTGGGATGGACTAAAAAACACTGCAAATTCTTTATCACCGCCCCCGACTCCTCAGAGGTGGAATTTATTTCTTCTCTCCTTGAATATGGCCTGGCTTTGGGACTGCTTAATGAATAGAAGGTGGCAGAAGTGACGCTGTGGTAGCTCTTGGCTTAAGTCCTGAGAAGGCCTGGAAGTTTCCATTTTCCATCTCTTCTGGGACCCCCAAACTACCACACAGAGAGACCACATGCCTTGCATTGGAGAGGGAGGAGGCTGGCCTCCTGGTGGGGCTTCCTGGTGCCTCTAGTTCCAGGCATCTTTTGAAAGACACCAAGAACTGCCAGCTAAGCTATCAATCCACAGAAGCTAAAAAGCAAACAAAATGGTTGTTGTTTTAAGCCACTAAGTTTGGGGCAATTTGTTACATAGCAATAAATAATTGAAATAGAAAGCAAGCCATTCACTGTCACTTATAACTCTTGGTTAACAGGGAATGGCTTTGCTTTATTGGAAAGACAGTTACACTTGGTTCTCTAAACTGAGTTTTGGCTGATGATTTATTGTGAGTTGCAGAGGACACAGGTAAGGGTTCCTCTAGTTAGAGAATACAGGGATATAGGGTCAGAAAAGACGATGCAGAGAGTTATGTGGGGAGTAGGCGGTGAGGTGTGACCTTCAGGGCCTGGCGGGTGGCGGCAGACATGAGGACCCAAATAGACGCTGTGAATAAAACCAGTGATCACAGGCAGACAGTGGTACCAAGGCTGTGAGTGTTGAAGGAGAGAGTGGGGAGGAATGATAAAAATAAAAGCATAATTATTCAAATAAAAATGTTTATTCATATGCCACATAAAATTATCTACCCTACTACACTTTTGGAAACACTGCCTAGAAATAACACCCTTTTCATACCTCATGGCTCCTTCTGAAGGAGTCCTTCATGAAGAAGTAAGTAAATAGAGATTTTCTCTTTTTTGAAGAAACTAGATGTTTTTTCTTACGTAGTGAGACACAGGTCTTTCTTCATTACTCCATGCGGTGGTCACACTTAGCCCCATCAGCACAGTTATACAGGCACAGTCACACACCAACGAACAGTTCAACACACACACACACACACACAAACACACGGACACATTCTTAAATAGGATGTTTTTCAAATTGGTAAACATGAAGAAAAATTTTCAACTTTTATACTTCCAAAGTTCTTAAAAATAGATGAGTCTATTTGATAGCAATTTTTGGCATTTTTGAGGGAAATAAGTTTACTCATATTTTCAAATATGTAAGCTTAAACTGCATAATTAAAGAATTCCATATCATCTGTAATTTGTTTTATTGTCTTTTTTTTTTTTTTGAGACGGAATTTCACTCCTGTCACCCAGGCTGGAGTGCAGTGGCGGCATCTTAGCTCACTGCAACCTCCACCTCCCTGGTTCAAGCCATTCTCCTGCCTCAGCCTCCCAAGTAGCTGGGACTACAGGCATGCGCCACCATGCCTGGCTAATTTTTGTATTTTTAGTAGAGACGGGGTTGCATCATGTTGGCCAGGATGGTCTCGAACTCCTGACCTCAAATGATCTGCCTGCCTAGGCCTCCCAAAGTGCTGGGATTACAGGCATGAGCAACCACCCCCGGCCCTGTTTTATTGTCTTAGTATTTAACTACTAAATGTGCAGTTTCATCATTAGCTTTTTTGTATTTTAGTGTTTTTATTTTTAATTTTTTATCATTAGCCTTTAAAAAATCAAAATGAGGCCGGGCGCGGTGGCTCATGCTTGTAATCCCAGCACTTTGGGAGGCCGAGGCGGGCGGATCACGAGGTCAGGAGATCGAGACCACGATGAAACCCTGTCTCTACTAAAAATACAAAAAATTAGCCGGGCGTGGTGGCGGGCGCCTGTAGTCCCAGCTACTCGGAGAGGCTGAGGCAGGAGAATGGCGTGAACCCAGGAGGCGGAGCTTGCAGTGAGCCGAGATTGGGCCACTGCACTCCAGACTGGGTGACAGAGCGAGACTCCGTCTCCAAAAAAAAAAACAAAAATCAAAATGAAAGTATTATTGGATAACATAAAGCTTCCCTTGATTTCAAAAAATTCCAGTTTTGCCTGCTGCTTGAAACTTTAGGTTATGGTCTCATGAGCATGGTATCTCACCTGAGATCCATTTCTTTGGATTTCAGTGTCTTCCTTTGTGAGATGGGTATTTTTCTGCTCCAGAACAGTGTTGTTACTATGAGGTAATCTGTGTTTAAGAGTGTCATAGGAGGCAGAAGGGAATCACTTGGCTGTGTCCTAAAATTTAATATGTAGAGTTTTCTTTTTCTTTTTTTCTTTTTTTTTTTTGAGATGGAGTCTCACTCTGTTGCCCAGGCTGGAGTGCAGTGGCGCGATCTTGGCTCACTGCAACCTCTGCCTCCCGGGTTCAAGCGATTCTCCTGCCTCAGCCTCCCAAGTAGCTGGGACTACAGGTGTGTGCCACCATGCCTGGCTAATTTTTTGTATCTTTAGTAGAGACGGGGTTTCACCATGTTAGCCAGGATGGTCTCGATCTCCTGACCTCGTGATCTGCCCGCCTCGGCCTCCCAAAGTGCTGGGATTACAGGCATAAGCCACTGCACCCAGCCTATTTTCATAACTTAAAAAACAATTTATTGCAGTGGTTATAAGATCATTTTCTTAAAAATTTTAAGCTTTTAATTATTTGGGTTTTTTTTAAAAAATGCCTGAATTTTAAAAATTGCATTTAGCCTGAGGACTTAATGTCTAACTGTTTTGCGTTTATTGTCTGATGAATTTCTTCTGTTATTTCTATTTACTTATTATGGAATCATGGGATTTTAGAGCTATGAGCCATCATGGAAGTTGCCTAGTTCTTATCCAACCATTTTATTTGATAATGGAGGCCCAGACTCGGTTGAATAGTGGTTCAAAGTCACCCAGTGTCTACTCATCTGCTTTTGTCTGAATGAATTAAAATTTGCATGAGACTTCTGAGAAAGATCCCATTTCTTTGATGGAACAACTCTTCCAGCAGAATAGGGTTCATTGTGCCCTAAGGTGGGCAGCAGCTGAACACCAACATTGGGCTTTCTGGTGAGGAAGCCCTCTCCAGAATGCACAGAGACTTAGACTAAGTCTTTCTTCTAAGATCTGGTCATCCAAGTCCTGCCCCCTTGAAACATCTGTTCAATGGTATGCTTATGCCAGACTGATCCCTTCTGTGAAGTTTTTCCCCTCTGAGCTGAGACATAGGTTAGGTGAGATTCCTGCTATGTTCTTTCTTATTTTGTCCTGGGGTCCCAGACAAAAACCTCGGTAGGAGGCAGCACTTTATAACTGAAAAAACCCTGTACAGAGGGTTCTGCCACAAATGTACGACCCCGGGTAAGTCACTTAACATCTCTGGTTTGTAATAGAGTGAATTAACTGATCTCTAAGATAAATGAGGGGGAGAAAAACAGATGTTTAATTGAATCCTGAAAGGAGACTAATAGACTAATTTTTCCCTTCTATTTGTATTTATTTTTATTTTTTAATTAATTAATTTTTGAGACAAGAGTCTTGCTCTGTCACCCAGGCTGGAGTGCAGTGTTGTGATCTTGGCTCACTGCAAACTCCGCCTCCCAGGTTCAAGCGATTCTCCCACCTCAGCCTCCCGAGTAGCTGGGATTACAGGCGCAAGCCGCCACACCTGGCTAATTTTTGTATTTTCAGTAGAGGCAGGGTTTCACCATGTTGGCCAGGCTGGTCTCGAACTCCTAACCTCAAGTGATCTGCCTGCCTCAGCTTCCCAAAGTGCTGGGATTACAGACATAAGCCACCACGCCCGGTGTATTATTATTATTATTATTATTATTATTATTATTTTTGAGACAGAGTCTCGCTCTGTCGCCCAGGCTGGAGTGCAGTGGCACGATTTCGGCTCACTGCAAGCTCTGCCTCCCAGGTTCCCGCCATTCTCCTGCCTCAGCCTCCCGAGTAGCTGGGACTACAGGCGCCCACCACCACGCCCGGCTAATTTTTTGTATTTTTAGTAGAGACAGGGCTTCACCATGTTAGCCAGGATGGTCTCGATCTCCTGACCTCGTGATCCGCCCGCCTCGGCCTCCCAAAGTGCTGGGATTACAGGCGTGAGCCACCGCGCCCGGCCGTATTATTATTTTTAAAGTCGTGGTAGTAAGTAGCAGTTAACATGGAACAAGGATATAAGTATATTTTAAAGAATCTGGAAGTCAAGGTAGGAAGAGCTAAAAGTGGTCCTTCTGCCTCCTTTGTGTCTGGGACCCCAGGACAAAATAAGAAAGAACATAGCAGGAATCTCACCTAACCTATGTCTCAGCTCAGAGGGGAAAAACTTCACAGAAGGGATCAGTCTGGCATAAGCATACCATTGAACAGATGTTTCAAGGGGGCAGGACTTGGATGACCAGATGTGGAAAGTCACAGGGAGTCTTTGGAGACTGCTTACTTACCTGGTGTAAGGAGAAACCGCTTCTCCCTAACTCAAAATCAGCTATTTAAAATCAACATTCTTGACTACGGATGATTGGCTCAGAGGTGAATGCTTGACTGAGGTGGAATCAGTCAATTTTTTTTTGGCCCCATATTTGGAAATGAGAGTCAAACTGGCCTGTTAGTGGTGTACCCAGAACCGAGGTGATAGAAACTAAGCTTTTCTGTGATGGCAGTTGATCAGGTGTTCAGAGGAACGCAAAGCTGGTCTGCAGAGGTGAAAAGAAGCTTCATGAAGAGAAAAAACACAGACAAAAAGTAGAAATGGGGAAGGTGTTCTGCCTCTTTCCTGCTAGCTTTGGGGATTTCATCCAGTTCCTTCTGAGGCCAGGATGCACTTGCCCTTGGGCACGATGAAGCATGCCTATGTCCCTGAACTCCAACAATAAACACCCCCGGTAAACACTGTTAGGCCATCAAATAAAAAGGGGCAGGAATATGCTTGTCTAGTGTAGTCTAATGGGCAAGATCAGTTTTTTAAGAAATATGGTTCTTAGAAAAGAGGAAAATGGGTAAATTCCAGCAAAATCGAATGTATGGGCTTCACAGGGTCCTTGCGCCAGCCGTCCCGCCCCTCGGAGAAACCTCTTTCTCCGCAGTGCTCCTCAAGCTTGGCCCCTAACAAATGAACATGCAGTTGAAAAGTCGCTTCCTCAGGGAAGCCTTCCCTCCCCAGTTCCTGTCTCTCTCACCCTGACTTTCCCTCAGGCCATAAACAAATAGGCCAGTGATTTCCAAATTAGTAAATTCTACAAAAAGACAATTCTTCAATTACATGTTAATAGTAATAGTATTAATGTTGTCCACCATCTTTATTTCAAGTTTCAACTAATCAATTGGCTAAAGATTTTTCTCTCCCATTCTCCTTCTACTGACCTTCTAACCAATGGTCACTATGTCAAGGTGAATTAGCCAAAATTTTTGGTTCAAAACCAAGAGCTGCGGTCAGTCCTCTGGATAGGTCTAAGCATGTCTGGAGGCCTCAGAGATAGCCTCTGCCTTCCACCAGACTAAGGGAAAAGGAGACGGTATTATCTAAAACTTCAGTCTACAAAGAAAGTCAGCAACTTTCTTTGAGCTCAGAGGCCACAGCTGTGAGCCTTCTTCTAATGACACCAATAACACAAAGTAGATGAAGGAAGCTCTAGCTGAGTGGCTGAAATGTACTTGTTCAAGTGTACTTTTCCTTGGGTGTTTGAGAAGGCTCCTCTTCACTCCCCACTAACTAATCATTACTATGGGGAGATGAAAAGGGAGAACCTAGATGGAATTCCACTTTTGCCATTGACAATCTGGGTGTCCTTAGGTTAGTTACTGGGCCTCCCTAATCCTCAGTCTCCTCCCTGTAAAATCAGCACAGTATAATACAGTGTATAGATGAGTGTCGGAGGCTCAATATGAGGACTGCAGGTCATGTTTGTAACGTCATCACCCACATCTCACACAAAGTAACCATGCCCCGCATCTTGCTCAAAAAATTGCCAGTTCTTCTATCAGGTCAGAAAAATCCAGTTGTGTGCTTCAGCCTGTCGCTCCTGTCCCTGTTCATACTTCTCTCCTGGCATAGCCCTCACCCCAAGTCCTGTCTTCCATCCCTGGACACGATTACAGTTTCCGCTAAATAATGTGTCCTGTCCAGCAAAGTTTTTTTCTAATGTGGTGGTGTCATGAGTCTCATTTTATAAGGCCTTTTTTCTTTACCTCATGTTAATCAGGTCCAGATATAATGCTATTGCTTTTTCTTTTTCTAAGAAAATATATTGCTTCCTTTCTATGTAAACAGCACATGTGCTTAGAATTATTTGGTGATCAATACTAATTAGGTATTCTGCTCAGTAGATGTTTAATGTTTTAATTCTAGGCTTTCATCTAGTCACTTTGAGTTGATTGACCTAAACTCTATATTGATTAAATTGTCTTCTTTTTGTTTGACCTCCTCAGTAAGGGGGGGAAAATCATGCAGTTGTATTCCTTCAAATTTCAGATCTAAAAATCAGTCTGTAGGTATAAAAAGAAAAAAACCAAGGCATACAATAATATTACTGCAAAATGCTGCTTATGAATTCAATTAAAAGGAACTTTTGCTGAAATAACTGAAATCCTTTGAAAAATTTTTAGTCTCTCTCTCTCTCTCTCTCTCTCTCTCCCCCTCCCGGATCTCTTCATTCCTATTTTCTAATAAATCTTATTTAGACTGGAGACCCTACTGGGAAATTTCACTTTTAGTTTTGGGAAATGTCAGTTACCAGTGATGGGAATATCAGAATATTTAAGCAAAGAAAAAAAGAATCTCTCCTCTCTCACATGTGTTAAAAATAGTCACAGGGTATTTTTCCCTCTAAATTCTGAAAAAGGGGGAAGAAAAGCACTTTTTGGACTAACGTTAATGAGGGAGTATTTTCCTAAGGGGAAAACCTTTTTAGAAAATTAGAAGAAACAAAAAGATTTAAAACTGCAATCAGTTCTAGCAGAAGGAGGGGTGGGCCAGAAGGCATCTGTCTGTCCCCTTCTTCCCTGGCTCCCTCCCTCTGGACAGGCACACAGGGCCATCAGGGAGAATGGCTCTGGCTGCAGGCAAACACCCACTTTTCCCCCTTCAGATCTGCAGGAAGAGAGCAGAGGAAGTCCCTGCTCTCTAAAACTTCCTGGGGGCTCTTGAACCTGCTTACCTTGGAGGGGTCTTACCCCGCTCCCAGTCAAGTCAACTGAAATTCAAGCTTGCTCCTGAGCCACACCTGAAAAAAACCTTCCTTTTAGTGCTCCGCCTTAAAACATTGGCAGTACCAATAGTGATTCTCACCTTGTCTCCCTATCGTGCCCTCATCCTGAACCCAGCCCACGATTAGCTCCTGGCCTTGGTGACTGCACAGGGAAAAGCTGATCTTTTGGCCACCTCTGTCCCAAATGTTCCCATTTTGTTTCTTTCATGCACCCTTTCCTCAATCACCCACTGCTGCGTTGTTCCCTTCGCCCAGTCCAGGAAAGGGCCACAGGACTGACTGAGACAGAAGAAAAGATGCAAAGGCAAAAGATTTTAAAGGTGGATATATTCTCATTATTCACTTACAGAGGCCAAATTCAGCAGATGACTCTGAACCCTCACTTGACTGATGTGCAGACAAACATCAAATGATGCTTAGCCTATTCCTCCTAATTTGTAGTTGCCTAAGAATTTAAGGTTACGGTCAGAACTTTGATAGAAAATAAAGCAACAAGTCAACGTTATCCAACAGGATACAACCAAATTCTAAAAAGATGGTTTATGAGTGAATTCAGAATATGTCTTTTAAATATTGTTACAGTTCTAAATAATCATGTGAAGCTACATTAAGAATTTGTGCAAAGAATCAGTAATAGTATTAATGTAGGGGGAAGGCAGTATCCCATGTCTTTATTTAAAAACTTTTTTACTTACTGATTTTTTTTTTTTTTTTAGACAAAGTCTCACTCTGTCGCCGAGGCTGGAGTGCAGTGGCATCATCTTGGCTCACTGCAACCTCCACCTCCTGGGTTCAAGCGACTCTTGTGCCTCAGCCTCCCAGCTGGGATTACAGGCGCCCACCACCATGCATGGCTAATTTTTTGTATTTTTAGTAGAGACGGGGTTTCACCATGTTGGCCAGGCCAGTCTACTTGCTTAATTTCTTAAAACAAATGTACTCTTATCTCTGCCATTTTGCTATATCAAAGTCAATATAATGATTATCTTTCAAAGCCTTTTTATAATATTGCTATTGCACAGTTTTCGACTCCTTGAATGAAAAAGGCTTGGATAATAACTGCTGAGGAACACTTAAAAAATAATGATTCTTGAATTTACATGTCTGTCTTCTGCCAGAAAAATTGGACAAAAGTGAGAAATTTAATTAATCCATAAGGATTTTTTTGCCCACAGTTATAGTCCATATTATCCTAGATGAGATTTGAGGGAGGTTCTGCTCTTGTGGAATGTGTAGTCAGGGAACAAACTAACTGCTCAGAGATGGTAGGTTTGGGGTCTTCAACCCAACCCTGTTGACTACTATTGGGCAAATCTGAGCAGGTTTTATGCCCTTTCGAAACTTCAGTTTCCTCATCTATCAAATGGAATAATAATAGTACCTGTCTTCTAAGTTTAAGAGAATTCAATAAAATGCAAATGTCTATAAATTGCTTAGAATAGTGCCTGGAATTCAGCGAACCCTCACAAAATGCTACATATCAACTAGTTGGGAATCTAATTCTAGAAGTCATGAATGTTATGTCAAAATAAGTGAACATTTAGAGTTTTATAGATAAACTTACAGTTTACAGAAGTTTGCTTACATTTTTCATCTTTTCTTTTTGGTCAGCGACAGAGTTGAAACCAGATGGGATATCACACAATTACAAACCCACGAGTTCCTGTTACTTTAAGGTAGGTGCCTAATTTGGGAGTATGTGGGTAGAAGAAACCAAAAAATGTTCCTTTGGATAATACCTGAAAACAGGGGTTACCGATTTGGATTTTCAGAACAAACAGCAAAACAAAAGCTCAGGCTCTATCCACAGAAACAGTGTTTTTTAGGGCTTCCGAGGATTCTTTGACCTTTGCTTTAGGAAACATGGACAACCTTATATTTGATTGGTGAATTTTCTGCTTGTTTTTTTTTTTTTTTTTTCCAAACCATGTTCCCTGCCTGAAAGCTAAACCTATTTATGGTGAGCGCTGTTTTTTCAATTAGGTTTATTTTCATTTTCCCATAGGCCATGTTAGCTGAGAACTTTCAAAAGTTTATTTTTCTTCTCTTTGCTTTTTAGAATGGTTTTTAAAATAAAATATACAGCACTTATCTATAGATTTTCTCTGGAAATACTCATGTCTGAAATAAGGTTTTTTTCCACACCTTTAACACCACGTCATAAGAGCTATTCAAAAATGCCTTTCTGAATGTAATTGTTGTCCATTTCTGTGGCAAACTCTACGAGAGCAAGGATCGCGTCCGGTTCGCCAGCTTTGTGAAATATCTTGTGCAAGCTGGCGCTTAGCAAACAGTACTTAAGAATGATGATCTGTTTGTGACTCGGCTTCTCCCAAAAATTTTCAGCTGGTTATCAGAAAACATTGTTTAAAATTCCAAGCTTAGCATTAGTAATATGTTTTCTCCACGAGGTCCCTGATTTGGGGTGAGGGGTGGACTGAAAATGAAAACCCACATCACCTTTCTAATAGTTGTGTAACGGAAAATATTCTCTGGTGAAAACACTCCAGGCGAAAGCAAGCCTTAGCTCGGAATTCCCTCCGCGGCCGGCGCCTCCCCTCTGGGGCCTGGCTCGCAGCCCGTGGGGACGAGGGTCTGCACGTCCCCGGGGGACTGAGGGCTGCTCTGGGTGAGGATGGGAAGGCGGGTGCCGCTTCCGAGGGGGTCCTCTCGCCAAGGGAGTGAGCCCTAGGCCCGTTCCCGAGCCGCTGCTCTTCCCGGGCTGGGGTGGGCGGCAGCGGCGGCAGGACCTCGCCCCCTCCCGGCCACCCGCGCCTCGTCCCAGCGCCCGGTGTCCCACGGGCCTGACGCGGTCCCCGCCCGCTCCGGCTCCCGCGACTCCCTCCCCCAGGCAGCTGGGGCAGGAATTCGGCTGGAGAATCTGGCCCGGGCACCCGGCCCTGGAGGGCTGGACTGGTTCGCCCGGGGCCGCGCCCTCATCCCGGCTCCTACCCGGCTCCCGGTCCCGCGCTCCTCCCAGCTCTGGCTCCCCCACTCCTTCCCCTCTCCCGCCGGCGCTCCCCGCCTCTGCTCCTCCCGCTCCCCCTCCCGCGCTCTTTCTCCCCTGCCCCCCCATCCACGCCGCCGCCCCCGGTCTTTCTTCCTGCCCCAGCTCCTCCCCTGCTCCCCTTCTCCCTGCTCCTCTCCTCCTCGCCCTTCCTCCCCTGTTCTCCTCATTCCCTGTTCTCGTCCTCCCCTCCTCCCCTCCTCCCCCGCTCCCCTTCCCGGTTTGCGGAGCTCCCACGCTGTTGCTATGGAGGCGCCCGCGGCTGTTCTCGGCCAGGCGGGAGCTGCCCTGGGGCCCCGGGGACGAAGCAGGGACTCTGCCCAAGGCTCGGGCGCTTCGCCCCACTGGGGCCCAGGAACAAAGCGCGCCCTCCCCCACCCCGGGAGTGCGCTGTGAGACCCTCAGGCGTCCCAGGCCCCGAGGCTTAAGACCACCGCGAATCTGCTCGCCCCCAACCTCTGTGGGCAGGACCCCTGGGGCCGGGGTGACAGCTGCGCTCTACCGCGCTACCTTCCTGGCCCCCCGAAGATCACTCCCGCTCGCCCCATCCCGGAGGTGTCACCGGGGCCGGGGGACGGCCAGATGGCCGCATTTAACAGGACTATCCCTTTTGTTGGGGGCCGAAGCAGCGTCCAGGCCAATTTACATAGGAAAATGGGGTTTGTGTCCCCAATTCAGTGCAGTGCCCCGACAGCTGGTGGCTCTGTCATCATGTCAGGACCCCACAGCATGATGTTTAAAGTGGCTTTATCTGTGCAGATGTGTGAGTGTGAATAGCAATTGATTGGGAACCAGTAGCTACTAGGTCTGGCTTGGAGATATTAAGCGTTCACAGAGGAAATTTTATCAGCCCGGTCCCCGAATAAGAGCCTAGACGGGAAAAGGCCTGCTGAAGACTTCTAATGCTCTCCTACAGACCTTTTAGCTTATCATTTTATTCAGAAGTCTAAAAAGCCAAATTGTTTGGGTCTGAGGAGGGCTTTGAAATCCTTAACTACTTACAGCTTGGTCGTTGCTTATAAAAGTTGTGAGGCCGAACATAAAAACGGTTTAAGGAGGACTGCTAAGACTTAAAAAAAATGATGAAAGATCTAATCTAATTCATTTTATTGAGCTACTTTGACTCAGCTGGTTTGTGTCCAGAATGATAGGCCTGTAATAGGCTGAAAGTTATCATTTGTTTAGTTTGGAATCAGTAGCTTAAACATGTGTACTTAAATTGCAGCATGTTAGAACAGGGAGTAACTTTCTTATTTTATTAGTGAAGAATTTGAGGCTCAGAGAAGTTAAGTGATTTTCCCAACATCACACAACTCTGTGAAATATGATCTAAATTGTTCAAAACCATACAGGACAAAGGAAGAGGACATTTGAAAAGACAGTAGTTTTAGAAGCCCTTGAAAATACCTCCATCAAGAAGCTCTGGATCTGCAAGGGGTGGGGGCTTTTGAATTAAAAAAAAAAAAAAAAAAAAGAAAGAAAGAAAAGCAGCAGCTACTCTTGCACCTTTCCCCCAGTACGCTGGAGCCACCCACAGGTAACTCCCTAGAAGACAAGGGATCCAGAGGAATTTTTTTCCTGCACCTTTATACGTTCATCATCTTTGGCTGAGACTGTATTGGAAACAATTCTAGCCACTAAAATTTTCTAGAACTGTGCTCTGGGACTAGTGACTTTGTTTCCACAGAAGCTATCATTTTGTAACAAAGATGGAAAGTATAATATATGTTTGGGATTTGTAGGAAATGGGAAATTGAAGCTGGGCTGGCACCTTCTTAGTCCCCATTTGTAGGTAGGAGGATATAAGGACTATTATGGAACCTGCATTCACATTACCAGAGGGTAGGGTAGTTAATTTGGAAAGGCTTTTTTGTTTGTTTTTAGACAGGGTCTCACTCTGTCACCCAGGCTGGAGTGCAATGGTATGATCATAACTCGTTACAGCCTTGAATTCCTGGGCTCAAGTGATCCTCATGCCTCAGCCTCCCAAGTAGCTGGGACTACAGATGCTCACCACCACACTGGCTTACTTGGGAAGGGATTGGAGCTCCCCAGAACAACAGCACTACCTACCTTTATATTAATTTAAAAGAATCTTTGAAAGCTGGTCTTTTTTGTTTGTTTGTTTTTTTGAGACGGAGTCTCGCTCTGTCACCCAGGCTGGAGTGCAGTGGCACAATCTCGGCTCACTGCAAGCTCCGCCTCCCGGGTTCACCCCATTCTCCTGCCTCAGCTTCCCAGGTAGCTGGGACTACAGGCGCCCGCCACCACGCCTGGCTAATTTCTTGTATTTTTAGTAGAGACGGGGTTTCACCATGTTAGCCAGGATGATCTCGATCTCCTGACCTCGTGATCTGCCCACCTCGGCCTCCCAAAGTGCTGGGATTACAGACGTGAGCCTCCGCGCCCGGCCGAAAGATGGTCTCTTTACATCAAGAAGTGTATTGGAATAACTTTATTGTCCAAATTTCCCCATAGACTTCTATTGGCTAAACCCCCTGCCTTTAACCTTAAGTGAGTTTATAATGATTTAGGAAAGAATGCCTCTGGGGAAAGTTTTAATTGAGCTGTAGTGAACCACAGGATGCCACATTAAGAAGAGAATATTTGAGTTTGCACACTGCACTTCAAACATGAGAAAGAACAGGGATGTGTAGCTGGATTGGAACTGGAGAAGGGTGTTCATTTCTGCTCTGCTTCTCACACCAGAACACATTAGCAATTTTTTTTTTGCCTCGTATTTGTTTGGGTCCTGGGTGAGAGTACCAAATACATAATGGAGGCACCAGGTAACGAACATAAGAACCTCTCAATCATTGGAAAGAGAGGTATCTTTAGAGTCATTAATAAAGTGTTATATTTTAAAAATAACTGTATACAAGGAAGATATTTGAAATTGACCCCAGCATCACCACTACCACGCAGTACCCTCTATCCCCTTTACTGTTTTCTTTCTTTTTTTTTTTTTAAAGCACTTGTATTGGTTAACTACCAAGGTATAACAAACAGCCCCCAAACTCAGCCTCACACAATGACCATTTATTATTTTAGCTCATGCATCTGGGGTCCACTGGAGGTCAGCAGATCTAGGCTGGGCACATTGGGTGGCTCTGCTTATGTTGGCTGGGCTCATATGTGCATCTGAGAGTCTCATGGGGCTCTGAGTGGGACTGAGGAAGCTTCCCTGAAGCAGCTCTGCTCTGTATCTCTTATCTCGTTGGACCAGCAGACCAGCCTGGGCATGTTCTCATGGCAATGGCAAAACAGCAAGAAAGGCCTTGGAGTCATGAAAGCCTCTTGTTTCTCTAGAATAAATAGCCAGGAGCAGGCATGCTGTCATTTCTACCTCATTCTGTTGGTCAAAGCAGGTCACATGGCCAACCTCAAAGTCAAGGGAAAGGGGAAAAAGCCCCACTCACTGCAGAAAACCTGACAAAGGGAATGGAGAGAGGGAGAATGAAGAGTTAGGGCCGTTAATGCCATCAACCACAGCACTTTCCACCATCTAACTTACATATTTTGCTTGTGTTTGTTCTCTTGCTGCTAGAATGTAAACTCCCTATTGGTATGGACTTTTGAGGATATATTGCTATATCCCCAACACCCAGAACAGTAGCACATTATAGATGTTTAATAAATATGGAATAAATCAATTAGGAGGATTACATTAATTATTTTGGCTTATGCAGGAAACCAACACTGCTTAAGAGAGAATGTAATTTTATGTTAGTTTATCCTAAAGTGATCGTATAAATCTTTTAAATTTTATTTTATTTTTTTAAACAGAGTCTCACTCTGTTGCCCAGGCTGGAGTGCAGTGGCACAGTCTTGGCTCACTGCAACCTCCGCCTCCCACGTTCAAGCAATTCTTATGTCTCAGCCTCCCAAGTAGCTAGGACTATAGGCGTGCGCCATGCCTGGCTAATTTTTATATTAAACATTTTTAGTAGAGATGGGGTTTTACCATGTTGGCCAGGCTGGTCTCAAACTCCTAGCCTCAAGTGATCTGCCTGCCTTGGCCTCCCAAGGTGCTGGGATTACAGGTATGAGCTACCATGCCTGGCTGATAGTATAAATTTTCTGATTTAAAGATTATTACCCATATTTGTAGGAAGTGCTGGCTATTTAGAATAAACATTTCTTAAACTTCAAACAAGTCTAGATTTCAAAATGGTTTAACACTTCCCTAGAACATATGAACAGGTACTATATAAAAGTAGATTGATTTTATGGGCAGAAAATTAGAAGTAGGGAGAGGGGGAATTTTACACATATTTTGGCAGAAAATATATTGCTTCTTCCTATATGGAAATAATACTAATATAGTCTCAAGTTTTCAGAATTTGAATCTGAAACATTCTCAAGACTTTTGGATTTGAGCTATTTCAACAGGTGTGGGATACAGGACATAACTCACCCAAATAACTTTTTTTAGGCTTTTTGGATCCACAGAAATTCACTTATTTCTGTCCTTTCTCTGTCCCATTTTACCTAATCCAGAAGACAGCTCAAAGGAGTTTTATTCAGGTCATGCTTTCAAAGGGGATTCCTATGCAATGTATGTTTTTTTTTAATTTCCTTGGAATTTGAATTTGTGCTGCCATTTTTTGACTGTGACAGATGATGAGGTAGGAGATAAAGTAGGCGTTAATGCTCTGTTACGTAAAGGGGAGTTTTGTATACGTCCGTACTTAGCAACAGGCTAATTTGGGACTCCTACGAGGCGCCCAAGTCTTGAACGCTGGAGTAGCTGAAGTTTCAGCATGCCAAGTGACTAACTCCTCAGATAGGCATCTTTTACACCTGAAAGCAGGGTTCCAGGTGGATATTTTATTTTGGATAAAAGGTGAACCTGGAAAGTTAGGGGCTCAGACACATTCTGAATTCTAGTTCTTTCTCTCTCTCCAGACTACTGAATAGAATCCCTTAAAACAATGAGTATTGCAAGTTATACATTTACAAGATTATAAACATTTCTCAGAAAGGTTTCATTTACCAATTTACATGAACGTACTTGCCCTATTGTTATTAAGACCCCCAAAACGGTTTAACTAGCTTCTTTTAACTTTAGCCCTTTGGGCTGGGAGTTTGGAGAGGGTCTTTGGTTCATTCATTCAGCAATCATTCATTGAGGGCCTATCGGATGCACCGAGTGCAATTAGACAGAGCCCTTGGCCCTAAGACACTCACAAGTGCCTTAAGATTTACAAGTCAAGGGGCAATTTCAGCACAGGAGGATAAGGGCTAGACTGGAAAAAGGGTGCTGTGAGGTTTCAGAGGGAGAGGTGCCTAGGGACATCATGGGAGGCAAGGAAAGTAAACTAACATTGGTCGTTGTTTGATGCCTTCTGATTTGCAGAAGTCCTTTTACATTCTTTCTCTCCTCTCATCCTGACACTAGCCCTCCCTGCAGGCCAGGGCAAGATATCCTTCCTATGACCCTAATATTCCTGTGTCAGGCTGAAGGATATACAACCTCAACATTGTACCCTTTGTAAGGGATTTAACCTGCATTCACACCTGGGTCTGCTGGCACAAAGGAGCCTGGTGGATCTTGGGCAGAACAGCTCCTGGGCTCTGGAGCTGGTGTCAAGGAGACGCCTACCTGCAGTATCAGGATGAAGGTAGGTGGAGCCAGACAGGAGATGCTTGAGGCCTGGGAAGAAAAAGCCAATCAGGACCGAGGTTTAGGGTTGGCTGCAAAATGTGTTCTCTGAACAACAAACAAACAACAGTAAAGGGAGACCAAAGGAGAAAGAAAAGAAGAAAGACAATACGGCCCATTGAAGAACAAAATATGTCAGTAAGGTCAATATGCCAGTAAGGCCAAACTGAAAAACACAGGGAATGGCAAACAGGAGAAAATTATTCATCACCCCAATTCTCATTCGCAAATGGAGATATCTTTCTAACAGAGCACGTGTGAGGGTAAGAGGCAACAGAATTAAAGACTGTGTGGTAATGTCATCTCAGATGCTCAGGAACTGTGACAACTCCTAAATGTAGGTGTGGCTGTTTCACTACACATAGTAGAAAGTAAAAAATACTTCTTCTTTTTTTTTTTTTCTGGATCAAATTCCAAGGTATGTGTACTCTTTGGGTCTTGGAAATGAAATTTTGAATATGGCAGCATATCTCTTCTCAGTTATGTTTGGTCCTCTGGTCCCACAAGGTTATGTAAGGCCTACAAAGCAGGTACCTACAAAATTAGGATGACAGATTCAATTTCCAAAGTCAGTGATTTTACCATCTCCTAAGTATAGCAAGAGCTGCAGCTGAACTCAGACTCTGGTTCAGAGTTTGCTGTGTGCACACCTCGCGGGGGTGAACATCAATTGGAATGGGTGCCTCAGCACTATTCACAAACGTTCTGAGTCTCTCCTTCCAAGCATGTGGTAGGATTGTACTTTTTGTCCCCTTAAGGCTAGGCATGGGATACCCTTTGGCTGATGAAATGTGTTCATGAATAATTTGTGTCACATGTAAGCAGCCTTTAGTTAGGAGCCTGGCCACAGAAGCCATGAAGCATTTATTTGTTTATTTATTTATTTATTTATTTGGATATTCATCACTTTATTTTTTGTTTTTTTAATTATACTTTAAGTTTTAGGGTACATGTGCACAATGTGCAGGTTTGTTATGTATGTATACATGTGCCATGTTGGTGTGCTGCACCCATTAACTCGTCATTTAGCATTAGGTATATCTTCAAATGCTATCCCTCCCCCCTCTCCCCACCCCCACAACAGTCCCCGGAGTGTGATGTTCCCCTTCCTGTGTCCATGTGTTCTCATTGTTCAATTCCCACCTATGAGTGAGAACATGTGGTATTTGGTTTTTTGTCCTTACGATAGTTTGCTGAGAATGATGGTTTCCAGTTTCATCCATGTCCCTACAAAGGACATGAACTCATCATTTTTTATGGCTGCATAGTATTCCATGGTGTATATGTGCCACACTTTCTTAATCCAGTCTATCGTTGTTGGACATTTGGGTTGGTTCCAAGTCTTTGCTATTGTGAATAGTGCTGCAATAAACATACGTGTGCATGTGTCTTTATAGCAGCATGATTTATAATCCTTTGGGTATATACCCAGTAATGGGATGGCTGGGTCAAATGGTATTTCTAGTTCCAGATCCCTGAGGAATCGCCACACTGACTTCCACAATGGTTGAACTAGTTTACAGTCTCTCCAAGAGTATAAGTGTTCCTATTCCTCCACATCCTCTCCAGCACCTGTTGTTTCCTGACTTTTTAATGATCACCATTCTAACTGGTGTGAGATGGTATCTCATTGTGGTTTTGATTTGCATTTCTCTGATGGCCAGTGATGATGAGCATTTTTTCATGTGTTTTTTGGCTGCATAAATGTCTTCTTTTGAGAAGTGTCTGTTCATATCCTTTGCCCACTTTTTGATGGGGTTGTTTTTTTCTTGTAAATTTGTTTGAGTTCATTGTAGATTCTGGACATTAGCCCTTTGTCAGATGAGTAGGTTGTGAAAATTTTCTCCCATTTAGTAGGTTGCCATTTCCCTCTGATGGTAGTTTCTTTTGCTGTGCAGAAGCTCTTTAGTTTAATTAGATCCCATTTGTCAATTCTGGCTTTTGTTGCCATTGCTTTTGGTGTTTTAGACATGAAGTCCTTGCCCATGCCTATGTCCTGAATGGTATTGCCTAGGTTTTCTTCTAGGGTTTTTATGGTTTTAGGTCTAACATGTAAGTCTTTAGTCCATCTTGAATTAATTTTTGTATAAGGTGTAACGAAGGGATCCAGTTTCAGCTTTCTACATATGGCTAGCCAGTTTTCCCAGCACCATTTATTAAATAGGGAATCTTTTCCCTATTTCTTGTTTTTGTCAGGTTTGTCAAAGATCAGATGGTTGTAGATATACAGCATTATTTCTGAGGGCTCTGTTCTATTCCATTGATCTATATCTCTGTTTTGGTACCAGTACCATGCTGTTTTGGTTACTGTAGCCTTGTAGTATAGTTTGAAGTCAGGTAGCGTGATGCCTCCGGCTTTGTTCTTTTGGCTTAGGATTGACTTGGTGATGTGGGCTCTTTTTTGGTTCCAAATGAACTTTAAAGTAGTTTTTTCCAATTCTGTGAAGAAAGTAATTGGTAGCTTGATGGGGATGGCATTGAATCTATAAATTACCTTGGGCAGTATGGCCATTTTCACGATATTGATTCTTCCTACCCACGAGCATGGAATGTTTTTCCATTTGTTTGTATCCTCTTTGATTTCATTGAGCAGTGGTTTGTAGTTCTCCTTGAAGAGGTCCTTCACATCCCTTGTATTTATTTTTTTAAGATGGAGTCTTGCTGTGTCACCCAGGCTGGAGTGCAGTGGCATGATCGTGGCTTACTGCAACCTCTGCCTCCTGGGTTCAAGCGATTCTCCTGCCTCAGCCTCCCGAGTAGCTGGGACTACATGTGTGCGCCACCATGCCCGGCTAATTTTTGTATTTTTAATAGAGACAAGGCTTCATTATGTTGGCCAGACTGGTCTCGAACTCCTGACCTTAAGTGATGTGCTCACCTCGGCCTCCCAAAGTGCTGGAATTACAGGGGTGAACCACTGCGCCCAGCCCGCCATGGAGCATTTAGAGATGGAGCCTCTGTCAGCTGGGCTTACTGGATGACTCAGATGGGCAGAGAGTCCCTCACACCTGCATCACACACATAGCAGACACAAGAAATAAATCTTTTGCTGTGCTTCACTGCTATTATTTCCAATTGTTTCTGCTGCATAACTTGGCCTATTTTGACTGATATATTCGATATTCTAGGCCTGTTTTTTTTTTTTTTTTTTTTTTTTGGGGCGGGGGAGGAGTGCACCATTTCTGGAGGTATTGCAACACCAGGTTGATGAGTCGGGTGGACAGAGTGAGCTCCTATTCCATCTGCCTGCTGCAGAAATCCACTTAGTATATTGTGCTCAGATAGAGGACATATCAGATATTAACTGATAAGAACACATACTATACTTGATCTTAGCCAAAGGCCAAAAGGCCAAAAAGCAATGAGCCTTTTTTTTTTTTCAACTTAAGGAGGAGAGAGTTTTTGTTAGTTTCTCTTGCTTCTTTTGTTGAGGAAATAGGAGGATAGAAGGGCCAAGAATAGTGGAAGGAGATAGCATATGCCTGTTCTCCATCTGGGCCCGCAGTCTAGTATGCAGTCCCAGTGGATAGCCAGCAGTGACAGCAGGAGCAGGCAAACATGGGTGGATTTGTTACAGGACATGCCTGAGACATCACTCTGGAGACTCCCAGAAATGACCAAGGGAGATTTGGGAAGAGTGGCTAAGGTCCTGGTGTTACACTGGAGGTGCTAGGAGCTACTGTCACTTGGAATTAATATTAATGTGACCTTATATGTATACATAGGCTCGGGAGGCATGGGGACAGTGAGTCAGATAATAATTCAGCTGCTTTGGTTCATCGAGGCCTGGAGCATGTCTGCAAACCTGTGACAATATATACCTATTGATCTTTCTGAATGACTGTTGGCCTTACGCTCTGTCATTTGTCCACGTGGACTACTTTTATCTGGCAGTATGGATCAGTGTATATTTTCTTTAGCAGTTAAACTGAATGTATAAAGTATTAATTTTGTGAGGAAGGAAACCAAAATGTTTAATTAAAAAGCCGGTATAACTTCTAGACTTCATCATGGGACCGATTTTCCTTTTTTTTTTTTTAAATAAAATAGTTTTCTTTTTGGGAGAGAGGTGTGAAGTGTTTTGCTACACTATATTTACGTTGTCTATGAAATGACTTTAAGAAAGCCAACAAACTCTCCCAAGGTAGATTTTATAAGGGGTGAAGGATGTTGGAAAGGAAGAAATAATAGAAAAACTGTTATGAAAGCAAAGATATCTGTGTGATTGCAAATGGTACAAAAAATAGAAACTTTTTGTTATGATCAAACTGAAGTTAAATTGCATGAGGCTTTCATTTTAACACCCTGCCACAAACCCACAAATTCAGCTATGCTACCCAGGAAATGTTATTTACAGTTTACCCTCACCTTAGACTCTCTGACCCTTGAAGACACCTTAGAGGATTGGCTGCCCCTTTCTTTCCCCTCTAGTTTATCATCTTTGCCTCTGTCTTTAGGCAGCAGCACAGAATTTCCTGGTGACACCTGCTTGTGACCCCGGCTTTGAGAATCCATTAATTCTTCTCCATCTGCTTGGATCGATAGCTAAGGCAACGCTGGACATCACAGTTTGTGCACAGTAGAACCATCCATTTTCCTCTTGTAAAAATTGGGAACAATGTCAACATGCAAAATAGAATTTCTTCTTTGAATACTCAATGGCAAATTACTTTTGTTACTATTACATTTCTTTCAAATATTATAATTTAAAAATGTATAAAGTTCTTTCAAATGAAGTAACTCATTTTTTATCCCAAAATGGTAAAGTCCAATTGAATATTGTTATTCCTCACTTTATTGACTAGGAAACAATCTTGCTCAAGGTTACCAATTGGTAACGGAAATGGAACTCACACTCGGAACGTCATACTTTTTGGCCATCTTCCCCTTTCTTCATTTAAGGGTCATCGTTAAATAATTAAAGGGTAGCATTTTTTTTTCTACACTATTTTAAAGCTTCAACACTATTATTTTGCTTCTGTTCAAAGGAGTAAAGAAAAATTTTTCCACTTTGAGGTAAAGTACAATGGAGTGCTCCTTATTCGTGAACTGCTACCTCTCCCTGAGAAACAGCTCTCTTTCTCACGTTGGCAAAGCAAGCCTGTGCCTCTCTGAACCACCTTACAAATTCACCCAAAGATCTAGTTGCTGAAAAGAGCACGTGTACAAGCAGATAGCTGTGATCTGACAACTTAAGATACAAATATTACTCATAAGAAAAGTAAACAAATAGTTGCTTGTATGTAACTTCATCCAAACCCCACCTTATTAGTCCCAAAAATAACAGCAGTAAAATATTAGCAGCAAATATTTTACAGCAGTAAAATATTAGCAGCAACTCTAGGGCCAAGCCAAGCAGGACACATAGCCCCATGTCCAGCTGCTGTCATTTAATTCTCAGTATAAGCCCACGATGTCAGTGCTATCCTGGCTTTATTTTACTGATGAGGCACTGAGGCTTACAGAGCTTAGGTAACTTGTCCAGGTTTTATAGCAGGCAAGCAGCTGAGCAATATCTCCACTCACACCATTGACTTTCTTCTTGTACAAGAGGAAATCTCATTTCATAAAAGAAAAGTTTCCCACAAATAAAATCAAAATTCATCCAACCCAGAAATAAGCTGAAGAAGTTGAGGGGTCATCTAACAGAGTTCTGCTTTGCTCATTGGAAACTGACTTCAGTGGAGACTTGTTAATCTTGTCAGTTTTCCTAGAAAATTAATTTGCTTTGCAGCAAAGCCTTAAGACTGTGTGTATTAAATGTTACAGCTAAGCTAGACCCTTCAGCTAGTCACAAACTGTTCAGTTTAAAGGGGGAAAGCGGTAAATTAAGAGAAAGCAATGGGAAACATTTTTCACTGAAAGAAAAGTGAGGCACATAATATATGATTTTTTCTAGCTACAGGGTCTTGACCCTTTGGGGATGTTGAAAGGAATAAATGGATTGATTGAGGAAAGGGAAAAACAGCTTGTGACAGATTAGATGGTGTTATGATGCCTGCTCCTGACTTCCTCCTGCCAAAATGAGATTCATTAAACTCTTAAGTAAATTAAAATTCTGCTCGCCAATACCCTCCCCTCCAGATGTTAACAGCCAACCGTGGTTCATTTGACGACATGGCTGTGGGTAATCAGTAGAAACATTTCTATTAAGAGGGATGATGAGAAGCACTGGGAAATATTTTATGTACTTTTAACGAAAAATGACCAAACAGCTGGCTGATTGATAACTTCTGGTATCAGGAACCCGAGATGCTCTCACTGTGTGAGCAATTGCTCATGAGTGCAGTCTGGCCATTCCCGCACCAACAAGATGCTGTTATTCCCTGACTTACGTCTACGATGAAAAGGTGGCTTACAGAGAAGCAGCAGGGAGGAAACTTTGGCTCAGAGAGTGTCAGGCCTCTTGGTGAACTGTGCCATTTCTGGACTTATCACCAGGGTAGCGTATGTTCTGGGATACAGTAATGGTTCTTCCTGTGGGTATTTCAGTTTATGGCAAAAACAGAACTGCCTTTGTTAAATTAGCATCAACTTCCTGTCTTGCTGTGTGTGTCTATCTATCTATCTATCTATCTATCTATCTATCTATCTATCTATCTATCTATCTATTATCTATCTATCTATCTATCTATCTATCTATCTATCTATCTATCTATTATCTATCTATCTATCTATCTATCTATCTATCTATCTATCTATCTATTTACCCATCTAACTATCTCTATAATGGAGATATATCTGCATTGGAATAGCAATCAAAGGACACATCTGGTCAGCGGGATTATTAAATGACACAGTTACCTCCCAGTGTGGTGGGTTGGGGGCTTGCAACTGGAAGAAGGTAGAGTAGGTCACACACCTGTTGTCATCTCCCTAATGCTGAAGGGAAGTTTAGAGTGCCCCCTTCCGTCACCTAAATTTCAGGAAATAGGAATGTTGAGTTGAGGAGTATTCATTTGCTTGTATTTTTTTTTTTTTTTTTTTGAGACAGAGTCTTGCTCTGTCACCCAGACTGAAGTGCAATGGCACAATCTCGGTTCACTGCAACCTCCACCTCCCGGGTTCAAGCAATTCTCCTGCCTCAACCTCCTAAGTAGTTGGGATTACAGGTGCGTGTCACCACGCCTGGCTAATTTTTGTATTTTTAGTAGAGATGGGGTTTCACCGTATTGGTCAGGCTGGTCTTGAACTCCTGACCTCGTAACCGGCCCGCCTCAGCCTCCCAAAGTGCTGAGATTACAGGCGTGAGCCACCGCGCCCGGCCTGTGCTTGAATCTTTTACCAGATTGTCAGCTCCTTAAAAACAGGGACTTGTTAGTTATATTTGCAACCTGTAGTTGGGTGCTTGGATCATAATAGGAGCGTAATAGATATTGTAAATGAATCAATAAGTGAATGAGTTTTGTCCTGACTTTGAAATGGAGGAGGTCACCTTTTTCACTTATTTTGAAATGCTATGGTCAGACAGGGCTTAGGGGTGCTTCTTCACAGAGAAGTGTCCTCCCCTAGAAGACCAAGTGTGTCTAGGATGTGCACAAGGGGGAGGAGGAGTGGATGGGTTGCTTTGCTCAGTCTGCTCTGGATTTTAGGAGAGAAGGAGCCCTCACGGAAGAAGGGGCTAATTTGTCCTGAAGCTGACCAGAGGCTAAAGCTCCAATTCAGTGTTCTCAGCCATCACTGAACCTTAAACCTACTGGGAGTATTAAAAAAAAAAAAAAAACCAACCAGGATCCCACCCCAGGCTAATTCAATGAGAACCTGGGGCAGGTGATACTCAAGGGAATGAGGGCTTAAAAAAATCTCTAATATGCAGCCAGAACTGGGGGCTGTGGCTCCAGTTCAGTGGCTCTCAGCTCTTTGATATGTCAGAATCACATGTTAAAAATATGTATTAATAGATACTATCCCCCCATCCAAAATTGGGATTTAGGGGGTCCAGGTGGGGTTCACACTTCTGTATTGACACATTTTGAAGACCATCAGGATTAAGACAACACTTTGGCTCAGGATTTCACCTTTCAATGAGCAATCTAGGATGCTTGTTAAGAACATAGATTCCTGGGTTTGCCCTAAATTTATTGAATCAGACTCCTGAAGAGAGGAGCATGGGAATTTGTAGTTTTAAAAGTGTGATTCTCATGATAAGGGAAACATTACTAGCTTGTGTTTCTTAAAGTATTATCCCCAGACCAGCAGCATTGGCAGCACCTGGGAATCAGAAACTCTGGGGTGGGACCCAGCAGTCAGCTATTGAACAAGCCCTGCAGATGATTCTGATGCCCACTCCAGCTGGAGAACCACTGCTCTGGTTCTCTATTTTTTCAAGGTATGGGCCCCAGACCAGCAGCACTAGCACCACCTGGGAGCTTGTTAAAAATGCAGACTCCTGGCCTCACTCCAGACCCAAGGGGTTAGAATCTACATTTTAAGAGGATCCCCAGGTGATCTGTATGCACGCTAAAGTTTGAGAAGCCCTGCTTATACCCCAAATAAGTACCACTTTGCTGTGGAAATCATCAAGTGTAAGCTCCTTTAACAAGAAGCAAAACCTAAAATCGATGTTTCCCTTTAAGAACAGAAGTGGCTTTAATTCTAGAGAAACTGTGAAGCAAATCACTTGGAACCATACTACTAAAACAAATCCCTGCACTATGTTATTAATTCAACTGAAGTGAAGGATTCAAATACAATTAGATGTAAAGTGCTTTTTTTTTTTTTTTTTTTTTTTTGTAGTAGAGTCTTGCTCTGTCGCCCAGGCTGGAGTTTAGTGGTGCGATCTCAGCTCACTGCAACTTTTGCCTCCTGAGTTCAAGGGACCCTCCCACCCCAGCTTCCCTAGTAGCTGGGATTACAGGCGTGCACTACCACACCTGGCTAATTTTTGTATATTTTATGGAGACGGGGTTTCTCCATGTTGGCCAGGTTGGTCTGGAGCTCTTGGGCTCAAGTGATCCACCCGCCTCGGCCTCCCAAAGTTCCGAGATTTACAGGCGTGAGCCACCGCTCCTGGCCAAAATTACATGTAAAGTTCTAACCTCTGTCCTGTATTATTTTGTCTTTCCATAGTTTCCTAGTTTCATAAAGAGTGTGTCAAAGTATTCTACTCCAGAGCCTGACTTTATACCTTTGGAATACAAATTTGTGGCACACACACACACACACACATCTATTAGATTAGTCAGGGTTCTCCACAGAAACAGAAGCAATAGGATATATATACAGAGAGGCAGAGGGCAGTGAGGAGGTATTTTAAGGAATTGGCTCATGCAATTGTGGGGGCTGGCAAGTCTAAAATATGCAGGGCAGGGCAGCAGGCTGGAAATTCCAGCAAGAGTTGATGTTGCAGCTCGAATCTGAAGGCAGAATTCCTTCTCCTTAGGGGACCTCAGTGTTTTGCTCTTAAGGCTTTAAATTGATTAGATGGGGCCCACCCTTATTATGGAGGGTAATCTGCTTTGTTCAAATCTACTGATTTAAAAGTTAATAACTTCTAAAGAACACCTTCATAGAAACATCCAGACTGATGTTTGAACAAACAACTGAGGATGTGGTACAGTGAAGTTGACACATAAAATTAACTCTCTCTCTGTCTATACACATACACACATATACATCTATGTTTATAAAACATTTTTTGAATGTTCTAGAAAGTCACAAAATATGCCTATTATCAGAGCTAGTGATAATTCGTAAAGTTCATCTATTATTACTCATTCTAAATGGATTTTTCCTCTGTTTTATTTTCCCTTTCATTTCCCACCTTGCATTAAATTTATGTTCAGACAATATGGCCGGGCGGGTGGCCCATGCCTATAATCCCAGCACTTTGGGAGTCAAGGTGGACAGATCACCTGAGGTCAGGCGCTCGAGACTAGCCCGATCAATATGGTGAAACCCCGTGTCTACTGAAAATAACAAAAATTAGCCGGGCATGGTGGTGCGTGCCTATATTCCCAGCTACTTGGGAGGCTGAGGCAGGAGAATTGCTCAAACCTGGGAAGTGGAGGTTGCAGCGAGCTGAGATCACGCCACTGCGCTCCAGCCTGGGTGACAGAGCGAGAACCCGTCTCATTAAAAAACAAAACAAAACAAACAAACAAAAAACTTATGTTCAGACAATATAAAATCTTAGGATAACTTATGGCGCTCCAGATAGCTGTCACAATTGCTTGTCCTCTCATAACTTTCAATAGCAAATTTGAATTAAGTAAATAATTTTTGACAGTCGCAACTTAAAACACACACGGTGAGTCTTATTTTAAACATTGCCCCTGAGGTTTAAGTAAACTTGGCCTGATCCCACAGTTAAAGGCTTGAAGCAGTCAGAAGTTATTTTTATTCTCTTTTCAAATTATCAGCCTACCTTCCTCAGTCTTTATTGACCTTGGCTTTTGTGTCCATAAGGGCCGTTTAGGTGTGGCCCTTGCTATACAGAATGACAACTCCAGACCAGGCAAAATAAAAAAAAGGGACAGCTGTGCTGGAGTAGGTGCTAATTAATTTTGAGGCTTTTTTCTTTAGTACATTATTGTTACTATTTTTGAGACAGGGTCTCACTCTGTCACCCAGGCTAGAGTGCAGTCGCATGATCAGGGCTCACTGCAGCCCTCCTGCCTTAAGCAATCCTCCCGCCTCAACCTCCGAAGTAGCTGGGACTACAGACATGCACCACCATGCCCAGCTAATTTTTAGTATTTTTTTTTTTTTTTTTTTTTTTTGAGACGGAGTCTCGCTCTGTCACCCAGGCTGGAGTGCAGTGGCGTGATCTCGGCTCACTGCAAGCTCCGCCTCCCGGGTTCACGCCATTCTCCTGCCTCAGCCTCTCCGAGTAGCTGGGACTACAGGCGCCCGCCACCACGCCCGGCTAATTTTTTGTATTTTTAGTAGAGACGGGGTTTCACCGTGGTCTCGATCTCCTGACCTCGTGATCTGTCCGCCTCGGCCTCCCAAAGTGCGGGGATTACAGGTGTGAGCCACTGCGCTTGGCCAATACATTATTTTTTAAACACAATAAATGATTTCTGTATGATAGTATAAAGGTCATTAGTGTAGGCAAGATTCTGAAGATACTGTGGTTTTGCATGGCCCAAAGAGAGAAAAGGGGGTTAATTAATAAGGGAATTTCTAGGTGTGGGCTCGGATAGCTCCTTGGATTTTTGCTTGCATGTGTCTTAGTTGTGTCTTAGCTGTGCTTAGCTGAAGGATGTAGCTATGCAAGCGAGTCACTTTAGACCTCCACTGAGGTTGAAATTACTGGGTACCAGAAGTCATGCAAACACTCTGGAAATGACAGTGATTCCAGAGATGCATTTGGCCACTGTTTGTTTAGGTGGATGATGGTATCAGGTGGGACTCTCACCTGTGGCAGAATCTCATCCAATTTAAGGAGAAATGAGGCTTTGATGGAAGGTATCACAAAACTGCTGTGCTGCGAGACTGAGGGCAGCTGCAGACACTTGGGAAGGCTCGTGCATCCTGGGATTGGCTTATCCGTGATCATTCTCTCAGACTCCTCCATAAGGTGGGATGGCTGCTGACCAAGCTGAGGTTACATGAGTATAGCTTAAGATCAAAGAGGGAACAGGATTTCCTACTGGCTCCAGAAGAAACATCTCCCTAGTTGAGTCACAAGCTCATCCCTAGACCATCACAGCAGGCAGGAAGAAGGTTCCGCCAGGATTCCAGTCCAGGTCAGTTACCTTGCATGAATTTGCTCCTAGAAAAAGTGAGGACAAAGTTGGGCTGGGCAGATATAAAACAAAAGCTAGTAGAGTTTAAGAATTCACTTGTTCATGGATTTTAATCACTCTCTTGGCAGTCTCCTTCTTCTATGAGGAAGTTTCTTGCCCTTCTATAAGAGGTTTTCAGTTTTTTGTAGTATGCCACCAAGGCAGCCATTTTTGTTTATGGCTGATTTTTCATGCTCCATCTTGTATTTATTCTTTTCCTTGGGGAACTCTTGCTGTTATAGCAAGGTGTTCTATTTGGTAAGTATTGGGGTTCTGTTTGGTTATGGTGTAATAATTATCTGGCATATGGTATAATAATGATTTTTAATTTTTATTTTTTTTGAGACAGAGTTTCACTCTTATTGCCCAGGCTGGAGTGCAGTGGCTTGATCTTGGCTCACTGCAACCTCCCTATCCTGGGTTCAAGCGATTCTCCTGCCTCAGCCTCCTGAGTAGCTGGGATTACAGGCACCCACTACCATGCCTGGCTACTTTTTTGTATTTTTAGTAGAGAAGGGGTTTCACCATGTTGGCCAGGTTGGTCTTAAACTCCTGACCTTTGGTGATCCACCTGCCTTGGCCTCCCAAAGTGCTGGGATTACAGGCTCCAGCCACCACGCCTGGACTTATAATAATTATTTTTAATGGCTTCGTTAAGTAGATGTTCTTGTACCAATCTCTTGGACACTTAAATTATTTCTAATTTACTCTCTTCCAAATGTGGCAAGATGGGATTTTCTTTTTTTTTTTTTTTTTGCTGTTGGAACCTTTTATTCTGTTTTGTTGATGCTTAAGGAAAACAGCTTTGCCCATAACTCACTGTGGCCTGGAGTCATGACACCAACTTGTATTTGGCCAATTAAGAAAGAGGCCAAGCTGCATTCTTCTTAGAAGTTCTATTCAGTTGATAAATGGCACTTAACTGATTTTTTTTGCATATAATCTTTAACAAGAACTCATAAGTTGTATTGATTATGCCCCAAGAAATAAGGGACCGATGGTAATTCAGATAGGCACCTCTAAAAAGATTTATCAGTTTTCTGTCCCATTCCAGCCAAATTTTTAGAAAACCTTGGGGAAAGACTGAAATTCCCCACCAATCTGAGACCATATGTGAGTTTTTACAACATTAATTGGAAAAAACAAGAATCCCAACATGGCACCCAATAGACCTCCACAGATAAAATCACTGACCAAATGAGCACTGTGAGTCGTTTCGGTAGGCAGGTGCTCCTTATTGGGACCTCGAAGGCCGAAAAACAAGACATTGCTGAGTCCATTCCAGAAAAGAATGGGCACCAAGCCTCAATAATACTCTCCAATTCAGTGACATTTCAGTGCCTTGAAAGCCTGATAAGTGTTGGTAAATGTATCATGATTCTTGTGGTCTTGAAGCAATGTCTGAACTCTTTCCAGTGGAGTGAAAATTGCTTCTGTTGTCCCTGAAAGCAATGCCGCCACACCATGGGCTGCAAACTCTGGAGCACTGACATGTTTGTGGAGAGGGCAGGATAAATCCTTATAGAGACCAAACATAAGTACAAGTGTAGTTGTCTTCTGCATCAATAGGGGAAGGATTCCATGATACAAGTTTCGAAATCCATCCCTTCTCAACCGAAGTATTGCATCGTGAGTTTTGATGCTATACAGCTGTTGTCAAAAGAGGACCTTCTGAATGGGAAATGTGATTGTGATGTTGAAGGCTGCAAAGCAGCCACACAAATAATGCTTCATTTCACCAACATTTGTAATACGAGGATATATCTTGTTTTGAAGATGTTAGTATTGGCAGCCTCTTTTCATGAGCTTCTGAATCCATCATGTTGCTTAAGATCTTTCTTTTTCATGAGGGACTTTCTTAAACCTGTAACATCATCTGAGCCTGGAGTTTGGCAGGATGATAGCTTTTTGATAATGTTCCCAATTACTTCCATTGTTATTGTTCGTTAGGTTCTCTCTTCTCAAGTCAATTTTGATAACTGGATTTCCATTCTCCAGGTGTCCATTTCCAAGATGAGATTTTCTTTCACCTTCACACCCATTTTTTCTTTCCCTTTTCACCTTTTGTTAGAGAAGATATTTTATAGACAGAATGAAGAGAACTGTTAGTAGAATACTTTAAAAATTTGCTATGAGAGGTAGTCGATGTCAGAAAGAGAAAGGCTTGTTTTTCTGGTAGTTGTTCTCCTCTGAAGAATCTCAAAGGTAAATGCTTCCCCCATGAAGTATGGTAAGGACCTGCTACTTCTGTCAGGTTGGAGATGATTTCACTTTATGGGTAATGTGAGAAGAACCATGTACTCTGGAGGAAAGGAAGAGGAAATATTTTTTTAAAAGACAAAGGGCCGGGCGCGGTGGCTCAAGCCTGTAATCCCAGCACTTTGGGAGGCCGAGGCGGGCGGATCACGAGGTCAGGAGATCGAGACCACGGTGAAACCCCGTCTCTACTGAAAATACAAAAAAAAAAAAAAATTAGGCAGGCATGGTGGTGGGCGCCTGTAGTCCCAGCTACTCAGAGAGGCTGAGGCAGGAGAATGGCGTGAACCCGGGAGGCGGAGCTTGCAGTGAGCCGAGATTGCGCCACTGCACTCCAGCCTGGGTGACAGAGCGAGACTCCGTCTCAAAAAAAAAAAAAAAAAAAAAAAGACGAAGGAAGGAAAACGTAAAAAAAAAATTTTGGAAATGTATTCATGGAAGAATCTGGATGGACAGTGAGGGTTTTATGGTTTCACAAAATAGAAACTAGGCTGGGTGTGGTGGTTCACACCTATAATCCCCGCATTTTGGAGGCCTAGGTGGAGGGATCACTTGAGCCCAGGAGTTCAAGACCAGCCTAGGCAATGTAGGGAGACACCTGTCTCTACAAAAAATACAAAAATTAGCTGGGCATGATGGTGCCTGCCTGTAGTCCCAGCTACTCAGGAGGCTAAGGTGGGAGGATCACTTGGGCTTGGCAGGTTGAGGCTGCAGTGAGCCGAGATCATACTCCTGCCTGGGCAACAGAGAGTGAGACCCTGTCTTAAAAACAAACGAAAAAACAAACCAAATACACATAACTTAAGCATTGAAAAAATATGGGGCTGGGCATGGTGGCTCAGGCCTATAATCCCAGCACTTTCGGAGGCCAAGGTGGGAGAATCACTTGAGTCCAGGAGTTCGAGACCAGCTTGGGCAACATAGTGAGACCCCGTATTTACAAAAAATAAATTAGCCAGGCACAGTTGCTTGTGCCTATGGTCCCAGCTACTCTGGAGGCTGAGGTGGGAGGATTGCTTGAGCCTGAGGAGGTTGAGGCTGCTGTGAACTCTGATCACATCACTGCACTCCAGCCTGGGTGACAAAGTGAGACCCTGTCTCCTCCACCACAAAAAAAAAAAAAAAAGGAAAGAAAAAATATGGGTAGGTCACAGGATTTAAAAATAAATGCATGAACTAGACTTAGGGCAGAAACAGAGAAGTTTCAGAGCTCCAGGGGGAAGGAACTAATGGCCATTCTCCAGCATTAGGCCCTCAGGATAAATTAGCCTCAGTCTCTGGTTTAGCTGGGCTTGGCCAGGGGAAGTCAGGGTTCTTGGACAGTCACTTGTAGCCTGTGTACAATGGCAGAGGGGTAATTGCTCAAAGCAAACTCAAGGTGTTGTTACCAGAAGAAAGAGGAATGAATGCTGGGCAGGTAAAAGCAACAGTTGCCCTCTACAATGTCTGGATGAAAACTGAGGAAATATGTTCACCATCTTCTGGGGGCCATTTGCCTTTGTGTTGGGCCAGTAATAGGATTGCTTTATTTCTTGTAACGTTATGCTTGAGTACAGGCAAAACTATGGGATTACATGAGTAATGTGGTAATGAAGATCATTTGCATTTCTTTTGTCTTCTTCTGAGTTATTTTCTGGGACAAAATTCTCAGGCATGGAAGTACCAGGTCAAAGGGGATGATTATGTTTATGGCTACACTACTTCAATTCTAAATGGAAAATAAATGACAGCAAAGATATTCAAAAGAGGACAAGGAAAAATAAAAGTGTTGGGCCCTAATTTTGTCAACCATGTTTTGTAAAGGATACAATAAGAGATATGGAATAATAGTTAAGGTTATGAGATAAAGGAGTAATATTATTAAATAATATTTTGGGAGTGCCAGTCAAGGGAAAGATCTCAGTCTCGATTGTTAGGTACTTTAGATTTTGAGCAACAGAGATACCCTCAGTTTACGTTAGTTGATGACCTTCGTTCCTTCCTCTTTCTCTCCCTTTTCTCTCTTTCTTTCTTTTGAGACAAGGTCTTGCTCTGTTGCCCAGGGTGGAGCACAGTGATGCAGTGACAGCTGACTGCAGCTTTGAACTCAGGGGCTCAATTTGTCCTCCCATCTCAGCCTCCTGAGTAGCTGGGTCTCCAGGCAAGTGCCACGATGTCCAGCTAATTTTTGTATTTTTTGTAGAGATGAGGTCTCCCCATGTTGCTCAGGCTGGTCTCGAACTCCTGAGCTCAAGTGATCTTCCCACTTCAACCTCCCAAAATGCTGGGATTACAGGTATGAGCCACGGCCCCTGGCTGGTAGTTTCTTTTTAATACAGATTTTATTTTGAAGGAGTTGACTGAAAAGTTGCAACTGCAGAAAAAAAACCTCTTTCTTTTTGGTAACGATTTGAGGGTAAGTTGCCAAACTAATGCTTACCCCCGCTGAAAACTTCAGTATTCATTTTCTCAAACAAGGACATTCTCCCACGTCACCATAGCCCACTCATCCAAGCCAGGAAACTAACACTGATACATTTCTACCATCTAATCCTCAGACCCAGTCAAGTTTTGCCAACTGTTTTAAATGGTTAAAAACAAAACAAAACAAGTTTGGAATCCAGCATTGGATTTAGGTGTCATCTAACCTTGATACTTTTGAAGAATACAGACAGTTATTTGATTATTATGGAACCAATACTGTGTTTTCCTCATTGCCTCCTATCAGGGAGCACACAATGTTGATTTATCCCATTTATTATGCTGTTTACTTGATCACCTGATTTAAGGTGGTGCTAGGCTTTTACTCTTCGACCATGTGTAGTTAATCACTATTTAGTTAATAAGTGTTTTGTGGGGAGGCACTTTGAAACTGTAAATATCCTGTTCCTTGCCAAATTTTGAATTTATTTATATCAACATGGACTCACGGTTTCCTGTTTCATTCAATGTGTTATAATAAGTTGTAATCACAATTTATTTTCATACTCAAATTGCCTCAGACTTGGCCACTGAGGGCCCCTTCAAACTGGCTCCTGTATCCCTTTGACATGCCTCATCAGTCTTCGAGCATTTCCTTGATTTCTGGATCAACAAGATCTTCCAGGTCATCCTATAATTTTCCTGCCTCAGCCTTGGAAATAGCCATTTCTCCAAGAAGCCTGGGTTGACTTTTGGAGAGAATGATATTTAAGAACAAGAGCTGAGTGCTAGATGTGCTCATTGCAATTGGGCTGTGCTCACTGCTCCTAGGCCCTTTCACTAGACAGAGCCAGGGAACACACACACACACACACACACACACACACACACACACACACACACAACACACACACACACACACACACACACACACACACACACACACACACATTCGTTTCTGTATCTAAGCATCTCTATCATCTGTATTTATGTATCTAAGTATCTATCTACCTACCTACCTATCAAAAACCATAAAAAAGCTGGGCACAGTGGTGAGTGCCTATAATCCCAGCTACTCAATAGGTTGAGGCAGGAGAATTCCTTGAGCCTAGGAGTTCAAGACCAGCCTGGACAACATAGTGAGGCCCCATCTGAAAAAAACAAAACCCCAAAACCATAAGGTCACACTGCCATCACAGGGTTCAAGCTGGTTCTACTACCCTTAATATATTTACCTATTTTATCAATATTTCTACATGCAACCAATCTCATGTCACCTCTGCTTCCTCCTCCCCAGCATGGACATCTCCTCATCCCATCAGTCCTCTGACCCTCCATGCTGCCTCCACCCCCACCCCTCTGGTAGACAGTTTCCCCACCCTGCTTGGGCTCCAAAACCCCTCTGACAGCTGCCATGACACCCCCACATGTAGGTGCTCTGTGCATCCATCTCAGGCTCTGACATCACTTGCTGGAAAGTCCCCTTTGCGTGGACAAAAGGCCGTTTCTTTTAAGGGAGAAAACACTAGAGATGATTTTAGAAAGGTCGGCTTCCAGAGCCTTTGTCTTTTTTTTGAGATGGAGTCTCCCTCTGTCTCCCAGGCTGGAGCGTGGTGGCGCGATCTCAGTTCACTGCAAGCTCCACCTTCTGGGTTCAAGTGATTCTCCTCCCTCAGCCTCCTGAGTAGTTGGGATTACAGTCGCCCGCCACCATGCCTGGCTAATTTTTCATATTTTAGTAGAGACGGGGTTTTGTCCTGTTGGCCAGGCTGGTCTGGAACTGCCTCCCGGTTCAAGCAATTTTCCTATCTCAGCCTCTGAGTAGCTGGGACTACAGGTGCCTGCCACCATGCCCGGCTAATTTCTGTATTTTTAGTAGAGATGTGGTTTCTCCATGTTGGTCAGGCTGGTCTCGAACTTCTGATCTCAGGTGATCCACCCGCCTCGGCCTCCCAAAGTGCTGGGATTACAGGCCTGAGCCACCGCACCCAGCCTGATGCCTTTATCTTAAATCCCTAAACTTGCTTCAGTTGGTAAGTTGAACCTCTCCCTGCCTCGAGCCTTGATGGAAAACTGTTGATGAGGTCCCCTCTGTGACCCCCTGGAGTAGACAGATTCAGAGATGGCTGTTCAGCCCAGCAGGGGAAGGCATTGAGAGGAAGTGCTGGACAGACCTCCCCACACCAGATTCCAGATGGCTTCTGTGACTTTCTTGAAACCACAGAGGTGATGGGAGGCACACAGGGCTGGCAGCCTCTTTTCTGACTCTCTATTGCCAAAATCCATAGAATACCTTCTTGCAGCTCAGAACCAAAGAGTAGACAATCACTGTCAATGTGGGTCCTGTTACAAGTGAGGGCAGAGATTCAGGCACAAGGCAGGCCTAGGCTACGGTATCTGCCCATCCTGGAGAGACTCAAGGTGTTTCAGGAAAACAGGAAGGACAAACAGATAAAGCGGGTGTTGTCTAGAAAACAAGTGGAAGAAAGAAATTTAAATTAAAGGACTGAAGCTTGTTAGTTTATAGCCTACATGAAAGACACTCAGAGGCTATGGCTGCCAGATAGCCAGAAACTAGCGTTTTACCTGTTAGTTAGTTTTACAAACAAACATTGTTTAGAAATCATTAATATTTTTGCGAAAAACTACATATACATTGTAAAAATTTTAATTACCCTATTACAACTCTTTAATCACAGTTCCCAAATCCTCAAACTCTGAAAACTAAAGTTTTTAAAAAACTGTTATCTTAAAAAAGAAAATTTTAAAGTGTAGGTAAAGCACACGTTATTTGGAGCTGCTGAAGGGATGTGCCAGGCTAATAATGCAGTGAAAGAGATGACAAAAGAGCCAGAATTCTGGAGAATTAGTAATTTTAGGTGTAAATGAGTACTTTACAAAATGTATAAAACATGGCCTGGGCAGACATGAGGCTCTTATTTTGTTGCTGTGGAAATATTTGTTGTTGTTCTTTAAGACAGAGTCTTGCTCTGTCACCCAGGCTGGAGTGCAGTGGCATGATCTCAGCTCACTGCAATGTCGTCTCCTGGGTTCAAGGGATTCTCCTGTCTCAACCTCCCGAGTAGCTGGGACTATAGGGGTGCGCCACAATGCCCAGCTAATTTTTGTATTTTTAGGAGAGATGGGGTTTCGCCATGTTGGTCAGGCTGGTCTCAAACACCTGACCTCAGATGATCTGCCTGCCTCAGCCTCCCAAAGTGCTGGGATTACAGGCGTGAGCCACTGCACCCAGCCATGCTGTGGAAATAACGTGTTTGATTACGGACAGTTTTTTGGCTCTCCTTTCAGATATGTTCTATTGCCTGTGCCTAGAGAAACAGCCATTCAAGATACTTCTTAACATTTTCCTTCCTGGCCCTCACTTTTGGCTTAAAGATGTTTCCACTGTCCCAGAATTGTGCCCCAAGTTGGGAAGGGAATGGAACAAGTGCTTAATGGAATGCAACAAAAAAAGAGCAAGGATAATTTGCCACGTTCTGGATCATTCCCCATATGCCTTCTTTTATGATTCTAATTCTTTCGTCTTCACTTAGCATTCAGTGGAGAACTCCCGAGTAAGAAAAAGAATTCTTTCCCATCAAGAACTTTTTCCCATCCAGAAATAGTAAATCACTTTATATTTTATTATTAATGTAACCTCCATATCGCTCGTTGCATGGGCTCGCTGCCTACGCTTTCTAGTCTCCTTCCTCTTTGCACCTGGGAATTGTTACCTGCCTGAACCTTGAGGTATTCTTCTTCCACACTTCACCCTCCTGTGACAATGCTCCCGCAGAGCAGGCCAAGACATTAAAATAGTGGAATCTATAACATGGATATGAATGAACCTGTAAACAATATCTTGAATGAGATATTGCAAATAACACCTGTAGTACATTTCCTGGCATTCTATTAAGACTCCAGGACTGGCCGGGCGCGGTGGCTCACGCTTGTAATCCCAGCACTTTGGGAGGCCGAGGCGGGCGGATCACGAGGTCAGGAGATCGAGACCACAGTGAAACCCCGTCTCTACTAAAAATGCAAAAAATTAGCCGGGCGTGGTGGCGGGCGCCTGTAGTCCCAGCTACTCGGAGAGGCTGAGGCAGGAGAATGGCGTGAACCTGGGAGGCGGAGCTTGCAGTGAGCCGAGA